>NW_008824358.1:3791517-3794017 GCF_000699105.1 Pygoscelis adeliae | reverse complement strand
GCATGCCGTTGTACAATGTTGATGGGATGTCTTCACACACATGCTTGCGTACTGCTCAGGCCGCCTCACTGAGGGTACGTAGAAGGTATGACACTTCTGATCTTTCTGCCCACGTGTTTCGTACCTAATGCACTAAATTTCTATGATAAGGCTACTTGTGCGTTGCACAAATGTAGGCACACAAAATCTAGGAGAGAAATCCGGTAACTCTTAAAATGTTCAAGTCTGGAAGAGAACAGGTTTGTCAGTTGTCCACAAATCCATCTGGAGAGCATGGGGATTCTCTGGTCCCATAAGCCGAGCACCACCCTCCAAGACACACGACAGGACCTCTCACCACCACTGTTTCACAAACAGGAGCATAAAATGACCAGGACCTTAACATCCCCAGGTCTCCTAGAGGAACCTGCCAGTGGGTAGCCTTGCTAACCCCTTCCTAGCACTGCCGCTTGCTGTCCCAAAAAGCTGAGAAGGGTCCAGAAGACCTCAGCTCACTGTTTCCAAGGTCTACAAGACAAGGGTGGAAAGGAGAAGACAGTACCGGGACAAGAGTGCGAAAAGTGCCATTTGTGGTATTTACAGGAGAAAAAGCCATCCATTTTCCGTCATCTTTCTCCCTCCTGTTTCCCCACCACCCCTAAATATGCATCCGTACAGCCATCCTCCGTAACCCCGCCACACTGGTGCAGCAGGAGAGGACCACGTGAAGCCGGACAATCTCCATCTCTGCAACCAGAGCTGCAGGTGAAGCGCTTCCCGAGAGTTAAGGGAGCGCAGGGCAGGGGGAGCGCGAGTGCTCGAGCAGATTGTGGGTTTCAACAGACAGATTGGCCCTTGCTATAGAGTTTTTTGTTTTGAATTTCCTCCATTATATTACAACCAAAAATAATAATATTAAAAATAATTATACTTTGTTATATATTCATAAGCCAGCAAGAAAACAAGTCTCGATTCCCACCAACACAGTACATAACCCCTTTAATTTACCTTTACCTTCCAATATGAGGCAAAGGACCAGGATTTCAAAGGTATTTTAAATTTTGGAAGTAGGCAGGTGGCATATAGCATTTTGGATTGGGGTGGGTTGGGGGTTTTTTTGGTTGATTTTATTTTTTCTTTTCTCTTTTTACACACAGCGAAGCGGGCCAGGTCCAATTAAATCCTACAAAGACCATCTCTGCATCTCTGTACCTCAATGTCTTTTAAAATCTCTCCCTGTAAGCCTGGCATCAGACATTCACCCGCCAGTTCCACCAAAGCCAATGTATGTCTGAGGACAACGCTGGGAATGAAACGAAAAGGCTGAGACAGACCAAGGGATGTTTCTCAAGTCCCTGACTATTCAACCCAAGCCCAAAACCTGAGTTTTCGTTACACAAGGAGCCTGTCCAAAAAAAAAAAAAAAAAAGTCCTGGTGGTTAGACATTTGGAGACAAAAAGTACTTCTAAAGCGGCAGTGATAAAGCGTTATCATTGCACCGCATGGACACCGTATTTCAGAGCTTCCAGCCCATCTCGCCATTTTTGATTTATCATCTGGATAGCAACCAATGGGGGTCCTCTGCTACACCGACCCACCTCATGTTACCCATCCCTTGTACAGAGCCATCACCTCTGCCGTGACCATTTGGCCACCGCTGTGCCATCTCCGCAGCTTCTCCCCCAAACCCAAGAGCTGATATAAGCCAGTTCACAAGAAGGTGGACACCTGCCTGCTCCTGTCTCCCCAGAAAATGCTCCCCATGCTGCTAGACCAGGGAAATCCCCATGATGGGCACCCACCCAGCTCCTCAAGCTGGAGAAGGCAGGTGATGGACACATCTCCTCTCCACCTATTTAGGAGCTTCATTTCAGGCAGTCTTTTTTTTGCCCTTTTTTTTTTCTTTTGTCTTTTTTTTTCCCCCTTTTGAAATCTTGCCCTGCATTTCTTCATCTCACTGCTTCATTAAAGTTATGTTCCCAGTATAAAGACGACATGGCTGCTAGGAGGAGGGTAGGTTTGTAAATGGCCTGGACCTTGCGCTATATAATGCAGCAAGAAGTATTTTAACGGTGGTTTATATTGTACGCAGAACAACACAGAGCAAGCCAGGGGCAACACACTGGGATCCTTTAAGTGAGCTCTCTTTTTTTCCCTTCAGCTTCTTAGAAGTTAATGATTTAGCATTGCAATTTTCAATATGAATTCTTCTCCAAAACGAGCAGGATGTCATGTAGAGTCAAAGCATCCTGCTTTCACCAGGCAGCCAAGCTCACCATGGATATTAAACTGTTTCCCCCTATTCCACTCTGAAAGGACACGGCCAGCAACAACCCCAAATACCTGGGTGCACACTCAAACACTTGTATGCATATGATGAATTTGGGTGTAGACATAGAGATCAACAGATACTGAAGGGAACGTCGCGTTCGGTAAATCAGTCTGCCGAACTGACGGCACGGATCCAAGATACAACAGCAATAGCGTATTTGCCTGGTTTGGTAACAGTCTGTCTTTCCT
>NW_008824358.1:3772268-3791500 GCF_000699105.1 Pygoscelis adeliae | reverse complement strand
TATATGAACTATCCAGCATGACACTGTTACACAGCGTGGCCCCCTTGCCATTCCCATACTTTCTATTAAACACACATAAAACTCTTCATTTCATCATCATTTTTCTGTTCTTTTCAACTAACTGAAAATATTTCACTGCCCAGATATAACGACGGTGCATTTTTCTTTGCAGACTGGATTTTGCAAGCCATCATCTCTAAATGCCCACTTTGCATTCAGATTTACGTTTTAATCCCTATCGGGGACAGTTTCACTCCCAAACAGCCAACACACGACTCATGGACATCAGGAGGTACCAGTTGTTTCCCACCCTGCTTTCAAATGTAAACGTAACGCTTTCTTCTTCTTAGACAATCCAATATATACTTTCACATCAATCTCTAGGGCTTCACCAAGTTTTTCTACTAACTTTAATACCAGGACACGAATGTGTTTTGCACGTGCTGCGGCTACAGAGTGAAGCCCTCAACGTTCAAGCAGAAAGCGATTCCCACCAAACCTTAACCACGCCGAACATCCAGGTTTCGGCTGGCTCCGGGCTGGAGCAGCATCGCCTTGGCCTACGCAGTCTCCCCGGCAAACACTGCAAGGAGTTAAGTGACAGAAGCCTTTGGGCAGAATAACATTAGCTGCGTTTGGCAGCCTCTCCGCTTCTAAACTGACTAGTTTGGCCAAAAAAAAAAAAGGGATCAGATATTAAGTTTCATCCTAAATATTAAAAATGAAAATGAAGGAGCCTTTTTAGATATGGCATTGGTAGCTCTTCGTAATTAACCTAGCCTCCTCCCCAGAGAAATTTGGGTTTAATTTAATTTTTAGGGGGATGAGGAACATTATTTATTGGTTTCTTTCAGGAAGGCTGTGGGCAAGCACACCAGGAGCAGTGAAAGGAGTCAGAAATTTCTTTTTTTTTTTTTCCCCCTCATATTGGTTTTGGAGGTTGAAGCATGGAAACTGGGATAATGGATAGGACATAATTTAAAGACAAAGATGGGGAATGCAGACCAAATGGGAAGACCTAGAGACCAAAAAAAAAAAAGCAGAAGGAGCAGACTGAAGGATGCAAGCGATGCCAGCAATTAGATATTATCTAAGCTACATCATCCGTGATAGGCAAAGATGTTGAACCAGATTCAACCACGTCCTGAGACATTGGGGAATACATTAGCGTATACGTTGCACACATATCACATATTCCCCTCTGCTGGGGACTGGGTGGCTTGGGCCAAACTATATGATCCCAGGCACAGGTTACAAGGGCTCAGCAGCTCCGAAAATTAAGTCTGGTTTGGGGATTAAACAACAGAAGGTGTAAGAGGCGCAATGTAAAGGCACTTACTGGGGGCTTTGCTTCCAGGATTGTGAACTTTGTCCCTGGCAGGAGTGCTACGAACTCAGTTTAAGAATGAGATGCTTGCTCTGCACTGCTATCTAACAGGGACTGAAAAGGCCATTACAAACAGCCCCAAAACATATTTAATTCAACACTGGGGAACGAACATGAGAATACTTTCAAATTTCTATTTTGCTATTTCCTTACGAATAGGTATCTATATTTGTAAGACGGCAAAGGAGAACCACAGAGGGTTTTTTCACCTCTTGCGGAGCAAGATAAGAGCTGAATCGACCAGATGTTTTGCAGGAAACCTCAATTTATTACTTACGCAAAACCTTGCACAAGCCAACCACGATGCCTCGGATTTGTTAAAAGGGTCAGAGTGGGGATCTCTTCTGGTTTGCAGGTTTTTATAGACGGCGGTACAGCTCATTTCGTAGCTGCTTCCTACCTGAGAGGGGACCACACCCATGGCAAGATAGACATCATCCCAGCTCTCCTTGTCAGACCGCTGTATTTATAGAAAGCTTGCACCCAGAGGATGAGCCAAATGGGAAAAGTAGGCTCCCTTTTTTGCAGGTGCTATAATTGTGCCTGCAAGTGCTGCCATTGACACTTCTAATTAGACTCACAAATCAAGCACTGGGATGCCAACGTGGTTTCCCAGCCTAGACTAGCAGTTGCACTCGCAGCATTTTATGCTCAGACCCGTTGGGACGGGACCACGGTGAAAAGGCGAGAGGTCTGGGCAGGGCTCCCCGCACCAACCAGGATCCTTTAGAGGGTCTCGTCCCTACCCGGGAACTGCTTTTGCTGCTGCAGAAGAGATGTGCCTATGGCAATACACCACCTGCAAAGCCCAATGCAGAAGTTGGGGTGTCTGATTCTCCTTTCCTTAGGGGAATTCACAGCCCTGGTACAACACAAGTCAGATGATACCGTCCCTGGCTCCGACATTACCAAAGCTCTGAGCATCCACAGCTCCCCGTTAACCCAGCGACTGCTTGGCCACTGCAGAACTGGGCCTAGTGACAAAAAAAAAAAAAAGATGCTCAGTCAGAAGAAGGGGAGGGTTTCAAGCAATTCTTCCTCTGGAAGTGAAAATACCCAGAAGTAGACTCTTAAAACTAACATGACTTACTCAGTGTAAATATTATGTTTCCAAGGTCCAAGTCTGAAACATTCAACTTTATGCTGTTTTCTTTTTTTTTTAATATATACATGCATATTTATAAAATATTCTATATTCTTGAGCATCCCACGTGACTGCCCAATCTTACTGCGATGCACAACCATATAGTGGTTAGCAATGTCATAAATTAAAAAAAAAAAAAAGGTGAAATCAAAAGGTCACTTGCATAACTGTCAGGGAAAGCAGCGGTGAAATGATTTACAGACAGAGGAAATATAATTCGGCAGCGAGGAATTCCTTTGGCAGTTAATAGAATTAATTCAATGCAGCCCATCGCAGGTTCAGAGAGGGAGCCCTGAGTGAAAAACAACTCTTTAGGAAGAGGGATTCAAGGCCAGCCAAGCAACTTGGGTGTGTATTTAACGGCTAACCAAAACCTTTTGCTTCAGGAACAAGGCGGAGATGCGAGCCCAGAGCCGGGGGATGCCCGCGCCGCCTCCCGAGCACACCTCGCTGCTAAGCCCCCCATCAGCAGCACCCAAAAGGCAACGGGTACCACAAACCCCATCGCGTCGCCCAGCCGGGATGCATCCGCATGGCATCCCCCAGCAAGGCTGTTTCTGAAGGTAATCCAATTGTTAAATCGTTAAAAGGCACACGTACAGCAGAAAAAAAAATAGTAAGCACTTTAAATTCTAATAGTTTAATAGTTCTTTCATTTAAACCCGTATCTTTAAGTGCATAACAATATGTCATTTTATGTATGTCCTATAGTCAAATTACAAACCCATGTGAGCACGAGCTTAAGTGGCATTTAAAAATAGCCCTCACTATTACTGCTAGCACATAATAAATTAATGATGGAGCATTTAGCTCTGCCTACAACCTGACAACCTTGTTCCTGAGTGAGCGGGACACAAGCTGGAAATAACGCAGGCGAGTGCCCGGGGAGGGCAGGCTGCCTAAATGGGGCGCCTGCCCCCAAAAACCCTACCTTGACCCAATAAATAACCCCAGGAGGTCAGTGAGGGACCCCACCTGTACGTCCACCCTTCCCGAGCCATCCTCCCGCGCAGTGACACCCATCATCTTGTTTTATTTTTATTTTTTTTCCCTTCCTTTCAGCTTTGAATGGCAATTAGGAAAAGGTTAACCGAGTGCCTTTCTCCCAGGAATCCTCTTCCTCCTTTCAAAATAACAGCGTTAGCAAAAGAAAATCCCAGATTAGGCTAACAGGTAGGAGCGCAGTGCAGCCCTGGGAGATGCTGTTGGAAGTGGGGAGATTGGGAGAATCATCCCAGCGGGAGACTAATACTCATCATTTGGAGCTGCAGCTGAGGCCCATTTGAGTGACAGGCAGCCGGGAGCTGAAAGAGCCGCTCATATCCCACAACTGCTGGCATGCAGACTTGAAAGAGATTTATTTCAGGATAATTAGCTGGGAGTATTAAAGGTGGCAGGAAAGATCTGCAATTACTGTTTAGCAAACAGAATGGCAGCAAAGAAAGAAAAAAAAAAAAAAGAGGAGCCAAAAATGAAATTAAAAGACCCAAATATTTCTGCACTTGAAAGTTGTTAAATAATTGAAAAAGTTCAAAGCAACTTTATTGTATTCAAAGTAGTGAACTGGGAGGGGGAGATGGAGCTCCGTCACATGCAACCAGCTAAGTATTTTCCAAGACAGCGCTTTGCAAAGGCGATGTTTCCCAACTTACGTGGCAAACAAAAGCTGCCTCCCACCTTCCTCCCCATTTGCACACCCCTTCGGCAGCACTGAAAGGTTTACCCTGGGAGGATGCTTTGCTGAGCTAAAAACAAAATAAATACACACACACACATCTATCTCTCTATATATATCTGCATGCTCAGCCGTCAAGAGTTTTGATGCGGAGTTTTAAGGTGGTTTTTTGTTGCTGCTCTTTTCCAGGGCTGACAAGTTTCCCTCTTTTCCAGCAAAGGAGATGTGTTTTGCAGGAGTTCGTTTGAGAAGGGGGGGACTGCTGGTGGTAACAAATGTCTTAAAGCAGAGGCACGCCGGAGTAAGTCTTGGGAGATCAGGAAGAGACCGAATATATGGGAATTGTTACTGCAGTTATCCCTCCTTATGGAAACAGCAACACAGGTGGCGTCTGCATTTAGTATGGTGGGGGGGTCTACTTCTTAAGAGAAAAAAAAAAAAAAAAAAAAAGGATTTTCCTTGTGGAAACCAGGCTGACTTCAAAACCCAACCAAGGGTTGGAAATTACAGTCTCCGGCCTGATTCAATATTTCCTTATATGAACCCGGGATAAGCTCTATTGAGCTCCGTCCACGTACCCCGGCAGTTGCTGACATCACACATGAGCGCGTTTGTGCCAAATGTAAATAAAGTTCACCCAACACACACAGCCTCAAAGCATCCAAGATTTTCATCGGGCTTCAAGACTCATTGTTGCCGAGCCTCACGCTGCTCTTTCAAAACAAGGGGCCTTTTCTGCATCTTGCTCAATGATCTACAGTCCTCTAAAGTCATCTATTTATTTATGCTCTATTCTGGGATTTGCCCTCTGTGATAAAAAAAAACACAACACTGCTTGAATTGTGTGGAAATAACAGGGTTGCCTGGCCCACTTCGTGGAGGTTAGATAAAGATGGGGAAAGCCAAAATTATTTTGAGTTGCCCGGCACCGGACCCACAGGGGAAGAAAAGGAAAAGCCAAATAAAGTAATGAGAAAGGGGCTTCATTGCCAGATCAGGCATGCTGCGGTGCTTGCTCTACACAAGAGCACGCTTTGGCTAAGATGAAGAGCAAAAATCAGAATATCTCGGGTAAAGCTGGTCATGGGTTGGTTTTTTTTTTTCTTTTTGATTAAAAAAAAACCCAACACTTTGCTAAATACACCAGTTTTAACATGACTTTCACTAGAAAAAGTTTCACAGCTCCAGGATGGTTTCTGGCCCAAAGAAACGAGACAAAAAGTCATCCCAGAATAGCCAAAAGCGAGTCATTGAGGATGTTCCCCTGGGTTGTGAGAAACCTGGTCTCCGGCCCCTGTGTCTGCCTGCCCGACATGGCCAAGGGCAGGCAGCCACCGGCCCCGCTGCGGCGGGCTGGGAGCAGGAGCCGGGATGTCCTGCCCCTGCCCAAGCAAGACACATCTCACCTTTATGGCACTTCCATGGACAACCCTCCCGGCTCCATCGTCCATCACACCGTAAGTCAGGAGCTTAAGGAAAGTCACTTGGGCTTGGGATTTTCTAACCCACATCAGTGAAATGAGCAATACTTATCAACGTTCAAGGTCTTCACTCAGTGCTTATAGAAAGTCTCTGGTCTCTGGAAAGCTGCTATAGATAGCGTTTGTATATGATTTTTCTCTATTGCTCTGGAAAGCAAAGCCCCTATCCTTGCTCCCACCCCTCTTGCTTCCAGGCTGCGATCCCAGGTCCAGCAGCTGACCCCCTCGCTTCTCATGCGGATACCCCACAGGGGATCCAACCCAATTCAAACCTCCCACAGCAAAGTCAAATCATGACCAGCACTCATCTGTATCACAGGCTACGTTACTCCCAGCATCCTCCTCACTGCAAAAATAAGTCCTATAAAGTGGGTCCCTCTCCTTAGAGGGACCACCTGGGCTTTCCAGGAGGTGCTGGAGGAAATGCCATGTGCCTGCTTTCCTGCTCAGAGGGGTCACAAGCATGGTGAAAGCACATCATCCCCTGGTGCAAGCGCTATGATCCCACCATCCAAAGCACACCAGCCAGTGGTCAAGTGACCCCAGCCGGGGACCACAGGTAATGGACCCATGTCCCTGCCACTTTCTGGTAGCACCTCCCTCCCTGGCCTGGAGAAACCATATGATTTCCCTGCCTCCGCTCCCCGGTACGTAAGTCGAAGGATGATACTCTCTCTTCCATTCTTGGGTGGATTAATTATTTAACATTTGTAAAGCACTTCAAAGATGAGAAAAGCTAAGCATTATTATTACCCACACCAGTAGGATGACGAGGGCTTTATCTTGTCTTTATAAACTTCCCAGGGAAAAACTGGGGAATGTAACGAAAACCATTTCTGAACACAAGAGGTGGGGAAGGTGCTCAACTCGCTTTCCGGTCCAACACATCCAAACCCGGGCAGGATTGGCCCCTCGGTACTCAGAGTTACACCAACATCTCCAAAATAACGGGAATAATCAAAGATATCTGATGGCGTTTGAAGTCTGTCCCTGCCTTTCGCTCGGGAAACAGCAGGAGGACTTTGCTGGACGGCAGCGAGCGGTGACATCCAAAGCAGCCCACGCCACCCAAAGCAACCAAAGGTATTCCACAGAGTGGGGAGATTTGCTGCACAAAAGCTGGTACGTAGTAGAAAAGCAACAAAATAAGGAGAGCTCCTTCACGCACTCCTCACCGTGCACTTCCCTCCTCCTCACCTGCACCCTCCACCTTGGCAGCCCGCGCCAAAGGGTCAGCAAAGCCCACCTTACTGCTTCAAAAAGGACCTGTAAATATTCACGCGGTCTTTGTCTCTTAATATCGGCACACTTATTTTCCCAGTTTGGCCCGCAACCTGTTCACACATTAAAGTACTTAGAAAGCGTTTTCTTTTCACTGGCACACTTTGAAGTAAATATAAAAGATAAATATTTTATTTCTTTTAATGGGCAGAATCACAAGCGTGATTCTTCTGGAATACTTGGTGGAGCATTACACCAAAAAAAATACATTTTTAATTAGGCTTGAGACTCCCACCACCGCTGCCAGCCCACACCACGACTTTCCCCACCGCTTCCCCAGCCTGAGGTTGTCATTGCCCTCCTTCACTGCCCAGGTTTCCCTTTGGTCTCCGTTTCTCACTCCCCAAATAAGAAATAGTCAGCCTTTACCCACTTGACCATGCTAGAGCTCACATTTATGAAGTGCCTCAGCTAAAGGTGTTATTAAAAATGCACACAGGAGAATATCTCCGTGCGAGCACACAGGGATGTGCACAGAAACGCCCTTTCTTTCACGGGGTGGCAACCAGCTATAAACCCAAATCACAACTATTTTTACCATAGAAACTATTAACAAGAGACAGAAACACCACACACCATATATTTCTGGGCTCTAACTGAATCTAACAAATTGCAAACATCTTTCCTTTAAATATTTCCCAGTGCCTTAAGCCTCCAGAAACGGATCTCCTTCCCCGCTCAGCTTTGCACAAGTATTTGATGCCCTCCTCTTCAGGCTGTACTAATGAAATACCTATTTTTCAAAGCCCCAAGCCCTTCCTTGGGTATCCCAGTCAACAGAGCCGCGATCACCAACCTGGGCGACATATTTAAAAATTGCACCTGCCTGCCGTAGTAAATCCGTGTCATGCTTTTTTATGATAGATAATATTTCCAAGGCAGAGCCCCCGGCCAGAACAAGAAGCTGTTTAGCAAAGCCATTCCTGTTCAGGAGGTCAGTCATTTGGCATTACAGGTCGCTCGTCAATGAGAAAAGCGTCTCATCCTGGTGGGACCTCACATTTGCTGCCGTGTCGCAGGACCGCTCACCCTCCTAACAGGTTGCTGGCTAAGACAGAAGTCTTCTCTGCTTGGAGGCTGGCCCTCGGATTGGGGATGAGCATCACATCAGTATGAAACCGAAGCCCACCTCCACACAGCTGGTGGGTCCCTGCTGCCTGCCGGGGCAGGTCTTTGTGCTGCAGAAAGGAAGACCAGGATGATGCTGCGGACATGATTATTTATCATCCCTGTTTAAATAAGCTGCATGTCCATCAAGGAAGTTGAAGGTCGTTACAATTACAAAAGATATCCCTGCTATATAATCAGTGGTGTTTGTTACGGTAGATCGAGCTGGGAGAGCTCTTGCAAGTTGTAATCCACTAAACTTGTGCAGGATCCTTTTATAACTAGATAAAAAGTGCACTGAAGATATAAACCCAAATAAAAAGGTAGAATGTATTAAGGAAAAATTATACCATCCTCATCTATATAGATGCATATTTTGATTTTCTCATATTATTTATGTCTGTGTACGTATGGGAGGAAAAACGTATATATGGGGGGCATCTAACTTTTGAGATGAGGACTCGTTTCACAGTGAATCCCAGCAATATTTACAAAGGGTCAGTGTAATGCTTACTTGAGTGACCAAGCACTTACAGGGGGGGAAACAGAGGGGTTTTTAGGAAGTTAAATAACTGTCCCTATGCCTGCGCACCAGGCTCGTGCTCGCTCCCAGCCTTCGCCCGAGCGAGCTGTTCTTCAGTGTGAGTTGTCACTCCGGTACTAATAAAATGTGATGGTCTAATTGTATTAGCAATTTCCCATCATATTATATTAATATGCATCATACTAGTATCCATTTTCACTAATGTGACATGAAAGGCAGTAATTTGATTACTTTTCCCTATGATTACGGGGAGGGAGCTTGGCCTTCTGCACGGGCCATACTCCGGGCAGCCGGAGCATCGAGCTCCTCGTCCTGCCTCCGTCCCCAACACGCTGCTTCGCCTTGAGGAGGTCACCTCACCTTTGGGTATTTTGGTGCCCCAGCTGTTAAATACACTGTTCGTAAAGTTTTGGGGAATCTCGGGTAAAAGCAGATCTTAGACACGGAAAGGATGGGCTGCAACGGTTTCTATCCGTCCTGGTGTTTTTCTATATTTTCCAAAGCTCCTAACTACCATCTCCATTAAAATTAATAGAAGCTTTCACATAGGAAAGGTCTTATCTACAGCAACGCCTCAGTCCTGACAATGTACATCAGCGATGCTCTCCCTGCTTATACGTTACGCCTTTTATAATACCGTCCTCTTTTGTGGGCAAGCCTTTTAGAGCCCTTCTGCTATCACGTTCCTTCTGCTGTGGTCTTTAAAGAGGCAAATACAGATGCTTATAACTCAGAAGTGGCTCGTGTAATTGCACGCTTTGAGGGTGGTGATGTTATTCTGCAGATTTCACTTCAATCACAAGCTCAGGGTTTCTTTTCTTGCAGCCTTGAGCAAATACTATAGCACCAATGTGCCGGGGCTACAGCTGTAAAATGGGAATAATAATTTTTTTTCTTTTAACGCTTTGCAATTTTTTGTAGCAGACACTGTCTTATCGTGGCTATTTACTGCCACTAAGGCAAGCTTGACAGGTCCACAGCGTAAACAAGCAAGCCAGCATCCTCTCCATACCAGCAGCCTTTAGAAAATACACTACAAACTCATGATGCAGCCATCACTTCTTTTCCTAATTAAAGAGTTGACAGCACTGGAAATATTTCTGCAGGACCACTCACCAGAACAGGTAACGGAGGAGATGGCCCCAGAGAAGGTAAGATGCACACCCATCCCGAGGAGCCTCAAACTGATGAGGAGCTAGTTGATCTGGCAACCCACCCATTCCACAGCGAGGACTTCTGTTAAATCATGCAAGTTTGGATAGTCCCGCGACGCTGATTTGCTTCCCTGCCCAGAAAGATAGTCAAAACTCATCCAGCAGCTCCGCTTACTGTAGAACAATAAACCATGGGAGTGCGCCATAAATCCCAGTAATGTGCTCAGAGGAAGGCAGCCGCTCCGAGGTCAGAGTCGGAGCTTCTTGGGAATTTTCAGACAAAAGATTTTTCATCAGAAATTGCTGATTCACTGAAACTGAAGCTTTTCCATACAACAAACCAATCTCGCTGAAGCTTTCATTAGGGAAGATCTCCCTGGCCCCGGACAGAATTAATGACCACAAGAAGAGAGGCAGAAGCCTCCTCTGGAACGAACCGCAGCTTTCACCTGGACCACAAGGGACCAGCATCAGCACCGTCCTACGCATCCCGTCGGCCCACGCACACTGTGATAAGGCTGTCCCACCGCCTCCCTGCCCGGAGCTGCTGTGAAGCTGTAAGAAATTAAATAGCCATTTATCCTGGGAGAGCAATGCTCCGTGCCAGAGGTCTCTGCGAGGATGGGAGCACAGAGCCTTCCCTCCGGTGGCAGCACTTGTCCCCACAAGGTATTTCATTGCTGATGCCGAGGGGAACAGCCCCAATGGGGGGGACAAAGCCCACCCTTAACCCTAAAACTTGTCCCCTCCACCTCTCATTTTGCCACCCCCATCCCTCTGCCCCTCTCCAGCCCTTTTGCTGCCATCCGTTACCTCCTGGGCACAAAGAATAACGACAGTGGAGACCCCAAAGACACAAGCTGGAGGCACGACCGTAAATCCTGCTCAGCCCCGGGTCACCGGGGATGCAGCACGCCACAGGAGGGGATGCGGGGCTCTGGCAGGCCAGATATACGAGCCGGGGGGGACAGAGCGGGGACCAACATATGTATCTCCCTCCTTCGTCTTTCAAACTTAACCCAAACCAAAACTCCCTTCCAGGTTCAGAAAAGTTCACTTCGAGCCCCTTTAATGGGGGATGAGTAACACTCGCATCTCAAAGCAGCCCCGCGAGGCAGCAGCACAGACAAGAACCCATTCCCCAGAACATCCCTGCTGGGCTCAGCCGCACCGTGGTGCCACCACGCCATGCCCCGGAGGGTACGGAAGGGGTTAACAGCCCAGCCTCCTGAAACAGCGATGGTTCTTTTTAATGTATCAGAGGAAGGAATCTGGACCTCCACTATTTTCAGTAGTTTCCCTCTTTAATTCACAGAAGAAACGTCCCCAAAACTGAACCACCTGGTCTCAAGTACCTGCTCGCACATGTCCCGATGGACACACGTCCCCTGTGCATGATGCCCAGACCGGGACTACAGGCCAGGGTTTCCCTCCATGGGCTGTCCTTACTTCTTGTTTGTGGTTAAAAAGCAGAAACCCCCGAATGTCCCAGGATGTCCCTGCAGCACTTCTGGCACGCTCAGGCACAGAAAGTACGCATGCCCCGGGAAGCTGCCTCCTCACAGGAGATTTACAGCCTGATTTGCACTCCAGCATCCTGTCTGGGTGTTGGAAAAAATAGGCTTGTTGGCGGTAAAAGCGATCAGATGAATTCTGCAAATCTGCTTGAAGGACTAGGAGAAAATACGAATGAGGAGAGCAAGCAACAAGCTTCACCAGATATTTTCATATGAAGCCAAGTGCGTTTCCAGGTGATGCAAAGCCAACACCACGATACCCAAGTCAGCGTCCGGACGGTTTCCGAGTGCTTGCCCATGTCCAGAAACACAACCAAGCAGTAAGCCACTGTATCGATACAGAAACAACCCACTTTGTTTAAAACAAACCTTTTCCCTGCCTTTTCCCTTTGAAAAATTCCAAGCCCCGCCAGCGATGGGCACACGAAGGTCGGTCCCCAGGCAGAGGTGGCCTTCAGCTCCGAGCACCTTTTCGTGCCCAAAGGAGAGGGGAAAGCAGCGGCAGAGCCAAGCGCCTCTCCCGGCTCCCACCGGGCTATCGGGTGCTGCTGTAATAAATCAAAATCAGTTATGGGAAATGTAAAATTATCATTTGGAAATCACTCTCTCTGAATAATTCAGTCATTGACTTTCACATCAAACAACGATTCCAGCCACCCACACACGCAGTTCAGTCTCCTGCTTAGCTTTAAACTCTCTTTAATTATCGGCATTAACCTATCGCATTACTATTTCATCCTTATTTCATGCTGGGGGAGGGGTCAGCGGTTTGATAAAGCACAACGAACTGGAAGACTTTGAGCTGTCCTTCTGCTCCTCCCGCCCAACTTCACAGGGCTGCCTCGGCCCCGGGCGAGAGCAAGGACACCCCAGCCACAAGCGCATCTCCAGCATCACTCAAAACCTTTTAATGGGGAGCAGCATACCTGTCCCCAACCCCATCACCGTGCCCCAGCGCAGTGCAGCTTGGCAGGAGCCGGTGCCTCCACGTGCCCCCTAGCCCTAGATAAAGAGTTTCTCCAAATAAGAGGTGCTCTTCTTCATACCTGCGTGTCATCCCAGGACGCACAAGCATCCCTTTCTAGGCTGTTTTTCAGGAAGGCTCTCATTAAGCAACAAGCCAGACCAGCCTCGCATAATCGCCTTCTCTCAGGGTGTTAATCACAACCAGCAAGCAGGACCCCACCACGTACCTGCCTTGATTAGGATCCCCCATCTAACTCTCCAAACAGGCCAGAAGTTTAAAGAATATATCCAGAGCAAAAGTTTATCCGCTTTTCTTTCAAGTTCCTTATTCTCCCTGCACCTCAACAACGCGTTTAAGTTAGTTTCACATTTTATTTGTCTACTGAGCTCCCTAAGTTAGGGAAATTAGTATTGTGCATGCGGTTTGATTTAATTAGTAATTGGGGAAATAGGTCTGGCATGTTTCATGGAGGCTTGGGGAAATTGTCAATTAGCATTGTGTTAATTGGTGTCTGCTGTCCTTGCTTTTTAGTTTTTAACCCCTTTTACCTTGTTCCCACTTTTGGTATGTAAAAAATCTGGCTGCTTATTATTCTTTAAGTAAAGGATTAATTGCTTGAATTCCTGCCTGTGCTGCGTGTCCTTCTTCCCGTCGTGCGGTGGGATTTGTGCGTGTCCCCTGGGCACTGGTTCCAGAGACTGCAGTGGAGTTACCCCCCTCCGACCTGGTGTCACCCTGCCCGGGGCCAGGCTGGGGTCTCTCCCCTGCCACCAGTGCCAGCCTGCCTGCTCCAAAACCAGCTTTTCCTCCCGGTGCTTACCTGCCTTTTCCTTCTCTCACCCGCGCCGTTAATCATTCACTCCAACAAGCACCAAAATCCCCTACAATTTCCCAAACAAAACTTGGAATAAAGGAAAGATGAGAGAAAAAGAGAGAGTTTGCCACAAAATTAAAAAAGTAAACTTTGATGCATAAGACATCAGCCAACAAAAGTGAAAGATATTCACTTTAAAAGCTCACGCTGCACTCTTTAGTTTGCCATACTGTATGTCCAGCGATAAACCAGGGGTTTGCATCTCAGCCTGGTGGGAATAATTAATTAATTGTTAATTGTTATTAATAACTGAGGTCCTGATCCTGCAGGCAGACACGCATACACTTAGCTTTAGGACATCCATGCACGCGAGGTTAAGACACTTGCAATCGCTTCCAGTAGCGATGCTTCCAGAGCCTGAGAGCATTTTAAACAAACATTTTCCCAGCCCACGCGGAGCATCCAGGCAGAGGAGCATCCCGGAGGAGAGCAAGATTTGTATTTTGTGAGGGCACGAGCCAGCGCCGAGCTCAAACCTTTCATTTCAGCGCCTCGGCTGGAGCCTCCCCATCCATGCACAATTTTGGGTGTCCAGCCGGCACCGTGCTGGGCTCCAGCACCCGTCCAGGCACCCAGATAAAACCCACCGCCCCAGGCTGGACCCCGGTAACCACCTCCTCAGGTCTGGCTTTGGGGAGAGCCGCCAGCGATGCCCAGGGAGGGATGCTCCTGAGCGCCGGGGAGGCTGTTTATGCACGAGCTTGGCAAGGAGCCAGGCAGAGCGAGCAGGTCTAGGAATTATTCAGAGCACAATTAAAACACGTCTTTCCAAGCAGAGACATTTGTATGGAAAACTGTGGAGGAAAACTCCTCCTTTGGTCCCCAGTTTGGAGGGGAGGGCCATGTGGGAACGGGTGCGAGATGACCAGGTTAAATTAGCTCAACTGCCTCAAAATCCACCTGGCATTTCCAAAGCTGGGGCAGAAGGAGCACAGTCTTAGGCTTCACCTTTTTTTCCCAGCGATTTGCAGTCAGCCCTGCCCCTGCCCTCAGCGGGGATTGTGGTTTGCCTTCACAAAGGACCTCTTTGCTTATTGTCCTAAAAAAACACCATAGGCTTTTGTCATACCAGGATAACCCATGAGAAGCTGAGGCTGAAGATATTCAGGGAGTACGAGCATAGAGAAAGGTACAGCAAACCCCAACCTAGAGCTAAGCCAGCTGCCAGAGCAAATCAAGAGAGGAGAAAATGCTTAGCACCACGTTTCGCCCCAGGGTGTGCTGCCAAAGCAGCCAAGAGGCATGGCACGCCACGGTGGACTGCGCTTGGGACAAGCAAGGTTGACAGTTCATTGACAGACAACTAGAAGTATGAGCAGCTCTTAATCACTTCATCCCCTTAGAAATGGGAAATAAAGACCCCACTCTCCCCCTCCCCTTGCTGGTGCGTGTCCCAGTCCTTGCTCTGACAGGGTAGGTGCCCGGGGACCAGGCGGGCATGGAGAAGGTGACCCAATCTGGGAGCAGGTAGTTGGGATCTGGTGATGCCCACACCAATGGGTGTAGCAAAAGATGATCGAGTCCTGCGAGGTGCGGTCAGCCAACAACCAACAGCAGGACCCACAACCCCAAGCAAAAAAAAAAATCTGCAGAAACAGGGTATCTCTCAACCACCAGCAAAAGATGCTGTTTTCCCAGGGAGCTCTGCTGCCGGCCAGAGCGATCCACCCGAGGAGCGTAATACGGGAGTTGAAGGAGTCAGCTCCATATTTGGGGGGGTAAATGCAACCAACCCACGAGAAGGTTACAGGGTTTTTAAGTGATATTTGCATAGAATTAGAAATTAATAATTAAAGTAGTGAATCATCTGAAAGGCACTATACTAATACCATCTTCACAATAATTATCTCACCAGAATTTCAGAGACTGAATTATTTTCTATTAGATTTACAATTAATTTTGTAAAAATAACAAATCCTCCCTAAGAGAGACTATACTACTATAATGATAGCACTTGAAAGTGCCATACAGTCATTAACCAGTTGATCTTCACAACATTACTGTAAGGTAGGGAAGCATCGTTATCTCCATTTGGGAAGCGACTAGACGAGAGAGTCAAGCCCCGCTTTCAACGAAAGCTCAGCAAACTTTTGCCAGTCATCTCACAGAGTTATTAATCACCTGGAGTACCCAGGACACACACACATTTTATCCAGTGCCTTGTTTAAGACCACGTCAGTTCCTTGGCAAAGCACGAGTTAAAGCTCATGTCAGAGTCTTGGCCATCAGTCCTCTCCTATCTTCAGGTGCAACTACCACAGAATCTCCATCCCAGCACAACCGCTGTTAGCCGTCCATCTCTGACAGTGACTTGGGGAAACGGGTCTTACCCAGAAATAGAGGGTCAGGAATAAATGGCACCTCATGGGGAAGGGAGGACTACCACGGAGGGCGAACACAGACAGGAGGACGAACCCCAGCTTGTTACGGGCTTCTCTCGACCGGATCTTCAAACAAAAGGGGAGTCTTTCTTCCTACCATCTCAGAACAATGTCTTCCAAATTAAAGCATCCCCCTCCAAGCCAGCATACGGGGCCTGTGGCTGTTAGGGGGAATCTCTGGTGATACCTGTAACGTCCTGCGCACTCCCAACGCCTCACCCCTTCAGTTATTCTTGGGTAGTGGCAGGGGTCTAGAAAGCCGAGCTGTCGGAGGGGATCACGGATGTGCTCAGATATGTATTAATTAGAATTCCTGCACAGTTTTCCTCTGTTAATTATAGCTTAATTTGATTGCTTAATAGCTTTGGTTTTTGTACTGTTTAGCACCTGTTGTAAACTGCACAAGATAAATCGTCTTCTACTATCTGCTCTGTTTACTCCTAAAATTTTGCATTTCCCTTTCTGCTCCCAGCTTTGGATTTGAGCCGTCATCTTTTCTCATCTTTGGCCTTTTCACCAAAGAAATCTTTTTTTTTTCTTCTAGTGGGCTACTTAACCAATAAAGTGGGTTTCAGTTAAATACTTTCTTAAAAGCTACCGTTTTAAAAAACAGTAACGGGAAAGAGAAATATCTGCATACCATAAAGTGTACAAATGTTGACCCATGGTATTATGCAGACTTTCACTCGTGGGTCATCCTTCTTCATCCTTGTTGTTTCCTTCTCCCTTTCCAAGCCGAGGAGGGGGGGGGATGTTCATCTTTCTCTTACAGGATTATTAGACAGAAGTGGAGGCCCTGCATCATTAATTGATTTCTTCCATACATTGTACTATGATACAATTTTTCAAGGCTGTGCATAATTGTGTTCCCTGTGCCACTGCTCTATGTTCTGTCCTTGTCATATTGTCATTGAAGGCTGATTCCACCCTCTGTAATTGGAGATGTTCTACTTTTGGACAAAGGTGTGGGGGCAGCTCAGGGGAACAGCGCTGACATTTACTTCATCAATTTATTTTTATTGTTCCTACATTTATTGCAGCTATAACAGCCCTTTAATAGTTATATCTCCTCCCTGTAGGGTATTCTGGTATTTGAAATTTTTTTAACTCATTTGTTCTCATAGATAACAGTAAAGTGCATTTCACGCTAACCTTTAGGTTTCAATCTTCTCTCTTTCTTTGGCTCTAAAGCAGTTGCAGCTTTAAACTTTTACTGCATTGTCAGCCTAAAGGCCACCATTCTAGCACTGGAGTAACCACAAATTAGTGGTCCTGAAAATTTCAGGGAGGCGAGTCCTAAACCCAGAGTGCAGCTATTATCATAATTCAAAATTGGCCGTCCTTTTAATAGAGGGGGAGAAAAATACAGTAAATACTAGCATTGAGTCTCCTTTTACAGTCTTCGGTCAAATAAGGGGTAATAATTGCATCTTTACGACTGACCAAGTAACTGACTCCACCACCTCCGAGCTCGTGCCCTTCGGTACCTGCAGAGGCAGTAAATGAGTTCAATGTTTAGACAAAACCATGCCTCCGTCTGCAGGTTGTCCACTACCCAGGCAGACCTTTTCCTCTCTCTACAGTTTTATCACACCTGCTGCTCAATCTGCAACTTAATAGCACCACAGAAAACAAATGATTTCTAATTATTAACTTGTGGGTGGGTTTCAGCAGGTAGTTTTCACTATTCAGAGATACCCATCCCTAAACTTTCAAATATGAGTTCTCCAACAAACGCTCTCGATCGCAGGTGGGACCTGACCCTGGGCACCGGTTTCCCAGCTCAGGGTCCCATAGCATCGCCCATGACCAACCAACACCTACAGCAGCCAAGGACAAGCGGTGCCACCAGGTTGACTCCAACACACAACATGTTCAACCATCAACAAAAACCCCACTGCTACACAAGTTCTGCTCCACTGACAAGAGAACAGTTTTGCAGCAACGGAGAAGAAACCTGCACAAGCCATGAGGTTCATGTAGGCAAAGGACCTTCCCACGCATGGCCATGTGTGAGCTCCCGGTCCAGATGGACGTGCATCCAGGAAGAAAGTGCACTTTTCCGCAAATGCTGAAACAAAATCTACGCTGCCACCGTAGGAAAAGACAGTTGTTTGTCCTTTTTTTTAACAGCAGGTCTTAGCAAAACCATTTCTAACCCCACCTCCCGGTTGTTGCACAGAGATGCTCTTTTTCCTCAAAGCCTCTTCTCTTAAAGGCACTGCCAAGAAACAGCTTAATTAAAGCAAATGGAGACATTTGGAGTGAGAACAAATAGGCCAGGGAGATAAACGAGAAATGAGACAATAAAGGATGAGGAATGAGGACTTAAACCAGTGGAAGAGCCTATGTTTTTTAATGGAGCTGTATGACTTCCTACCAAACGTACTCAAAGTTACCTTTAAGCAGCGTGTTGTGCACTTTGTGGAGTATCTACCCATAACTGCACCTGCTCGTAAGGCAGCAGATATCTGGATATTTTAGCGTAGTAGTAGTACTAGTAGTGCTTTCTAGAGCATTAACAGTGTGAAAGCCCAAAGGACTGTCCCTGGATCTGCCTTTCTGTGAAGGCTCTGATCCTGCTATCCCCTCCCTAGGGCTGTGCACCATAGCAGTGTCAATACACGAGACCCGCAGGAGATAGCCAGCACCTGGGTCATGAGTTGGTTTCAAAAGATTTTGCAAGAATCCCAACACGTTGCTTGCTCAGAAAATTCGAGCAGACATGCCTGGCTAAAACCGGTGACGCTGCTCTCCCAGTTACACCCAACTGAAATCAGGAGTCATTCTTCTGAACTCAGTGACATTATTGCACCAGGGCAAAATTGGTGGGAACTAATTGAGAAGAAAAAAAAAAAAGTCATCAGAATTTATTGCTTCCTTGACATGGATAAACACTCACCCAATGACACCCACTAGAGGCAATAGGATTAATTACCCGGGTCATCATTCAACCCCAGAATAACCCAAGAATATGACTCAGCTTTCCAGGGCTAATTTTTCAGAGCAGTTTTAGCCTGATCTCCAACTTTTTACACCCTCATCGTACATGCACCAGGTTGGGTTCGTGCACCCATATATGAGACATTGCAGCCCAGAACCATGACAGCTCGCTGGGATGAGGGCACAGTACCACTCCTGCCAGTCCTGATAATGTAATCCATGTATTTGAGAGACTAGGATTTTTTTCCTTTTAGCAGATCAAAAATGCTCCTGTAGAAGAAATATTTAAAAAAAAAAATATTCAAGTCTTCAGCCCCATCCTCTTCCTGTACTTAAATTTTGAGACAAGCTTTCAAGTCATGCATGAAGGTTGGAACCCTACAGCTTCCCCATACAAAACACCCTGGAAACGGTGCGGTGCTCTCCTGGATGGACCATTACTTGCATTAACAGGACGAAGAGCTTCTCTCATTATGATTAAAAATAACCAAGGCTAGTAGGAACACGCCACCTCTCCTGCCCTGAGTGACCACCATAACAGATGGAGCCCAAGGTCATGGGCTAAATGAGCTCAATGGACATTTTATGGACATTTATGGACATTTCACAGGGGTGGTCCATAGACTAAGGAAATGCTATCTGTGTATTCATACCTGTATGTATCAAAGGATGGGAAGGGGGGTGGTGGGTAACGAGAATGTATTGCATAGTGTGAGATCTAAGCATGATATAAATGGTACGGAATAAAGGGTGGAGAATGTGCTGGTTTTGGCTGGG
>NW_008824358.1:3766169-3772184 GCF_000699105.1 Pygoscelis adeliae | reverse complement strand
GTGATGGAGCCCTGCTTTCCTGGAGATGGCTGCACACCTGCCTGCCCATGGGAAGCAGTGAATGAATTCCTCGTTTTGCTTTACTTACTAAAACTGTCTTTATCTCAGTCCATGAGTTTTCTCACTTTTACCCTTCTGATTCTCTCCCCCATCCCACCGCGGGGGGAGTGAGATGGCCGAACACCTGGCGGCCGATGGGAAGTAGTGAATGAATTCCTTGTTTTGCTTTGCTTGCGTGCGTGGCTTTTGGTTTACCTATTAAACTGTCTTTATCTCAACCCACGAGTTTTCTCACTTTTACCCTTCTGATTCTCTCCCCCATCCCACTGGGGGGAGTGAGCGAGCGGCTGTGTGGTGCTGAGTTGCCGGCTGGGGTTAAACCACGACAACAAGCCAGCTGAGCAGTGCCAGAGCATGGATCATTCCCACCTCCGAGCAGACCAGTCCAGCCAAAATGGAAAATCAATACCCAAAAAACAGAGATGGGGTCTTTTCCCCATTAATTAACCTTTTTTTTTTCCCAGCACTTCAGGACCATTGCACCCAGAGGATCAAAGGCAAGAGTGCCAACATACCCCAAAGCTTTGATGCTCTTCAGGTGCTCTGCTTCAACCAGAGCAGGAATATTTCACAAAAGGGAGATCAGTTTCACACCTATAAAAACCGATAGACTGATTAAAACATCAGGAATAAAAAGTTTCCTCTTCGGAGCTTTCTCTGGTGTAGGGTTTTTGGTTTGGGGTTGGGGTTTTTTTTTTGTTTTTTTGGGGTTTTTTTTGACTCTTACAGTTCCCATTTCTGGCTGTACTCCACAGCCAGCAGAGCCAGAAAGTTTTGTCTCCCACAAAAAAAGTTTTGTTTTGGTTTTTGGAGGGTTGGTTTTGTTTGGTTTTAAATGCACTGGATGGTCTGTTTCTCCTGAACATCCCTGTTTGCTGAGAAAGGTGACAAAACTCGGACAGCTGAAGAAGAAAGTGAAAGCAAAGGCAACAGGTCACACGCAGAGTCTGTAATAAGGGAAAATGGCAATTATAACCACAGCACTGTTACCCTACGTTTAAGGCTCTGTCATAGTTCCCATTAGGATCCTCCCAGTATTTCGATTCCAAAGGATTTAAAATTAAACCACAAAAAAATTGCCATCATTCTACATTTGCCCTCTGCTCGCAGGTAGGACCGCTTTCACTCTTCTAAAACTGACACCGATTTTGAGATTTTATTAATTATTTGTAGGAGATCTGAAAAGCAACGCCAGAAATCGAAGCAAGACAAGTTTGCATCAAGTCAAATGCTGATCAGCTTTTCTAAAATGAAGTCTTCCAAACTGGTGGATTTTAATGCCAAGGCTTTTCTTGAGTAGACTGAGAGCAATGGTTGATTTAAAACTACAGTTACGGCACCAAGACGCTTTGATGCTTGACTGACCTGAAGCTTAGCACCTTGGAGGTGCTCTCCAAACATGAATTTCTATTTAGCAGTCTCTGCTGGGGAGGCATTAGATACTTCTGAACTCGTGTCTCCCCTCCTTAAGTCATCCCCACCACCACTTCTCTTGAGAAGACATTTTCCTCGAGGCCAAATTTCTGCATAGTGTAACTTCTACCAAAGCCAGTTGTACCACAGAAAAATTCAGCCTTTTGGTTAAAATCAGTCAAACATTTCTGCAGTTTGGGACATTTCTGCTTCTACGTTTTTTTTTCTTATTGCTACCTCCTGTTTCCCTATTTTGTGGGTTAGCACTAGTTGTTTTTGACTTTGCAGACTTTGTTCCCCTGACTTTTTAACTTAGTTTCCTGTTTATCAGAAATGATGCTTAATTTTACTTTTGCCAATGAAAAAAAAAACCCTCCTGATTTGTTCACCTGTAGAAACGACCATCACAAAGGTTACTGTCCCACCATGCAGCAGTGTTGTGAAGCTTAATTAATGCTTGTGCCGTGCTTTGAAGATGAAAAACCCCACAATTACTTAGTGGGTTTTTTTGGTTTTTTTGTTTTTTTTTAATTTTTCAACTTGTAAGTCTTGTTGTAACATTATTGTTCAGAACGGTACTTGGCAGCATATGGCAGCTTGCGCTTTCACAACGCCTATGAACACAGGCCAGCAGAGAAGGTGCTGTGGACTAGCGCATGGTCCCCATTTCTGTAGGTTGGTTCCTCATCCCCTCCAACGTGCTCCTGCCAGATCCGCTTTCTTGGAGAACTGAACCTCCAGAGCAAAACTTGCGGAGGTCTCTCCAAGCGTGGCCCATACCCCTCATGCACACCAGGGATAACCGAGCTCGTCAGCAAAGTGAGATTTGGGAGTTATCCTCAACAGCAACAACTCTGCTGAGTTTCCCCGTGGAAGAGGCGCAGCCGCCGCAGCACAGATTTGGAGCACGTACTGTTTAGGAATGTCTTAGACTCATCTTTCCCTTTTGCTACTTGTCCCTTTGTGCTTTTTTTAATTTATAATTTACTAAAGATGTCACTTGACAGGGCCCTTGCTACGCCTAGCTGGAACCTCCTCTAAAGTGCTTCCCAGTAGGCTCTGTATAACTCCCTTTTGATTACCATGCGATTAGTTTGTTCAGCTGATGGCCTTTCTTCTCCAAGATCCTCATTGTGTCTCCTGCCTCCTATGCAGTTCTTAAGAATTTAAATGAGCCGTTTTATTTCTTTCTACAAGCGAAGATCAACAAACCCAGCCCCACCCTTCTGCTTTCACTTTTAGTGTGCCTAATAAAAGTAGTGTGAGGGTTGGGTGTTGGTTTGTTGTTTTTTCTTTTCCGGGGGTCGTGGCTAATGGAGAATTTTATGTTGTTTCTGACATTGTTTGTGGTACCTCCCACCAGACTACATGCTCCTGAGGATTGAAAGACGGTGGCATAAATGTCAGGGAAATGCCTCTGCTGTGTCAGGTCTAATTAGACATTGGTTCTTGTGGGACAAACACCTTCCTCATAAAATTCAAAGCTCAGCCTCACTTAGCACATGCTCAGAGAGACTTGCAAGGGGAGAAGGCATCATAAACAGCACACAGACCTATCCAAATCTGATGCAATTTCTTCCAGCATTTTAGTTCAGCCCCCACAGCACACACCTCCGTCCTCACTCCTGCCCCAAGAGACTTCCAACACGCCAAGTAAAGATGACTTGCCTTTGCTGTGCTTTACACAATTGATTTCCAGAAAAACAGAAAATCCTCAGCTTGAAGCTCAAGACACCAAATTAAAAACCAATGAGCACAGCTAGTCCATTAACATCTGCGTCCGGGGGCCCCGGTTTTGAGGCACAGTACACAGTTTTGAGGGTGGTTCCCATCTTGCCATGCTGTACGGACCCACCAGCTGCTTGTCTAACAACCATCCCTATGGAGGATGCTCCTGAAAATGGGGACCCTGGAGCTCACTATTGGGTGCACCTCTGCCACCTTTTCTTCTCCGCTCATGTTTTCCCCTCAACATAGAGGTTTTCCTCCACATTTCAGGTTGAGCTGGACACAGGCAGCCCAAGAATAACCTAGTGGTTACCTCTCTCAACGTCAAGTCTCTAGTGCCGTTACAGACTTGCCAGGCTCATCCTAGGTCCTCTTACAGTGCTATGTGACTGACACGTCTGACGCCAACGAGAATTTAAACAGACTGCAGATAAATCAACTGCCCAAGACCTCACTTGGATCTGAAGCCAGCAGGTAAGAGGCGAGACATCTTGCCCAAGCACCACAGCCATCTCTAGTACTAGAGCAGGTTTACAGCAAACCATGGAGTCCATCCTATGGACAAGTAGGTCCTTGCAAGAGAGCTCCCACACACCGCCCAGGCAGTCTCGCCAGCGTGCACGACTGCTGTACCGCATGGGCTTTGCCGAGTACCTCCTGCTACGATCTAACTGCTCTGGTCACCACTGTGCAAACGCCTAATATTCTTCGGGACAAAAGGAGGGAGAAGCATGCATACACATGTTCACACGTGTCTGTGCACGCGCATGCATACGTAGAAGAAAAAGGGTTGTGAGCTGAAAAAAATGAACTCTCAAAAAAAAAAAATAGTCTCATCTTGTCTAAGATTTAACTTCCCCTCCTTTGTCCACCCAAATCTGAGAGAGCAGCTCCCTCTGTGGGTTTTCCTTCTCGGCTGTTTGTTTGCTGGCTGAGGGTGTATCTAGGGAAGCGGAGGGAGCACCTGCCTGGCACCAGGGATCACCATCACTGCTCCCTCGCAAGGCAGGGAGAAAGCTGAAGAGCACCACCACTCAAAGTCAAAAAGGTTTGTGTTCCCCTGCCCCTCAGTTGAGGACAAAATCCAAGAAACCTCTGTACTTTCTGGATCCTTATTTGTACAGGTAGTTCATTCAGCGGCACCCAAATGCTGACATGAGCGTGAGACTCAACCACCTGTGTGAATAAACCTGCTGCTAACAAGCAAGAGTGAGACACTGCAGAGTTAGACCATTGCTGAGCAAACAGAAATAAGTGGTAAAACGAACTGTGATACAGCAGCAGAGTTACTGCGCTTTCCGCTGCACATACGTTTGTACACCAACAGGACTCCTACCTGGAAGAAGTTAGGATTTAGTGAAAGAACTTATCGCTCAGGTGATTACATGGAGAAAATTAGCAGCAGTGCAGTATCTCTCTACTGTGCCATGATGAGTAGATGAATAAAAGTCAAACATATATGCTCAATAAGCCTTACCGCCATGAAAACCCTGCCTCAGTAAAAATCATGTTCTGACCTTTAGGCCAGATTAAAATGGTCAAAGCCCACAGTCCATTCCTTAGAAGAATGACTTCTGAGAACATGGGAGAGGGAACCAAGTGTGACCCTGCCCGCAGCACCATCAACAGGTCTACACTCCAGGTGCCATCTTAGTGGAAACCTGGAGCCCCAGCCACACGATCGGTAGAGATGGTGTGCGTATGAAATGTAACATGGGATCTTTCATAAGAGACATGGTCTTAATCCTGGCATCCTGGCTGGATTCCCGGGTAATTGCATGCCACCCACAAAAGGTGTCCTCTGCTGTTTTGACTGCATGTACCACTCTCTGCTTCCTGGCCAAGAGTATGAGTCTTGCGCTCTCCACCTGAAATCCCAAATCTGTTTCCTTCACCCTACCGCTGCAGGGGAGCTTGCACCCAAACGTGGGCTTTGCAGTCACCCTCTACCACTACAGCAGACCCAGAGCTCCAAACCTGGCAGGGCAGCGGTATTGCAATACTGTCGGGCGGGCACTGCTTTGTATTTCTGCAACAGGCAAAGACATTACTGTTCCTAGGTTGCGCAAGATGCTTTAGGATCCCTAGATGTGAGCGCTGGGGATTAAAATGTAAATCTGCTCATACGCTGCCCATTAAAAGCTCAGATGTCTACAATAAGGAAAAGCAGAGAAGCCCTCCGCAGGACCAAAACCTTCAGTGCTTTAAAACTTGGGGGGGGGAAGACTGTATATCCAAAGGCCAAGGGCCAGGATCACTTCTGTGCTTTGAAATTTTTAACCAAAATCCAAGGTTCCCCTTCCTGTTCCGAGTACGTTGAATTACCAGACTCCAGCCACCCCAATCCTGCAACGGTCCAAGCGTTTCCAGCTTCCCCTCTTCTCCCTGCTCTTGGTTGATAAGGCAGATGCTTGCACGTTATGCAAAACTGCATGCCATGAAGTATGTGTGTGTCAAGGGAGGGGCTGGTATGATATTCCCAGCCTAATGCAGGAGGATATACATCCACAGCTCCCCGATGACTGAGACGAGAACGTACCCTGGGGGAGTTTGCAATGGATATGAGCAATATTGAGACAAGGAGGTGCAATTGTGGGAGGGTGCCTCGCACCGAGGAGAGCTGTCAAAGATGGATATGAGTATTAAAATGGCAATCCTATTAGCCCATCCATCCCAAATGGAGAGGGCTTCTTGCATCCCTCATTTTCAGCCTGCGCCACCAGGTCCAGATGAACGCCCACTTTTTTTTTTTTTTTTTTTTTTTTTTTTTTTTTAAAAAAAAAAAAGTTTTTTAAAAAAACCTTTTTTTAACCC
>NW_008824358.1:3765416-3766115 GCF_000699105.1 Pygoscelis adeliae | reverse complement strand
GAGGCTGGGGGAGGGAAGGAAGTGACACAGGGTTTGCTGACCAGCGGGAGGCTGGTTTCAATGCCCCCATGGAGAAAGAGAGTCAAGGAGCTGGCCAGAAACCCACAGCCAGGCAGGGAGCTTAAATTGCAAGAAGTGACCCGTTTTTTTCCCCAAAACTCTTATTTACAGGCTGAGATATCACCCGTGCATGTCCCTCCTGCCAGTCTGAATGCCTTCAGCAACCCAAAAAAGATGCTGAGTGGTGGCTGTCTGCATCACCACGGCCATCAGGTGGCCCTTCACGTGGAGGTGGGCAGCAGCCGGGTCGATCACGTCAGGATCAAGGACGAGGGCAAGCCACGCATGCTGCTGAGTCAAAGACATGCCATTGCAGGAACCGCTCCCCATACACAAACTTTGACTCTTTTTTGCAGTCCTGACCTGGCACACAGGAGCTTTCCATCCCCCAGCCCACCAAAGAAAGAAGAAGAAAGAAGAAGAAGAAAAAAAAAAAAAAAAAGGAGGGGAAAAAAGGCCATTTTTCTAACTGAAGGTAAAAGCCATGCCAAGTCCTACAAGTACCGCCTGGCCGGGTGCCAGGAAATGTGTAAATTTTCGTGAGCTTGGGCTATTTTGCCAGAAGTCTGCAATGTGTCTGGACACGACCGGTTCCCCTTTGTCAGCCCCGGCCTGACCAACCAGGAAGTTTGAGAGAGA
>NW_008824358.1:3748986-3765360 GCF_000699105.1 Pygoscelis adeliae | reverse complement strand
GGGTAACACAATGACTCTCCTGTAATACCTTTCATTTCTGTACCAACAGCCTCAATGGTCCCACACTTCGTGGTGAGAGGGGAGGGGTACGACAATCCTTTAATTCTTCAAATAACTTTTTTCTTTTTTTTTCATTCTCGCATTTGCTGATAACCTCACAACTGCCCTCCCAGCTTCACAGTGGTTATTAGCTTGGCTTGTTTCTATAAATACCAGCGTTAACTCCTTGTATTCCCCCGAGAAATGAGTTGGGAAAAAAAGGGGTGTTTTATGCAACTTTTTCTTCTTCTTTTAACAAAAAAAAAAAAAAGGAAAGAAATAGACTGAGTTTCATGTAACGTGCAGTTAATTGATTTACCCAGACTTTTAAGTGAGGCACTGGAGGTATCAAGCCTCTGCGCCGGCAGGACGCCCTTCCCACCTGGCTTTGGGCTGGAGGGGTGGGGAAATGCATTTAAATATGTTTAGGAAACACAGATTTCACCAGGTTGAGAGACGGGAGACCTCTGCTTGCAAAGAGCATAGATCTGCTGCCGCGGCGAGGAAGAGGAGGATGGAGGAAAGCCAACAAGGGGGCACGGGGAGGAAGGAGCAGGGTCTGCTCACGCCCTCTGCTCTGCCCCACCGTCCCCCCTCATCTCACCAGCATCTTTCACAGCACGGGTAACGTTCAAGTCCATTTCACAGCTGGAGGACACACCTGCAGAGGCGGTCAAGTGTGGACGGGGGGAAGTTTAAGAGTGAAAATGCTGCTGTTTCTCACCCCACAGACTTTAAGCCATCGCCCTGGTGAGACAGCCAACTACCAAGGTCCATGAAGCCCAAGCAGAAAGCGTGAGATGCTCTGATCAGTGCACAAATCATATCTCCAGCCGGGTGGTAACGGGTGAAAACTGAAGGGTTTCAATCCTTGGCGCCCATGACTAACGTTACGAGGATGAAGAAAGCTCCCCTTCCTGGGGGGTCAACTCATCCTGGCTCTGAGCCAGTGCACCACTGAACCCAAACTCTTCAAATCCTCCCAGACAAAAAAAAAAAAAAAAAAAAATCCTCTTTTTAAGAGTGCTCAAAGTCATTCTAGATGTTTAGTTCAAACGATTTTGAGGTTAAAAAAGATATCTGTAAGTATTTAGATAGCAAAGTAGCTTCCCCACCAATCAACAGATGTCTTTATCTAGATCAAAAAGGAAAGAAAAGCAGACTCAGGAAAGACACTCACTGTGTGGCTCATGTTTAACCAAGTAAATTGATATCCAAGAACTTGTGTGTGTGTGTGCGCGTGTATATAGAGGCGGCTTTCCAGGTATGCCAGTGAGCCAAGAAGCATGTTCAAGACAGGCCAAAGGATGCAGGGAAAAAAATACCACAAACCATGTCTAGGTGAACATATGAAAAGAAAATAATGGTACTGGTAAAGACTATTTTGAAATTGTTAAAAAAGTGGCCCCTCTTGAGCAAGGCAAAGTGTTCAAGGGACCTCAGTGGTACTGTTGGCGTCGCAGGATATATCCAAATATTCACAGGGGTAAGATGCCCTTGAGCAAGTTCTCAAGTGAAAAGGGTACAAATTGCTTATTTTTCAGTATCAACTATGGTTGTCATCTCTTTCCACCAGCCCCCCTTTAATGAATATATTCAGTTTAGTCAGACAAATTAGACCCCCATATATCCATTAAAATCATCCTTCCCTTCCTCCCTTGTCCCACCCGGTGTCAGCAGCCAAACCGCCGAGACCCTTCTTTGTGTCAGAAGCTTTTTCAGCTCCTGCAAATTCCCACTGCCGGGAAACTATGTTTATTCCATTTACCCAAATATTGCTTCATTTACTAGAGCTGGAAAGAAGTGAGATTACCCCAAAATCACCCTGGCTAAGAGCGCGCAAGGCGACAGATGCAGAAAACATGGGAAGAGCAGCTTTCCAGCTACAGCGGCTCTAACGAGGCCATCTCGTGGCACCAACCCAGCCATTTTCCCTCCATCCAGGATACTTGCCAGGCCTTACGACGAGGGGACAGAAGCTGCTCTTCAATGGCTGCCTAAAGCCTCAGGTAGACACAAAGGCTTAGTTTTAAACAAGAATTAAAGCATTTGCACATATGCTTCCGTGGGTGAGACTCGGGAGATTTGCTGATGTGCTTGGATGTACGGCTCGTAAACAATGCTGCCAGTTTTAGGAAGCATAGAAGGGGCTGGATTAGGGAATTAAAGCAAGCTTGTAAAAAACAGGATCTCTGAAGCAGCAGCTCTTAACATAGCCTACCCTGCCAGACACAGCTCGGTCCCACCCAAATCACTCATCTCTAGGGTTAAAAAAAAAAAAAAACAAACCCAAAAAACACCACACACCTCAGAAACGGCTGGATACAGCAGCACATACTCAAACCGATGGTGTGTCCGACAGACCCAACTCCACAGACAACCACGAAGCACCAAAGCGCCTTTCAGCCAACACGTCTTGCCTCATGGGGCTGCAGGAAACGTGTTGGTCTTCACTGCTGCCCCAGCGGAGGGAGGCAATATCTTTTGCTTTTCAAAGCACCAAGACACTGTTTTCCCTGGTGGTTCTTCGTTTTCATTGACAGAGAAACAAGCACTTAAACGGAAAAACCCATCCACCACGAACTAAGCCATATCAACTGGAGAAGGCTTCCACTGGGTCTTACAGGATCCATCATTTATTTGCCTCAACCTCTGCATTTTCTCCTTACACAACTGAATTTTCTAAGCAGTGGTGGACTCCCTCTGCATCTCATCACGTCCCACCACGAGTGACTCCTGTTATGCACGCAGGGGCTCAGTACGAGAGAATTAAGGTGTATCACGGGAGAGGCAAGTCCCTCACGGAGGAGAGAAGGTTGAAGTCAAAAGTTTCCAGGCTTTGCTGTCAGATTTTCTTTTAACCCAAAAAGTCAATGATTTTCCTGTAAAATTTTAACCAAACCGTTTCTTCCTCACTTCTGGAAACATCTTCCCTACAGAAGGGGGGCGGGGGAGGTGGGAATTTATCCCAACTCTAGCAATGCACTGTCTGCCCGCAGCCAGCCTTTCTGGTTGCTTCCTTAGGCTGGTCTGAATCAAAGCTACCATTCATCCATGACCCACTCCCGCACGAGACCTGGGCACACTGATCCACCATATACTCGTCGGAAAGGACATAAAAATAAAGCAGATGCTATTAGCATTCAGAGCACACATCCACTTGCTAACCCCCCTTTCATAGCCTTGTGTATGCCTTGAATCAGAGGGCTAACAAGACAGAATGCTATGAATAAACTCGGTATGAATAAAGTATGAATTCTCTGTATGAATAAGGTCTTGGAGTAAGTGTTCAAAAACCCAGTGCCACCCCGAAGCCTCCCAATACAGAGAGGAATAAAGGCAGAACAAGAGTGGCCCAGCAGTGCATCAGCCGCAGCTTGCGGTCCCTCCCGCAAAGGGCAGCCCACGAGCAGAGACTGTCCTGCCCAGCAAACACACAAGACGTGTCGGTGGGTAGCTGGCCTCCTCTCTCCAGCTCACCTACTAAAACCTTCGCAATAAGCCTGACCTAGGTGAAATATTCAAATTCTGTACATCTCGATAATTCTTCGTGTGACATACCTAAAGCCCTTCACGGTTCTCCACAACCCATTACACTCTCTGTGGCTACTTGTAAACTCCCTCCCCTTTGGTATTACGGCAAAGCAGCCTTCCCCCCCGCACCTGTATTATTTACAATTACTGAAAATAAATATAAAACGCCCCGTGCCTTTGGCTCTGTTGGTGCTCTCCTTGACTCCAACCTTCTCCCAAGGCCAGAAACCTTGGAGCCATCCTTGACACTCGAGCTTTCTTTCCCTCGCCTCTCTCCCGTGTTCATAAATCTGCCTGTCGCCACTTCCAGATCACTGACAAAGCCCATCCTCACCTTGACCCTGCCGCTGCTGAAATCTCTATCCAGACCATAATTACTTCCCATCTCGACTATAGTAAATTCTTTTCCTCTCTTTCATTTTTATGGTCTTTCTAAAACACAAACTCTTTAAACTTTAAGTAATCCACATCCCTGCTCCTCTCCCCTTCCCAGGACACGCGCTCGGGGCCCCGCAGCTGCCCTGCCAGAGGTGTAGGAGGGCGAGACCGCTTGTCCCCACTGGCCCTGGGGTAAGAATTGAGCTGCCCCATCTTCCCCATAGGGTAAGAGCTCCTGTAGGAGCACCATGGGGGGAACGACGTGCTCCATCCCCTCACCCCTGCCTGCCCCATGGTAGTTTCTCCATGCGCTTACGGCCCTGGACCACTTGCCGTGGCACAAGCTGAAGAGGGTGTTAACCTAACCTAACCCTCAGGGAAATAAGAGTGAAAGCAAAATTTGAGTAAAAATTAAAAAATAAAGGAAAAACCCAAAGCTTGGTATCAAAGCCCAGATTGAGCAACGATGCGATTGGCAACCTGCCCTCTGTGGCAAGCAGTGACTCCATAGGCACAAGGCAACAAGGCAAACCATGACCAAAGAGCATCCAGGGAGGATTAAAACAATGTGGAGCGCAAGAGGATGAAACATTTGTGAGCATACCTGGCTCCCTGGTACCGCTCTAATAACGAAAGCTCACGGATACACACAGAAACCAAGAGCAAAATGAATTTGATGACCAAGAGTCTCCAGGAGAAATGTAAAAGGAGCCCAACCATCAATTTCACAGGTCGGTTCAAGGAGGACGTTGAAGGAGACAAGGGGAGAAGGGAGGAGAGCACCAATGACGTCCCGGTGGGGTCCTGGGACTCCCCGTGGAGGGACCCCCATCCTTTGCTCCTCACCTTTTGCAGAGTGTAAGAGTGATTAATTGCTTACGCAGGAATCGATCCAGCTTTACGAAAAGCATGGGATTTCCATTTCTTTGGGAGGGACCACCTGGAGAAGTTGAAATTTAGAGGATCTGAAGTAATTGTGTTTCTCTGTCTTTTCCTGGCATTTTTAGGTACTGATTAATGTCGAGCCTGGGCAGCCCGGGAAAATCAATAACCTTAACCCTTAGGAAGTGTTTGCATTTATGTAGAGGATGTTGCACGTGTGATGGGTTGGGGTTTTTTTCCCCCCTCTTCAAGTGAGATGGAAAGTTGGAGGGGTCTCCCAGTGCCGCCCCCTCAGCCGAGGTTCCCCTGGGGTTTTGGGGGATGGCTGCAGCCGGCGGGGAGAGGAACCCTCTTTCTCCCCATGGCCATCCCTCTGGGGTTACAGGAGGGAAAATTTAAAAAAAAAAAAAAGATTTAAAAAAAAAAACAGAAGTGCATGGTGTTTGGGGGCAGGGGGGGCTCGCCAGGAGTGCCACAAGCGCCGGTGGCACAAAGCGATGCAGTCTGTCCCCGCCGCAGCATCTTTCACTCGGGTGCAGACAAATTGATTTGCAAAGGTTGAGGCTGGCAGCTCAGCCTGCTTTGCATAGCCAGCGCTCCCCGGCCACACAATAAAAAGTAGCCTGGCAAACAGAGGCACGCAGCGGGAACTGGCCGGTTCAAAGTCCAAACCCCACACCCCCTCACCCCAGTCTGGTTTGAAAGGTCACTGTGTGTCTGGGAAAATAGTCTCAGGATACGATCCTTTATTAAAGGTCACTATTTTTCAACGGCACTTAACACACACTTGCACACAAATTGAGGCTGGAAAAAAAAAAAAAAAACGAAAAAAAAAAAAAACCCGAAAAAAAAAAAAAAACCGAAAAAAAAAAAAAACCTGGGGGCTGCCTCGCATTGTACATTGTGCTCGCAAGATTTATGTCTTGTGGTCACCAGCAGTAAACACACACTGCTTCAGTATTAAAGTTCACATTAATCCACCGATTTTTTTTTTTTCCCCTTCTTCTTTCCCCTCCTCCTTTAAATCAGCCTCCCTCTTTGCAAGGCAAACAGTGGCAAGGCAGGACTTTAACTAATCGCTTTTGTTTTTCCTCTCTGCTATAGGGTTTTACCTTCCCGTGTTTTTTCTCTACTTTTGTTTGGGTGCTAGCTTTGCTTTTATGTGTCGCTCAGAGTTTTTGCTCTGCTGATGCGGGCTTTTTGTTTAAACCCAATGATCTCAACAACTCATCTCCATGCGATTTACCAAACATACTATTTACGCTATAGCGCAGATACGGAAAGATATTATTTAACAGGGTTGGTTTTTTTTCTTCCTGAGTCCTACAATCACACGTTACAATGAGAAATACAGTGATTAAAGCCAGAAAATAGAAAGCTTTTTTTTTGCCAGACATATCTGGTTTATCTTTTCTTATGCAAACACCTTAAAAGCAAAATAGTAATTCCTATTTTACCCACTCCCAGTGATAGATATTTTACTCCTCATTCACAAAAAACCCTTTAAGAAACTCTGCGTTGAGTTAATAGGGGAGCCAGTTTTAATGAAGACACTAAGAGTTTCTAAATTAATTTCTACAAGAATTTAAAAGAAACCACACAGTGAATTTCAACTAGGAAGCGAAGCATGTAATGTTTTGGATTTCCATTTTGCTACATAATAACACAGTTTTACAAAGCTTTGCCACGGTATATTTCCAAGCTATCAAAAGGACGTTAGTTTTTCTGGTTAAAACAGCTGGGAAAATACACACATGTAACTGTGAAAACATCCCAGGCTTATTGTAATACCCAAAAAAAAAACCCGAAAGTTTTTTTTCAAATACAGACTAGTAAAAAGGAAAATATTTTGCACAGCGAGCACTGATATTTTGCCGTTAAATACTTTAACTCCTTTGCCCGTTGGGTTTGCACCTCGCCAGGGTCGGAGTTGTTAAGGGCGAGCTCCTTTGTAACGCCTTCGGCGCCTCTCCCCAGCTATCGATTGGGCTCTCGTTAACCCGGGCCGGGCCCTAAACGGGGTGCTGGCGAGGGCGGCCGGGAAAAGCACCGAGTGGGGAGGTAAAGGGGAAACGAGAGCGGGGAGGTAGAAGTGAAACTCCTTGAAACAGATGAGCCCGGGGGCTTGGTTTTAGAGAGAAAAAAAAAAAAAAGAAGTTATTTTCAAAGATGATTAAGCACACCGGGTTCGGGCGTCTTATAAAGCCTCCGGGCAGAGGATGAGATTTTATAGTGGTTTTTTACTATATATATACAAATAAAAATACACAGACAGAGGTTCAAACTCCGGGGTCCCACCCCTCACCTCTGGAGCAGGCCCATTCCCCACAACCATCACCGACACCAAGGTGCTGCTTGGGACAGGGAATACGCGTAATTTTCTACCGGTCTGCTCTTGCTTTCCCCTTCATCATCCTCCCCAGGACAGGAGTGGGTGGGCTCAGGATCAGCCCCCCCCATCCCTGCTCCTGTCCCTGCCTTTGCAGAGTATTTCGGTGGGGTGCTCTTAAAACCAAATTCTCTGGCACTATGCATACGCCTTTGAAATGAGTTTATTTTGAATGCAGCGGTGAAATCAAGGAAAAAAAGTACCAGGAGGTGTCTGAGCGTGCAGGCAAAACATGGTAGCTGTCCGGCAGCATCCCCAAAATCACTTTTCTAGCCTCAGAATGGACCCCCCAAAAAAAAAAAATTAAAGGGGAGAGAAAAAAGCAATGAGGGCCTTTCTGCCCCTCTCCAGCGAGGCTGCAAGCAGGAGCAGGACATGGAGCCAGGTTCATGCTGACCCGTCACCGGGAGTCCTGGGATTTGAGGGCCAGGGCTCAGGCAGCAAAAGAGCCAAATGCTGCCCACTGCACTATCCAGCCCAGGTACAGTTTGCCCTCTCTCCTGAGGCACGGCCACCCCCCAAAGCCATTAAGGTGGGACCTGGAGTGGCACGGCAAGGGGCAGCACGTTGCCGGTGCCCGGGCTGGGGACCACTGCACTCAGGCACGGTCACACTTGTGCTGGAGCAGAGCGAGCCCATCCGTCTCTGCAAATGAGGCTTTTAGGACAGCAGAGGATGAAGAGCCTAGGTTCGGGAAGAGGTTGGGGAATCGTATGACCGGGAGACTTGCTCTTCCTCCCCCCATCGAGTACCCCACCTTCATTTTTGTGTGCCCTGCTCCCCCTTCCCCATGCCCTGTGATTTATTCCCGGGCTCCAGCATCGCCTACAGTGACCTGTGCCGGTTGCGATGACACCTACTGCCTGGCTCAGCATCATTCGGGAGGCACCATCTGTGCCCCTTCCCAGCCCTGCGTGAACGCGGCAGCTCTCCAGCAGGCAATGCTGTAAGTCCCATCAGCTACCAAAAAAGCTTCAAGGTCCCAGAAATCTGTCAGCAGCAGGACGAGGGGTGATGGAGATCCACACACAGCATTTCACTGTGCTCCAAATTCAAAATACCAAGTACTTTCCTAAGGTGCCAGCACCAGGATTCATAGGATTTACATTAAAAAGTTGCTGGGGGGGGTTGATTTGTTTTTGTTGTTTTTTTAGTTTTGTTTTTTAATTTAGGCACATTTGGTTTGCCACAAGAACTAGAGTATTTCTTCATCTCCTGAAAAATCCGCTCCTAATCCCTAGGACATTTCCAAGCACAGAAGTCAACAAAAACATTCTTCTCCTGCTAAGGAGACCTTCCAGCATCTTTTTGTGCACGGCTTCCCCAACCAAGGGCAAGCTGGTGGCCTCAGACATGGACCACGCACAAAAATACATACTCAGAAATTTCCACTGAGGGGATGTCAGGATAACGCCTTTGGATGCAGCACGGAAAGCAGCTGTCTCAGAAATTACCAAGTTTCACAAACGGTGTCACTCGGGGTGCCCGAGCATCCCGCGCCGGGATGAGATGAGTTAACCCGCCTCGTGCAAAGCAACAAATCCCCAACCTCCCGCAGAAACCTTCCCCGGCGGTGATCAATAGATCCCCAGACCACACCGACATAACCTTGTCGTGTCTCAACAAGGATACTGCCGGTGACTGCCAACACTCCCTCGGTCCCCGCACCGCTTTTAGCATCCTCTGGCTGAAGCGGCTCCACGCTAATCGCCAGCGAAGCTTGAGCATCCTCGAGACCCCAGTGCAGATAATCGTCATCCAGGCAGTGACAAGCAGCAAGAGCAGCTCCGCGATACCAAGGAGACCGAGTGTGGCAGGGCAGGAGGGTGCCAGCAGCAGACGCTGATAGGTGCACGCGTGTCCCCGTGCCTCTGTGGTCCCCCCCCCCCAACTCCTTTCAGCATCCTCTCCGCAGGGATGCTGTCAGCACCGGGTTTGTTATGAAGTGCCTCCTGCACCAAATTGAGCCCAACAGCAAGTACTGTTATAAAAGAAAATTACATTAATTTGTGTAAAAGTGTAATAAAAAAAATAAGGCAGCGGGGCTATTTTTCTTGCTTTCAGAGGAATGTGGGTTTGGTTGGTTATGATTATACGGGGAGTGCCGGTCAGCCAGAGGCTCCTCTCCTTTCTCGCAGCGCTCGGGCTGCAGCGCGACGGTGTGATGCTTAATGCTTCTGCATGGTGTGGATAATACCCCGGGGATCACCCAGCTGCACCGGGCAGCCCCCAAGGTTTGGGGAGCGATTGGTATTTATGCACCGGTTAAAGGAATCACTTGAAGCAGAGAAAAATGACTGGTTTCTACTTAAATAGCTTTATTCAAATAGCCAGCTTCTACGGGCCTTGGTAATTACTGCTCTCCCTGTTTCTGCCATCTACGCGGAGACCAGATCCATACAGGCACAGCCGTGCCATCACTCAAACCACACGTGCAAGAGACCTCAGCAACTCAGCCCCTGCAAGGGTTAAGACAGGTTGGGAAGTTTTGTCCACTTGGCTTAAACTCCATGGGTTAGGGAACAAGCCCAGCTCTACAGGGCTGTGCTGGCTCACTCCAGCTGGGGATGAGGCCCCTGGGTCTCTATGAACCGCTTGCCTACCTGGAGTGAAGCTGTTATAGACATGAATCGATGGCCAGAGCTGGCCCAAAATCCCAAAAGCTCAGAAAAAGCAGGGCAGAGGCATTTGGAAAAGTGAGGATGCCTCCCGACAAACAAAACACCACCACCACCAAGTTTGCTCCCCATTTTTTCCCCCGCTCCCGAGTCATGCTGGCACTGGCCGCAGGGGAAGGAGGGAGGATGCGACAAGCCACCTAAAGCATCCATCACCACCTTGGCGACAGGCACCTTCAGCTGACTTTGCTGGATGAAGCCACCTCTGTGCGAATTACAGCAGTCGCATCAGATGGAAAGGGTTTTTCCTTAAAATGCCCGAAATACAGCTGGTGTGCCCGAGCGGGGATCTCCTGGAGGGAGACCCACACAGGCCCCCATTTGTTGTAAGCCCAGAACTTCACTGTTTCTGCAGAATTTGATTCAGAATAAAACTGTTGTGACAGACGACCATCCAAAAGTCCCCTCCTTTAGAGATTAATATCGCTTTTAACGATGGGCGAGCTCCTTGCACCCAGACCAAGACGCCACACAATCCATCTTTCCCTTTCTTGGGCAAGCAAGCAAGCCCGAGCAAATCTATAAAAAACCCCTTACCATTTGCACGATACTTCATACTTCTGCTGGTGGTTTCAGAAAAAAAAAACAATTAAAAATTCCCACGTGACTGCAACCTGAATTTAGAAAGAGAAAATTTGGGAAGGGAGAGTGCCTGCCTCGTCTTTGTTGCGGCGTGGTGGTCAGAAAAAGGAACTGCTGGGTCCTGCCCTCTTCTGCTCCCGTCACCACGCCGGGGCCGACCGCAGCCGCCGGGAGCCTTCCTACAGCGCAGCCAGCACCACGCGCGGTAGCTGCTTTGAGAGGGCCTCCCCAGAACAGGGATGCTTTCCTTGGGGGGTGCCATACACATGAACACCCCCATCCACCAGGGACCCTGATTTAGTTTCAGAGAAACGCAGTTTTTGCTTGCAGAGGCTGGAAAGGCTGGGCTTGACGTCTAGTTCCTATAGGGGTTGGTTCCCCAGACTCGGACCAGTTACCGAGAAAATTCAGTCTCATTTTTGGCAGCAACTCAAGATCTTGGACTCATCGCTTCGCTCCTCCGTTCCTCAGTTTCCTTTCTCTCAAGTGGTGCTGGCAGCAACTTCTCACTCTCACGTTACAAAAACTAATGCTTGCAAATTACCATTTCTCATATCACATACTTCTGTCCAAAGATCTCACTTCTGTTTTGTTATTGTCCAGCACAAAGCAATATAAAGTATTAAATGTCGCATTAAATTAAATTCTGAGAAGGAAAGCCCTTTTTGAAATAAGATATTCAAGGACATCTTCCCGAGTGCTAAGCATCTTGAAGAAAGGAATATCCTATCGGAGACATCGAGCACACCGGGGTCTGCTTGCAGCCAGTGGCCCAGGGGATTATTCTTGTGAGCAGATCTATATGTGTGCCTAAAATTTAATCAAGGGAGATGAGATCAGCCCCACAAGTGAAGGCAAGAGAAATGCCAGGTGGAGCTGCAACTCTTGGGCTCTTGTAAAAAAGTTAAAGCTGCTGTAGGATCTCCCGCTGCATCGCAAGCCTCCCAACAAACCGCAGGCAGCTACTAAACCGACCGAAATAAAGTTATAACAAACTTCCATTACAAATGAGTGAAAGCTTAAGGTTTTCCTTACAAATCAAGCTGCTTCTGGTTTACAAATTTCCAGATATGAACTTATGAGCTTTTACACGTTTTTGTTAGCTTTATTCAATAAAAGCAGTTCCCTTTAAATGGGCAGTAACTATTCACTGGCAGAGATCTGCAAGACCATCTCTGAGACTGTATTTTCTTGGAGGACGGGGAAGGAGAACTGTTGTCTGGGGGGGCTTTGGGGTTTTTTTTAATCTTTCTGCCTGCATTTAAACAATACATTTCCTTATGCCCTACTTGACTGAACACCAGATCTTGATATGAAGCATCAGAAGCCAGTCTCTGCCAGAAAGACAGATACTATAAATGGCCAAAGGTCTGATTTGGCACTGAGCAAGCCCTGAAACATTATTTTTAAATTGGCATTTATTTTCAGACATGCTTCTACGCTGCTGAAAGAGAATTAATGTCACGCTGTTGGTGCATTTTGCTAGCTCAAGCTCAGTGCCAGAGCCATGCAACTAAAGAAAAGCCTCTAAAGTCAGTGCGAGTCTGAAGTAGATGAGCCCAGAGCCAGAGGCTCCGATTTCTGGCAAGAAAAAAAAAAAATTTGCAGTGAGAATCCATTCAGATCATAACGTCCACCTCTCCCCAGCATCTTTTGGCTGGAGATGCTGCTGTGGTCTGACTCAGTCCCCAGCTCTGCCCTGCCCCAGCCCTGACTCACGCAGCAGCATTCAGACACGCTGCGTTATGCTGGGGCCAGCCAGCCGCTCTTTAGTAGTTAAAAGTGTTCAGACTAACACTAGCTCTGTGCCTTTGTTTTTGCTGAGAAAGCCCAATGAGAAACCAAACTGCAGCCCTCCATGAGATACGGGGGTGAGAGCTGCCTCAGACTTCATCGGGGACAATCCCATCTTCATCTCAGCGCTGTTTTCGGTCCGTTACCTGCGATACGTCTGTACAAACCCCGGTTCCAGCCTACATACTCATTATCCTATGCAACGTAATTACAAGTCCTGGAGTCCTCACCGGACAAATCGCTCCCTCAGAGCCCCCCGTTACAGCATACGCACGCCGCCCATCACAGAAGGCTTCCCATGGGTTCATCTCTGCTTCTCACCCCGCATTCCCACAAAGCCCGTAGAAAGCCATAATCTCACTAATGCCCATTTTTGCCAAAATCGTCCAAGCAGGCTGCTATTAGACACCGACCACTGCTAGCAAGCGAGGGTGCTCAGAAGCTTTTAAAAGCATGCCATCTCGCTTTAGGTACCCGGTTCCCATCTCCTGAGTGTATGGCTTTGTGATGCAGCCTTGCCCCTGGAGGTGATGGCAGCATCGTGAAAGACCAGGAGCGTTTTGTTTAAATGCCTAACAGACTTTGTGGCAGGTTGCTGGTCTTTCAGGGCAAACTTAGAGTTATGGGGGGGAGAAGTCTTGGAGCTCAAAATCCCTATTTCTCCTTTAGGAAGAAGGCAAGACGGGCTTTTTTTTGGTGTTTGAAATCACACAAGTCACTATTTTTCTCACCACAGCACAGCAGCTTTCCCACACAGTCCTGCCACAGGCTCCTGACCTTCCCTACGGAGCTGGCTTTTAGGGACAAGACACCCCTCAACCCCCCCCAGCAGAGTCATTAGCCCCTCCATTAATCTGCCAACGGGGACCAGTTGTGGCAAATGCTTTTACAACAAGCGATCAGGCAGGGGAGGACCACAGGAGAGCGAAGCTCATTAGACATAGGAAGCGGATCAGCCATCACACAACAATAATTTTTGGTCACTACTTCCATAAACTGGATTTGAACTGGTGACCTCCAGCAAGCGTGTCGGTCCCCCGAGCCCCCCAGTTCCCCCCTATAAAGGCTCTTATTTTAACCAGTGACTCCGCGCACGTCTCAGCCCTTCCTCTCCCTGTCACTTTACGTCCCAACATTGACATATGGTTGAACCGATATCCTTCCTCCGCTTCCTTTCTTGTTGCTAAATGTCCAGTAGGATTGCACAAAAGCACCCAACAGGAAAGGTCAAGCTGAGTTTCATGCCTGAGGTCTAGGATTACATCAAATTCTTAACGTTCATCTGTCCTTAGCATCGAGCAAGCACTTCCCAGTTTCAGCCTAGTCATAGCCAAGGCAACGGAATCGTTTTCACTTGGGTTTGCCCTACTCTTACCTTTTAAAACCCCACCAGATCATTCCCACATCCCTGTAGGGAGCGGGCTGAACCTAACCTCACCAGGGCTGTGTGGGCAGAGACCTACAGAGCTGCCAAAGGCAAAACTAAGACTTGCCAAAACTCTCTACAGCTCAAGTTTGCAATTCACTACAATATTATTGACTAAAGAAATAAGCCTGGAAAAAGCTTTGAACATTTCCAAGCAGCTAGAGAGCTGGCTCAGATTCTTCAAACTTTGAATGGAAATCAACATCGAACAAACAAAACAAACAAACAAACAAAAACTCCTAAAAAAGCACAAGGTTTTGATGAAAATGTTTAAGAGGAGATCTGACACGAAGAGATGTAATCAAAGTCCATGCAGTAATAACACCCTAAACTTATTGATATGCTTAAGTGGCTCCTAAGTATTTTGCAAACATTAATGAATTTATCTGTACAATCCTCTCACGGAATAAGCTGTATCCCTGGGTTTGGGCCTTGGATTAAAACTTCCAGATGTCACAAAACCTCGACTAAAACCAAGAATTAAACCCACGTCTCCAACGAATGCCTTACCCGCAGGTAAGCCCCGTTCAAGCGAGCTGAGCCAGAGGCAAGGTGCTTCGATTTGCACCGCTTCACTTTTCCCTAGGTTGAGACCTTGCTGTGCCCACACTTATCTTGTTGACTGAGGTCTCCACAAAAATATTTCTGCTTCCGGATCGCTGTGATAAGTATTAAGTAACACGGCACCAGCAGCGCCCATTGCATTTCATTTCTCTACCTGCTTCCCCAGCCATCCCCGGAGGAGGTGTTCCCCTCCCCGGCTCCCAAGGGCTCTGCACCCCACTGCACAAGCTGAGTGCTATTATTTAACCTGGACTGACTTCTCACGGGAGCAATTAAAGTCTTTAAGATCTTACCTGCGTTTCACCAGAAGTCTTCTCATTAAAATAGTTACTCAGATGTTCCTGAGCCCAAAAGCATTAAGACGCAAAGGAAACAATTGACCGGCTTTTTTTCCTTCCATGACAAATCAGGTATTTAACACGACTAAAGCTACTGTTAAGGCTACTCATGATAAAAAGGGAATATAATCTAAGCAGGATTACTATTTCAGATTTATCAGGCAATAATTAAGCCATCTCCAACCCTGCAATCAGGCCACTCGCTCACCGACTTCTCCTTCGACGTAGGCTGAGCCCAAATCACATCTCTGCTGCCACAGGCAGCAGTTAGCTGAGCAAAGCAAGTACAACCAAATGCTGGAGAGGACCCAAAAAATTCAGCCTCTGTAAGGAAAATGTGGGTGTCACCCCTCTCCCCCTCCAGCTACCTGGCAGAAATGGGCGCTTCCAGAAGCTGCACAGTTTTTGGCAGAGTTCAAGTAGCTGCGATAGCAAAGGTCTCCCATAGCGGTTGGAAAGAGGAAGCTACGTATGGAAAATTTCATTTCTGCAACAGGTTTACCTGCAAAGTACTGGGAATACGGGACATACAGCATCAAATCAAAAAATTATAGGACTAAAGACTGCTCTAGAAATATCAGAAGTGTTAACATTAAAGCTCCAAAGGACAAGCTTAAATAGCTTGCCAGACAACGCAAGGATGTACAACCACCAAGGCGAGTGCACAGGGTCTGTCAGAGAAGGATCTCCCCAAAACAAAGGTCTGGGCTCCATTCTCTCTGCAAGCTGCAGACCTGTCCTCAGAGGCAAGTCTTACATGCCCCCTGGCCTGGGAGGCATTGCATCGCCAAAGAGAAGGGCTCAGGAGCAAGTAATACAAGAATGATTTTCCCTTATCTTCACTATAGAAGAGATTATTCCTCCCCAGTGCAGAGCAGTTTAAATAACGAAGACCGGGGGAAACAAGATATAGTGCGCACGCTGTGTTTTAATAGCTGCACACAGGGCACTCTGCCTTTGCTTGTGCTCTCGGCCTCTGAGGTGATGTTGGTGGACTCCCTGGCCAAGGCCGTATGGACATGACGAGTCTCAATTTCGCCACCATCTCCTTACTATTGAAGCTGTATTGCAGCTTGAATATCATTACAGGAAGATCTAATAACACTCTACCTACAAGCGTCTTCATCTTGAAGATGGGGAAAGGATGTGAGTACCTATAGTTATTAAAAAACAAATGGAGGGCAATCCTACAGTAATTAGGCCTGGCAAAGTTGGACTTAAATGTGTTTTAAAGTGTATTTACTATAATAAAGAGTGTATTACATTTAAAAGGGCCCTTAAAAGAAGGTGTTGTCCTCACTGCAAATCAATGATCAACAGGTACCCAAAGCAGCTAGAGAGGGAAAAGCCCTGGCTACAAAGTGGTGCTAGGGCTGGTCTTGCAATGGCCAGGCATTTCAAACTTGCTTAAGCAAACATGATCGGGTGGGAGCTGTCAGAAATGGTCAATAGAGCATGGCCGGGAGAGGGCACAGACCACTCGTCCAGTGGCAGCAGATGCTTGTGTTACTCAGACATTGAAACAAGGAATAGATATATTGACAACGCCCAAGAATCCTACAAGTTGTTGCTGAAGAACCAACGCTATGCATCCCTTTCAGATTAACAAAATGAACATTATCATAATAAAGCTACAGATTTTTTTATATATATTTAAAATTTTTTTTTTTTTTAAGTAGTTTTCAAATGTTCTGGGCCAAATTCTGCTCTCAGTCACCTGAAACCCCAGGGAGAGGAGCCACATAACCCTGCACAGCAGGTTATGAAAAC
>NW_008824358.1:3731528-3748962 GCF_000699105.1 Pygoscelis adeliae | reverse complement strand
TCTTACATCTTTCACGTAGAAAGATTGGATGGAAAATAAAAATAAAGACTTTGTGGTAAACATGGGCTGGTGAGATTGAGTGTTATTACTTAAACAATGGGCCTAATCCTGGAATGCGCTGAGCACATCTTTAACTTTACCCAGTTCCTCCAGCCGGCGTTGACGCTGTTGGGAACCGAGGAAGACGCGCTTCGCACAAAGAGAGGGCACAGTTCAGACTTGTCAAAGATTTTTCAATTTAAGCTCCCCCCCCCAACTGATAATTTGGTTTTTGATTAAAAAAAAATACAAGAAGAGTGAAGGAGAGCTCAGCCTTCCTCAGAAAGGCAAGGGAGCAGGGACTTATTTAAGGACTTTTTTTTTTGGCCAAATGGGTCAGCTTTTATTTTTCTATAAAAATAGAAGTTGTATAAGGGTAATTGACCTAAAGCCAACTCTAGAGGCAATAAGCAAGGCATCTGTTCTCTCAGCGAGCTGATATGCACTGAGCTCTCACTTAAAACGTCCGTTGACTTCAGGAAGAGCTACATACACTTCATGTGCTATGGACTCATTGGGAAACTCAAGACATAACTTCCAGTTACCTAAATAGTAAATGAACCCACATTTCTAGCAAATAAGTAACATTATTTTATTCAACAGACATGGATCTATTGGCCAGGAGAAGAGTGGCAGTGAGAAGAGGAGGTTAAAACGACATTAACCCTCTACAGACTCCAGGCAGCAAAAGGCACAGTCTTGCCCCACAGCGTAACTGAGGCCAGGCAGGTTCCCAGTCCATCTGGGAAGCGTTAATGGTTTTGCCTTTACTTTGGATGAATCTTGCTGAGACAATCTTTGCAAAAACTCCAGAAACCCTTGAAATGAGAAAGAGGTGTTTAAAAGATTAAGAGACCTCTCCCTTCAACTCAAAGCTCCATTCCTGGAAAAAAACCCTAAGTTTTGTTTGTGTTATCCTTCCTGAAACTGCAACAGCTGTTAAAATTAGGAGGGCTGTTGCTGCAAAATCCACAAAGGAGTTAAGATCTTGGTTATAAGCTTCCCAACCCATCACCCATTGTGTGATAAAAATCTTTCTAAGTAGGCACTCTCCTTTACCCTCAAGCACCTTCTTTAATTGTGTCTTTGACTAAGAGCAAATCATTCTGCCTCTTAATATCAAGTTTGATTAAGTTAATCTTGATGTGATATCATGAAATAATATTTACTGCTCTCCAATAATTTATGTAAATAGCTTCCCCTTTCACCCCAGACATACAGAATGACAGGTGATTCAGTGCTGCTGCTCCACGTGCACATCTGTGGCCAACGCGTACTCCTTTACACTGTGCCTCTGCAGAGCACCTGATGGATCAAGCCATTGTGTTAATAAAACATATGGCTCGATGATGATGAAGCCTACCTTCCTCTTTGGCCTCAACCCCCCACCTGCTCCACAGCTGAACAAAAGAATGCTTTTAAATATTTTTTCCCCAAAAAAAGCCTTTAGACAGTCATTATTATTGTATTTAATGTTGTATTTTGCTGTTAAGAAAGCACAGCACACACAACGATAGCAAGCCACCACGAGTAATTTCCAACAGACTGAGATATCGCATTTGCTGACCTGAACTCGAAATAAGCGCACTCAGACAAATTAACACCACATCACCACCACAGCCACCACTGCTCCTCTCAAATCTGAGAGCCTGAAGCCGGCACAGACAGGATGAGATAAGGAGGGAGATAAGAGGAACCGCATACAAGTAAATAGCCACCTGCAATCACGAATGACTTGCCAGCAAGGAAGTCCAAGCCAGACATAAACTACTCAAGGCCTCAGACAGCAGTCGCACTTGGAGATGTGGTACAGCAAAAGGAGACGACCCAAACTCCACCCTTAGAAGTTGAGGTCTGCAGGGCAGCTTGACTCCACAGCGGAGCCTGTGCTCTGCTACAAACAAGCTTTAGTCATCTCTGTCCTGAAGGTGTGTCAGGGTTTTCAGCAAACATGTCCCTTGGAGACCTCCGCACGAGTAGAAGACCCTCCGCCCAAACCCAGGGCTTGATGGGGTCACAACAACCCCCATGAGCAGACGAATGGGGACCACAGGAAGAGGGCAGGTGAAGGGGTGCTGAAGGTCAGTCACCAGTGAGAGGTGACTGATCCGTGCTCACACTTTCCTCTGTGCGGTGTGAGACCATGACTCTTCTCAGGCTATATTTGAGCAGGGTTTACTATCCCACATCATTTCCACCACTCTCCCCACCACCCCACCCTCCATGGGCACATCCCCTGCGGCACCAATCTCCACATCTCCATGTCTCCAAGTGCAGAACCCAACTTTGCGTGATTTTGAACAACATTTTGAATACCATCAAACCCGTAACAGCCGTGAACACAGCAACCATTACGTGCTTCTGCCTCTGAAGAGCTTCCACCTGATCACAATTCTGAATATGTACTAGACTTTTTTTTTTTAAGTTGCATTTCCTAGGCATGCATTTATAAGACAAGGCACTTTGGAGCAGGTACCTATTGACTTGTGGGAGGGTTAGGAAATAAGCCAAGGGGATAGCAGTGTGGTTTTATTCATCTTACTTCATCTACATCCTTTGATTCCTTTTTTAGAGAGTTTAAGGCTTGTATAAGATTGCTAGAAACCTGAAATCCTTTCTGCACATAAAACGTGTAACACAGCGGCTGGAAAGGCAGCTTTCCTCCTATTACCCCATCCACACACCACAACCCATTTCTTGTGGAAAGTGCTTCCGTGACCATTCATAACTCGTCTTTGCAAATAAGAACGCCAATTAGTGTCCGGTACAACGATGATGCGTATGATCATGAGGAAGAAAGCGAGAGAGGACAGCTGTCCCCTAGAAACTCGATTGAGATTACCTACTCATTAGTACCAGACCATCTAAACAGCCACCAGATGGTAACAACTTCCAGTCAATAATGTGACATGTTTTGCAATCACCAAATCCCTTTGCAAAAACAGGGCAGGACAAATCTTATCACCTGAGCACTCGGGCAAACTGGTGAAGAGAGCCAGAGAAGCTTGGCAGCAGCTGTAGGCAGGGTTTGTCCTCACTTGTTCAGCCCGGTAGCGATGGGAGGGAGTCGGGCGAGCATGCGCGGAGCTAAATCAGATTTGGGACCTTCAGACCTAACCAAGGACCTTGGAACAATTTGCATCCCTCCCCTGTCGTGCTGTGGTATCCTCCACAGCAACGTAAGCTTAATGATGCTTTCTGTATTTTGCAGAGTATTCTTAGGCCATTACAGGCTAGATTTTGGTCACTTCACAGTAAATCTAGAGCACCTCTCAACTTCAGTAAAATTGCTACAGATGCCCATCCTTCCACTGCACGCAGATCTAGCCCTATCCACCTAACTGTGTATTAGTAGTTCCAGCTGCAGGGAGGATCTGGACAGGCAACATCCAGCTCGTGCAAAAGTTTGCAGTAAAGCACGGCACTCGCTCTTACTCCCAGCTCCAGAATATTTCCCACCCTTGTGAATTCCACACAGCCCGGCTGCTTTAAAGTGGATATCCTCCCTTCCTGGTGATCACGAGCAAATTGAAATGAATCACCTGAAAATGAGTTGTTCAGAGCAAGCATTGTCTCCATGAAAAGCCCTGTAATACTGAAACTGCAGTTTTACAGTACTTTGAAATAAACGGAAGAGAACATTTCAGAAAAGCACCTGTGTGGCATTTTGTTGTTTTGGGGGTTTGGTTTTTTTCCCCTCCCCTCCTTTTTTTGTCTAGGGCTAATTTCAGCCTTTCCGCATCTCACCCACACATTTTTGTAGGTTCTGACTTCTGATTTCATTGAACTCTCTGCCCTTGCAGAGCTGGAGCAAAGCCCATTAAAGCCAGCAGAAAGATTTTCAGCAGCTTCAAAGGGTTTTGGATCAGGATCTCGGTGCATAGTCTTTATACAAATACAAACGGAGAGCTACTGTCACAGGGCACAGCTATGTGAAGACTCCCATCAGACTTCCAAGTCCACCCAAGAAAGACCTCTTGGACAAGGGCAAACATCAGCTCTGAAGGGGGTTGTCCCAAACTGAGCTGCGAGGCATCAAGCTCAGATTACCACTGGGGTGAATGCAAGATGTCCTCCAGCAAAACCCAGGTCTCAGCTGTGCAACTTGGTTAACTGTTAGCAGCAGCAGTGATGTCTCCTCATCGACAAGTCAGTTGGACGTGGGACTGAAAAACAACCGGGACGTTCTGTACATCTGAAAGATGCTTCACGTGCAAGAGCTTTGTACCCAGCAAAATTTAAATATGCATTGCAAAAGTAAAAGGTAGCATATAGTTCACTACAGACTCAAACCAAACACAGAGTCTCTAACTACTGACATCAAATCACCCCGTTAAAGAGAGACTGCCGCACTTCCCTGTACCCCTGTACCGCACCGGTCTACAAAAGCTGCAGCTGGGATCAGGACTGACCACTTGACGCATCGTTTAAACAGAGAGAAGCATCCTTGTGCACCAGGATGCACGTACAAGCTCCAACCAGTGCCTTTAAGGCCATAGGAGACCTCAGACAAGGTCTTCTACCACGTAGAGAGTATTCTCAGATAAAGGCAGTTTCTACCTGCCAGGCTATGGGGTACCCCGTTAAAGAGGCACTTCCCTGTACCCCTGTACCGCACCGGTCTACAAAAGCTGCAGCTGGGATCAGGACTGACCACTTGACGCATCGTTTAAACAGAGAGAAGCATCCTTGTGCACCAGGATGCACGTACAAGCTCCGACCAGTGCCTTTAAGGCCATAGGAGACCTCAGACAAGGTCTTCTACCACGTAGAGAGTATTCTCAGATAAAGGCAGTTTCTACCTGCCAGGCTATGGGGAGATGGTTCTCCTTGCACCGCCCTTGCTTGCCCAGGAGGAAGGGGGGATGCCCATAGGAAGCCTTGAGGTGCTTTTCCCTTCCCTGCTGAAAACTTAAAAACCTGGAGGGCAGCAGGGAAAAGAGCAGTGGGGCTGCTTTCTGTAACGTGCTTCTAAAAAAAAAATTTTAAAAATGTGAATTATCCTAGATTTCTTTTCCAAAAAGGACATGAGAGCACAGGCAACCCATGGAAAGCAGATAAAACTTTGCATGCAGCGAGGCTCGAAATCACCAAGCCCATGAAGAAGCTGCGGAAGAGTACGGACAAACTTGTCAGAGGGCAGAGCCTTAGACTCAGCTGATCCCCTCCCACGTGTACCTGGCTTTTAGCTTTGCCCTTTGGAGACAGCAGGTTTGGACCACTGAAGCTCTGGCTGCATCTCGGGTCACACGGGCAGGCAGGGGAGCTCAAGGAAGGTCTAATCCTGGCCTCTGGGGAGCACAGCAGGGAGCTCATCATCTCTCTCTTGCAACACAAGCAGAGTTGCAACAGTCAAGACCCCTGCCTCATCCACGAAACGGCACGTGTGCCCAACCTTGCTTACAGCAGTGCCTTAAGTTAAGAAAAAAAGGCTCTAAGTACTCATCCAAGATGCAAAGAAGTTGCTTGACTTAGTATGCAGCAGGGTACTAAGCCCAGGTGTTGGAGGTGGAAATTGCACACACAAGGGAAACCCAAGGCAGGGTCACGTAACAGCCCTGGGGAAGCCCGGGCCGTGCCGACGTCCCCCGTGCAGGCACTCTGCTCCAGCAGGATTGGGATCTTGCCCCATCATTTCAGCTGCAGGTACCTCCGCACCCGTTGCAACACAAGGCAGCACTTGTGCCAAGGTGGCCCCGTGAAGACTCGTACCTCCAGACTTTCACACAGCAAATGATTGCCAGCCAAGCCATAAACCTCTTGAAAAAGCCATAGAGCTTCACAAAAGCCTTCTCTTAATAGATTATTTGCGCCAGCCCTGCAGTTTCAGCAAGCGATATACTGTAATAAAACCCATTCTCATGCTATTTCAAAACTCCTCATCAACACTTGCCGCTGCCCTGCTAGGATTTTATTTGCCACATTACCTGAACAAGGAGGGTACGTTCCAGTTGCACAAAATGCAAACGGGGAGCCCTGGGCCATTTTACCACCCACGCAGTTAATTACACCTTCGACAGCCAGCGGAGGGTTGGGTGTAGAGGATCCAAGCCCTCCCGCAGCTAGCAGAGACACGAAGGCCGGTTGGCACCGAGATGCACGTCCCACCAGCGCCCTGTATCACAAGCTGGGAGACACACAAGTTAATTTTTACAGATCGGGTTTTCATAAGCCTGAATGGAATTTCATTTTTTTCCCCCGACTCCAAAGCTCCCACACGCCCCAACTACTTTTTTTTTTTTGCATAGGTTACTTGGACACAAACTTGGCACATGAAATAAAGTTTTTAAGCTTGTACTTTCAAAGAGCTGAAGGTGCACAAAATTATTTCAGATTTCGATGAGAACCACTCAGTTATAACCAGGGTTTGTGATCTGACCATTTATTCACCGTGTTCCTCTTCCCTTCCCGAGATGCTTCTAGATGAACTTTTTTCTTTTGCCAACCCTACTAAGCTCAAAGGCAAAAGCAATGCCTGCCGCAGAGAAAGAAAAACAAACATTGGCCTGCTACCAATCTATATTTATGACACTTCTAGGGTCTGGTTTCAGTGGTCAGTTCCCTTCCACTCTAGTCCGCTTTCTCCAAGTCATTGCTCTCCCAATCATTCAACCCAATCTCTGAAAAATTACGCTTTATTTGTGTTTTCTGTGCAGAAATCTCATTCTAAAGGAAGGTCAGTATGTCTGCACAACTTTCTTAAACCACGAATGTGGACGGCACAGAAGAATTAAGAAAAATATAACCCTTCTAAATAAAGAACAGCCTACTTTATTAGCTGCTAATTGAGAACTACACGGCTCTTAATACTGAAAATTTATTTCTAATAGCGTGGGGGATAGAGGCATACAAAAGCCCTCGTCAGCTTGGTCTTTTAAAAAAACAGTAAAGCAGTTGCATTCCACATACATAATATTATACCCAAGGAAAGGAAGAGACAAGATGAAGTTATCCCGAACTTTTATCTTGGCTGCTTGCCACCACTTGCTGAGGTTCATGTGTGCTTGCTGTCACTGGGCTTGTCCTCTCTGGCAGAGGCTTGGGGAGTGGTGGGAAGGGATGATAGGAGAAAACGTTGTCAGCTACCGTAAGTCTATAATTGACTGACACAGACACTTACTGAGCGTTACTGCTCTAAGAGGAGTGTTCAAGGTAAATCGGGTTACTTAGAGTAACCTAAACCACAGGTTATTCACCATTTAAGATTTTCCCATCCTCTTTGCCCCCAGCTGAGCTGACGTTCCAGCAGACAGTGCTCCAACCCAACGGGTTGTCCCATGCCATGGACACCCAAACTCGTGAGTTTTGGTGCAGCAGGAAAGAGGACAAACTCATCCATGTGGGAAGAGACCCCACCGACAGCCGGGGAGCTTCACCGTACCCTGGGGCCTCCAACCCTCCCGGCCAAGAGGAAACCCAGACCCAGCACCCCAGTGCTGCCACTGCTTCCTCCAGGCATCACAAATCTTCTTCCCAGCGGCACACAACAGATCCTGCCTGGGTTATTTAACTTTATCCACGCACTTCCGACTTCACTAACTCAGCACCTGAATTCAGTAGAAAGATACTGACCCACCTGCTGCCTTTGCGTCAGCTCAGGGCTGCGAATGGTGCAGACCTTGTTTGCCAGACAGACCTGTTGGGACCCAGCATCACCCCAAAACCTGAACTAATGATAAAATATGGGGGTTTGCTCTGACCCGGCAGAGGTAGCGTTCCGATGTAGGCTTGCATCTCAGCTGCCCCGAGAGAAGGATGAGGTGTTTGTACGGGGAGCGCTGGTCCTTGGCCACCACCTCACCTAATGGAGAGGTGGCTACTGTGGATTTGCATGGTCCTGCCCTAAAATCCCAGGCTTTACCGATGCACCCTCTGACAACACCTTCATTTCCCCATGCCTCCAGACACGTTGCCTAACAGCAGGCATTTTGGCTGATGGGTCTAGGTTGACCACACAGGTATTTCCTAGAGATGTAGATCAGCACCTTAATTTCTAAGAAACATCCCAAGAAACAGCGAGGGGGAAAGAGATCACGGTCTTCTGGACATCAGCGGGACATTTGCCATCATGGTTTTACTCCTAGAGTTGATCCCCCACAAAGATGAGACAAGCCAACTACTTTAAGGCCCTCAAGCTTTATGCTTGAGATACTTTTATTCCCAAACTAACAGAAAAAGTGACCCTTCCCGGGCTGGAAATAGGCACTACAGCCTTTGCCAAAACCACTTCCACGGATTTGTACAAGCAGGCTCCCAGCACTGAAGGCAACAGGTCCCCATTACAGGCTACTTCCATTGGTACTGAAGTCAAGGAAAGTTTTACCATTATCAATCAAGTTTAGACTTCTCTTCATGAGTTACTACTCAAATAACATGAGCTTATATGGGGCAAAATTTATTTTTTTTATTGGATGTCTGGAAACAGGCATTCGTGTACTAGTTTAACCATCTAATTGCCAGCTTATCTCTTCAAATTTATGATTCACCTCAAGTGAGATCAACGCCCAAAATATTACTTCAGCTCCTGCAGTTTCGGTTAGGCATCCAGCCGAGCTTGATCCAATTTGAGCAGTGAGCTTGAAATACCCTACCTACCCGTATTTTGGATGTGTTAAAAATAATCTACAATAAGCATAAATCTGGAGAAATCTGATGGGATGAACTCAGATTTCAATGCAATGTTTTATGAGGTTATAAAAAAAAAAATCTCTGAAGAAAACTTCTTTCTTGGGGTAATTCCCCCAACTCAGCATAGCACCAAGAAAAAGTAATTCATCCCAGTCGGAGTTAGGACTTGGCCACAACATCTTGAAACGGATCCAGATCTGTTCCCCCCCCCTTCTTCAGGGGTGATAAAATACGGGGTTTCGCTCTGACCCGGCAGAGAAGAGGGGGCAGAGGTAGCGTTCCGATGTAGGCTTGCATCTCAGCTGCCCCGAGAGAAGGATGAGGTGTTTGTACGGGGAGTGCTGGTCCTTGGCCACCGCCCGGCTGCCTGCCTCATGGACCACTCTCTGGGCTATCGCGCATACACTCATCCCACACATTAAAACACAAAAGGTAATGCTTTCTCAGACCTCTGGATATTTTACTTCATCCCAGCATCACTCTACAGCCACCATAAATCAAGCAGTACCCCCCTCTCCTTCCCTGATATTTTATAAACTGCAGAAAGTTGGAATATTTTTTGGCCCAACAGCCTACATATCCTACAATAAATGCCTCTCCTAACGTTGCTTTGTTTTATCAATACTACTAGACTTCTTAATGGGACTCTAAGCTCCTGACTAACAAAATATATTATCTGTCATATTCTATATTTATTTTTACTGCGAGGAACAATGATGCTCTATCATGCCCAGCACAGGGTAACGGAGGTCAGAGCTCCTTAATTGAAAAAACACATGGGCTGACCGGCCAGTCCCGCACCCCGATGGATTACCAGCACCCAGCCCACAGCCACCGCTTTTTGGGGTTGCCATGTACCCCTGCGAAAGGGGCTCAGGCAGGGGACGCCCCGTGTCTCCCTGTTGGGAAACAGCACCTGAAGGATATTACGCAGCGCGTTATGGATGAGTTTTGGGGAAAGGCAAAAAAAAAAAAATCTCCAGCCAGGGTAGCGCAAGGTTGGCTTGCCTTCAGGAAACGCCTGGTTGTATGCAGCAGCTGTGGTGCGAGTAGTACAACAAATTCACTTACTGAATGACAACAGCTTTATTGGCAAGCCAATTCAATTAAAGCCACTGCAACCAACAAAGTCGCAGGCAGTGCTCGCCGCATAACGAATATGGAATCATGCCTACGTTTCCCCAAGTGCCCTCAGCCCTCCCTGTCCCTCTGCATGAGAGGGAAAGGGATGAATGAATTAGGCTCAGATGATGGTAATTAATGGCTTGGCTGTCAGAGAGGCATTTTGTCAGCCCGGCAGTTGAAAGCTCCATATTACAGATAAAGTCCCAGCACTGCCCAGACAGGGCGACCCGCCTCCTGTAATGGTGGGAGCCGGGGGGGGGGGAGCGCCGCTGGTTTGCATTGATCAACGTTGCGCGGTATTGATAGGTAAATAATATGTTCATTTTTCATTTTCGCAAAAATATATCCTTCAGGCTATGGTTACGGGAGCTCTGACGTGAGCTTATTAAGAAAAAAGTATCCTTAATGCTGGGCTATAAACAAAACAAATATTCTTATAAAATATACATAAGAATTCATTTTAGCCTTTGGTGAAATAGATAAAACCTGGATTTTTTTTTTTCTTTGAACACTAGAACTTTGCTTTCTAAGGCAACATTTCATTTGAGACCTCCCCCCGCACGCACATGCATGAGACTAATTTTCTACCATTGCTGAAGTTACCCAGGTTTCATTGTCTTCTGTAGCATGACAAATAATTAATTGGTCCTGCCTAGCTAAAATGACGGGGGTGCTGCTTTCCCCGAAATTTCGGTAAGGGAAGAATCGAGCCTTAAGTCCTAAGCTCTCAAAATATCTTGCAAAGCTTCTCTCATTAACTCATTTATGAATAAGGAGAAAAAAAAAAAAAAGGTACTGAAAGCTTCTGGGCAAAACCCTGCTACGCCAAAGCCACGGGGAGTTTCGGTAACGCAGCGGCGGGGGAGTCAGACCATCACCCAAACCTGTGCATCCGCGGGCACGCCCAAGCCAGAGCAAGCACTCCATCTCGAGCAAGCTAGCTTTGCTCCTGGCTGGTGGTACCCTACCTCTACCCCTCGCAGCATCCCCCTTGCTGCAAAAGGGAACCAAACTTCACTAGTTTTAATTTTTCTTTCCGTGGAAAGAAGAAACCCTTTACAGATGCTTTCTTGCTCTCCTTTCCCCATCCTCACTTCCAAAGACCCAACGCTAGCTCAGAGGTACTCAGAGTTAAATACAGCCCTAAACCCCGTGTCCCTTTTTAACGTGGAGCGGAGGCAAATTGAATTCAAAGCAGCGACCAGGAAGCACAGGGTGTTTCTGGGCCTTTTTTCAAGTTTTGTGTTATGAAATAAAATCTCCTTTTTTCAGAGCACGCCAGTGTAATTGCCTGGCTGCTTTCCGTGTCAAAGTGACCAATACTTTCTGCGCCTGTGGGAACGTAAAACTGAAGAAAACATCACTCATTTGGACATTCATTATGTGACTCGTTATTGTACATTAAACATTTGTATCCTTAAAATAATGGCCTTGCTATTACCAGCCACAAGATCCCCACTTCTCGATTTAGTTCAAAGATGAGGGCACCGACAGAGCTCCAGCGGGGTGACACTCAACACTTTAGAGGACCGTGCCACAGTGGAAAATATTGCTGGTTTGTTTGTGCCCCAGAAAACATACGCCTTTTCATTTCCAGAAAGCATTTCAATATTCATTAAGCAGTAGACTAATGGCGCAATCCTTAATCGCTCAAACAAGAACTGATAAGAGTGGCTCAGGGTCCGCAGGAGTCAAGGATGATGTTTTAATGGGGAAGTCTTTATTTTGCAATCCTTGCTGCTGGAGTTACTCAAAAGCTAAAGCCAGGTACTCCATGCCAGAGACGGAGATGCAAAGGGAGATGAAGGGATGGCCAAAATAATTTCAAGATACCCTTACGTTTCCTCTAAGCTAACACCACCAACCTCACCTCGGGCCACCGCTAGGCAATGGTGAGACCACGACAGACGAAGCCGGGCTGCTCTGGCTGGGTGTATAGCGGGATGGACACCTAACAGTGCAAAGTCACGCCATCCCGGTAAGTGACTCATTGCCTGGGAAATGCAATCCTGAAGCAACCTTGCACGAGGCCACGGCTGCCACCAGGCATTTTCAAACCAGTCCAGCCAGTTGTAGTGTGGGTTTGCCAAAAAATGAATAAAGCTGACCTTTGCTGGGGTTTTCAGGGAGGAGGTTTGCCGGGGCGGGGGATAGACTGGGGCTGTGGTGTCTTCAAGTACAAGGTGATACAACCTCACCAAGGGAGAGGGAGGGACCACAAAGACTGGTGGTGTTGGAGACGGACCCTTGTGTCCCAAGGAGACCTGGGCTGAGCTCAGCACCATGCAGCCCCCAGACATACACCTGGTGGCACTGGATAAGCCTGCCCCACTGCTTCTGTGATGCGGAAAAAAGGAAGAAAAGGTGGCTCCTGGGCTGGGTCTCCTGCCTGGAGCCAAACCCAGGGAGGGGGGGGGAAGGGAATAAAAGGACCTGGGACCAGAGGAGCTGGTCTGGCCTTGGTGCAGGACCGGCATCTGCTGTACTTTCTTCTTTCATCCACCCCAGTTATAGGCAGAACCAGCTGTGGGTGTTCACCAGCTCCAAATCCTCCTGCCCACCTCCCTCCAGCCCCAGCCCCACCCCATTTACGCCACTTGCGGAACGGCAGAGGGAGGCCATTTCAATGGCAAAATCCAGCGATTTGACATAATCTGGTCTCCAGTCACCACATTTGCTTCTGCAAGGTCCCCTGCTACTTCCCCAAGGTAAAGAGGAATTAACCCGTCGTGGTTTCATCCCTGAGTCACCAGCGAGGGAAACGCTAGTCATGGTACAAAGCCGCTCATCAGAGAGGTTGAGTATTCCCTCCCTTTCAGCACTTATAAGAGACACTGATGTCCCCAGGCAATATAGTTTGGTGATTTTTATTAATTTAGCAGTGCTTAGGGACCTCCCATGAACTTCAAAACCCCCAAGCTAAACCTGCCAGAAACCTAAAGTCTTCTGTCCACTGCAGCCCTAAAATACAGCCCTTCCCAAAAATGTGAATTGTCAGGTACGGGAAAGAAAAATGTATTTCTGCCAGGATAATGGAGCAATGCACCTTCTCGTAATTAATACACCAGCAGAGACCAGGCCTCCAGCTCTAGAGGTATGTCTTCAAAAAAAGCACTACACAATCCTGCACGCTCGTAATAGCCAATGTATTTCTCTCGCACAGATGAAGGGCTAAGCTGAGCCCGTGGTGCCAGGGAGCATAGAGGCTATCCAAAAATCTAACGCATAGTCCATGCTAAGCTTTCCCCTCTGGCAAACACAGGGGAAAGATGGTGTGATATAACATGTATTGCAGATGCCATACCACAGGCACGGGGAGATCCTCGAGAGGTAACACGTATTTGCAAAGAGCTACAATCTTAAAGACGGGATTACTTTAAAGGGCATCAGCAGAGAGCAACGTACGGGTACCACTCACCTGCCCCACGGAGAGCATCTCCCTGGTGAACGTCCAGTCCTCCCCACCAGAAACAATCCAAGACGGTCACGTGGGTGAGCAAGTCGAGATGAGGTGCCACCTAAGGCACAGCATGGCACACAGGTGAAGCTCAGTAGGAAGCACCTTGTAAAAGCCTCCATCCTCTGTCAGCTAGGCGAGGACGTCCTCTCTTTTCTCCCAAAGAAAAGCAGCTTTGCTCCCCAATATCCAGAGCGTGCTGGGTACCTGCGGTAAGCTGGCACTTCTGAGCACAGACCTTGCACAGTCCCAGAGGGTTTTTTTGAGCCCAGAGGGATGTTTTTCTGAGCTAGCCATAATGCAAACGAAGACCACAGGCATTGCCTCTCAGCCAAAGAACCAAAGCCAGTTCAGGTGCGAGCATGAGGCTGCAGAGGCCAGAGCAGACCCCGGGTGAAGGCTGGTATCGCAGCGCTGCCGGCCAGCGCTGGGACCCCCTTATGCACTCACAGCCCATCCAGTGCAGGGGACCCTCTACAACATCCAGAGAACATCAAGGCAAACCCAAAAACACATGAGCCTCTCACCACAGGAGCACAACCTGCTGCTCCTCCTTCCAAGCTCAGCTCCAACCCTTTGCTCCTGAGCTTGCTGTTAGCCCCTGCCTTTATCAGCTACCTCGTAGACCTCTGTAATCAGGAACGGCTGGAGGAGAAGTGGGCTGGGTGCCCCCACCTGTGGGTGACTAGAAGGGGCAGCATGGCCACAGCTGAAGGCCATTCCCACCCCTGGCCCAGCAGGGCATCCTTGAATGCTTTCTGAGCAGCATAAGAGGGTTAGCAGGCCAGGTTTCTGAATCCTAAAGGATGTAGCTTTGTCTCCTCCATCCTCTCCATCTCTGTCCCCATCTCTTGCTGCTCCTGCCTGGGCTCCCTGGATGGCTCCTGGCTCTGGTTCGTCCCCTGGCCGTGCCTGGGGCCGTCAGTGGAGCCTGTGACCTGCACGTGGCTCTGCCCACCTAGGTCAGACCCTATGGGACAGTGCCCCATCAGTGAGGTCACATCAAGTGCTGGCATCAACCTCAGCTCATCCCCCATCATGGAGCAGCTCCAGTCTCACTGATGCTCTCCCAACAGAGGTAGCATGCTCGAGTGTCCCTCCTACCCAAGTTTCCCAATTAAAATCATCCAAGGGTGGTTGTGCTTCAGGGGCATGACTCCCTCTTTTTCCCACTGAATGTGATTGCGTTGTCAACACAACGGTCCTTGTCATCCTACCCAGAAGAAACTCATGCGTGATATCAATAAAGCTTTGCAAAGCGTGGACTTGAGTCGAGCAGCGGGGAGGACGAACTCATTCGATCCAGAATTTACGTTGTGTTCACCAAGGATTTTTTTTTTTAAACCATCAACATTGATTTTTCTGATAAATCATCTGGCCGCGTGTGGCGGGGACGTAACCTGGTGCACGTGAACCAGTGCATCAAAGTGAACGGCGTACACGAACCGCCGGTGAATTGGGAGCTGTGATCTGTTACCGACTCACCGGGAGTCCCGCGGCGCAGCACCGCGTGCCGCGCATGGCCGCCTCGCCTCTTGTGCAACCTCCAGGTTTCAACAGCGCGAGATTGCGGTGGAAGATCACCGATAAGCTCTGATCGCTCGCCTCTTATTAAAAGAGATCTGCCCTGACTTCAATTAAGGGAAAGGGGACACCCCGTGCAGTTTCGGGAGGGCTTTTCCCTATCCTCCCCTCTCTTGGCTTGTGGGTTTCTCCCTGTGCCCATCCCCAGCCCGCGGACCCAGCACGTAATTATATATTAACTGAACATCCTCTCTTCTTCTAAAAAAAGAAAATATACAATATACGTATGGTTTAATCGGAGCTTAAAGGGATTCAGGGTCCGGGACTCTGAAATTATAGGAGGTATTTATAAGAGGTATTTGCTAAACTAAAACTCCCTGGCCTTTTAGCAACCCTGAAAAGAGAGGGGGAAAAAGGGCAGAATGAAAAGCCATGCTGACGAAAAGTTAATTTTTTCCATCGGACTCTTGTGTGTGCCGAATTATCCCTTAATGTAAAGCCTCCTGCACTTTTACGTAAACAATGTCGGTAACGAGGGACCAGCTCACCACGCTCAGCCCTCCGCTGCTCCTCTCCCCCGGGTTTGGCAGAGGGGCTGGTTTCCGAGAGGCCGATGGTTAACCATCACGGGCTGAGCATCCACAGGGCAGAGCCAAAATACCCCAGTAATTAACTATAGGTTAATCATATTTACTGCGGCTCTGTTGTTCCGAGATTCTCAGACAAAGGCTAAATTCAAGAAAACTTAAAAAGAAACATCTTCAGAGCTGATTTATTGGTAATGCAATTAGGATGAGGGAGAGAATCTAATTACCAAGTACTCTCACTTCTCCCCCCCGCCTCCCCCCACCCCCCCAGCTGATTTAAAGAGGAAACTCTCAGTGTAATAACTATTTTCTGGTTTACTTTACTTCTTAGCACAGCAGTTGTTGAAACAGCTCCAGTGTTTTCTCAGCTGCATTTTCATGTCAATACTAATAATGGGATGAAATGGTTCGGACATGTCAAAGGAGGGGAAAAAGAGAAAAAAAAAGTGATTGAGGCACTAACATGAAAAAACACCCCAAAATATTTCAGAGGAGCTAAAAATGCACCTGAGGCTGCAATGTGATTGAGGAGAGGCCAGAAGAACAGGTCATGCATGTGGCTGTCCCTCCGCTTCCCAGAAACGCACGTAGGAAAGTGCTGATGGAGTGCCAGGACGGTTTGCCCTCGGGTCTATCCCATGCAGATACGTAATTACGATGGGAACCAGTGGCAAAAAACCTTGCGTTTAGCCCAGCTCGGTGGTATGAGATCTTTAATCTGCAGCAGGCGGGGTACCGGGAGGCGCAGCCAGGCTTGGCTCTGGGTGGTCAATAGCCAGGCTGTAGGCCCTGCATCGGCAGAGCTGGAGCTGCAGTGATTAATGTACATTAAATAATAATAGTAACACGAACGCCGAGCATCTCTCACACGCAAAGGGCTGCTCCGCTGCAGACCCTCGCGGCCATCCAAAACTCCCGCAGCGAGGACCTCGACCAGCACGACGGCATGTCCAACCGCTGCAAAACCTCTTGCAATTCAGAGCGGTACAGCGCATGCATCTTTAATTACTGCTTATTATTTATCTCTCCGTGAGCCTTGGAGCTCCGAGTCTTGAAAGACTTAGAAGTGTGTTACAAAGATAGGTGGCAGCTTCATCGCTCTCGTTCTGTTATTTTTATTATTCCAAGTATGGCAATAGCTATGTAAGCATGAGTCGATTCCCATCGCTAACGCACCCCATGAGGAGGGAGGAAATGGGGGTGCATTGGCCCCCGGCTGGGAGAGAAGGCATTGACCTCTTTGGAGATGGGGAGCAGTTTTGGGGGGTGGTGGGGAGAAGGGAAGGAAAGATGCTGAGCAGAGGTACAGGGCGGGATGCAGGCGATGGCTAAAAGCCTATCTCCAGCAGCCCGAACCCTTCCTCCCTCATCTGCCAGGCGAAGGCAGAGTGGGAGAGCCCGACACCGCTTGCAGGGAAACAAAAAGGAGGAAAAAAAAAACCCCAACGTGCAAGAAGACACCTTAAAAGCATTCCCACAGCCCTTTGCCAATCCACCTAAATCCTGACCTGGAAGAAAACACCCCACCTTGTCCCAGGCTCCAGTGAGTCATGCCAAAACCTGCCAAGCAGGGCAGGGAGAAGGGCCCCAGCCACGGGGGGTCCCAGCGGGGGGAGCAGCACGTCCCGGCTGGGGCCATCGGCAAAGATCGTCCCCTTCCCGGCTCCACCTCCCTGTCCGGGGAGGATTCACCTCTACCTTCTCGCTGCAGTGCAAGAAACAACATTTAAATCAACAAAAAAGAAGGGAAAAAAAAAACCTGTAGCATCAAGTATTTCCAGGAGTCCCACTGATTTTTGAGGCTGCTCGCTGCTCTTTCTCCCTCCTTAAATCCACCCCAGTGCAACTCAGGGAGGGGTTCAGTCTCTCCCTTTAAAGAAGAGGAATATAGGTATGCATGAAAGTAAAACTGAGATGGCCCTGGTCTGCAACCAGCTCTGCTGCTCCAGCCCTGGGACCAGGGATTATCAGAGCAGGTGAAAAATCAGACCTTGCATCGTCCTCGTGGTAAGTTGTAAGGGAGGTGCGAGGAGAAGCACCTCTGAAAAGACATCTGGCCCCAAGCAGGACCCCC
>NW_008824358.1:3725499-3731489 GCF_000699105.1 Pygoscelis adeliae | reverse complement strand
CCTGCGGCTGGATGTGCGCCAGGGAGCCCTCGCCCACCCGACCCGCTGCGGTCGGCCCATGGCTGGGAGGGAGCACCCGTAACCGGGTACGAGCCAGACGCTTGGGCTGCTTGCAAATCAATAATTCGCTACTTCTCAACTTATTATCCCTAACCACTTCAAGCACGCATAGCGAGTACGCTCCGGCTTCACCCATCCCCGCGAGCAGCTCCCGAGGAGCCGCCATCAAGCTGGACCAGGACCCGTCTTTGGAGCGATGGCAAACCCGAAATTGGGCATCGCTCCGTCCTGGAGCAAACTCTCCCCGCAGCCCTTCCGGAGCATCCCCAGTGACGGACCAGTCCAACTCGTGGGAGAGGCCAACCCTTGGCTGGTGCTAATCCTGGGGCCTTTCTCGGCTTTGGCGGTGCAAACATCAGCGTGCAAGGGGTGTGCGCGAGACAGGAATACATCGCCAGCTCCCAAAAGCTGAAGAGTTTCTGGGGTTAAAGATGGAGGCTGGATTTAGGGCATCAGGTTCCCAACCACTGCAACCCAGGCACAACGGGAGGCTGGGTTTTTTGGGTTTTGTTTTCTTTTTTTTTTTTTAAGCAAGGTGCTGTGTGATATTAAATGCTATTTCCTAATGTTGCTAGAGCCACGCACGGGCACAGACCCACAATTAGTCTCCCAGGGAGCTTTTACAATCACTTTCATAACTCGCTCACCGTCGAGGTTTTGCTTTCCGACGCATCACCCCTTATCTCAGCCCGGCTGCAGGAGAGCGAATCTGGGGTGGGATGCAGAAATACGTTTGTTACTTTCTACGCCGTAATTGCAAACCGCAAGGAAGAACATCCTTCCTCATTTCGCAGCTAAAAAGCTATGAAACCACAACTGCCTTCCCGGCGGCGATAGCGGCCGGCCGCGGAGGAGCTGGAGCGGGAGGATATCCCCTGCGCAGATGTTCGCCCCTGCCACCCGCGCCGTGGTTTCGCAGAGAGAAGCTGGGGCACCCGATAAAGCATCCGGGTCGGAAGGATTTACGAGGCTCCTATTCCTAAATCGAGGGGAGGGGGAAGTTTAGAGGGTGCGCTGCAAGCTGGGAAACGGCATGGAAAACGCCGGCCTGCCTGGCCGAGAGATTATCGCCGGGGTTCGGCCACGAGCTTTATATCATCCTGATATTTACCCTCCGCCTTCCCACAGAGTTCACTTTGTAAATGACGAGCAAAATTCCCCATCTGTCTCCGCGGCCGGGCGATTTTCGGCCACACGTGTACGTATGGTGCTCTGGGTGCTCCTGTGTGGATTCAGGATGGGGTGGGGGACAAAACACTCATAAAACGCCCCTTTTTATAGATACCAGCGGGAGGATTACCGTGGCATGGCCTGCTCTGTCAGAAAAGGTTGGTTTGGTTGTTTAGTTTTTTTAATAGATGTTTAATGCTACATGCAACAAGTGATGAGCCCCCCCCTCGGCACAGCCCCCCCTCCAGGGATCAGCTGAGCAACAGCCCCATAAATACTTCCAGCCTAACTAACCTATGGCCCCATACAGCTGCCTAGCGAGTCCGCTAACCCTGTTATATGTTAAATTTATGATTCCTAAATGAGATAAAAGAAGGATATATTGGATTTATTTTCCTTTTTTTAAAAAACCTCAAAGCAAGGAGTCTGTATTTCTAAGGATCCGGCCAGCCCAGCGGGTGACAGCGGGCATTACCTGCCACTGTTTTATGGTCTTTGCTGGCTGCGTGCATCCACGCAGCTTTAAAAAGCAATATTCCTCGTAAACAGTGGTTTGGAAACAAATTAGTATTCGATTGCCAGAAAGGGGATAGGGAGGCAGCTGCGGGGTGAAAAACAGGCTTCAATGCATGGCTCAAACCTGGTCTGAGCTCAGCCGTTGGGGTCCAGCTGGAGACCAGGGTTTTCCTCAACTGATTAACCCGACCTCAGGAAAACCCCGTTTTTTCATGCCCCGAACCCCAGGCAGCGGCTGCAGCGTGGGAGCGGAGCACGACACCAAACTCAAGCTGCGGGGCTGGGTCCAGAGCCGGCAACCCCCGTCCCGTCCCGGTTTTCATCCCCATAATTGGAGAGATGCTCTACAACTCTGCAAAATAAATAAAATCATCTAATCCCTGGGTTTCAAATGAACGTATTTACCTGGTCTCCCTATTTTACTCAACCCTTGACCTCCGCGCATTATATAGGAGAGCTGTATAATGCCCGCCTGAAAAGCACTCTTTCAGGGTAGGGGTTTTCTTTTATTTTCTACATTTGAAAAGACAATTCCAGCCTCCCGATGGCTCCAGCACGCAGGCGGCTGAACCAGGCCTTTTGTCTTTTAGGATGCGAATTAAGGGTACTGCGTTTTCTTTGCTTTTTAGAACAAGTCTTGACCTTTCAACCCTAAAGCTGGATGGAGAGCGGACCGAACACTCAGAGGCTCTCTCCCTTTTACCCCAGCTGTCCCCACCTTGCGTGCCAAGTCCTTCTTCTGGCTCGAGACTTTAACCTCCAGCGTCTGACAAACAGCAAGCACGAAGGCAAGGGCAGCAATTATGCCGTCTTCCAACTTCAGAGGGGGGAAAAAATAAAATAAAATAATTTTAAAAGGCTCCATGAAACAAGAAATGGCCAGGAAAACCAAACTCTGCAGATAAGGTGAAGCCTCAGATCGCTCCCGGCGTGAGTAAGTGCCTCAAGCAAACCACCCGAAAGTCCCGTGGACCCTTCGCCAGACTGTATGTTTTCTATAACCCGTAACCAATAACGCTGTCGGCAGCATCGCGGCAGCCCAGCCGCTCCCCCAAAAGGAGATGCAACGCCAAGGGCGGGGAGCAGGTTGCCCAGAAAACCCAAAAAACCTCAGAAGAGGTCTCAACCGAGCACTTCTCCTTGACCCCCAGGGCACCAGTGTCAGCACCGAGCCGACGGCCAGAGATGCACGGGGACCCGGCCAGCCGCTCCGGAGGTGAAACACTTAAATCCCGGGGCAGGTTCAGACCCCGTTTTTACACCTTCGGAAACCCACCGCGACGCTGCTGGCTTTAGCCGCGGTCTCCCCATCCGAATCCGGTGCGAACACATGCTCTCCTGCCCACGACAAGCACCAGCTAGTTCTTCCGACACCCAAACCACCGCTCGGCATCCTCAACTCTGCCTTCAGCAGCTTCTTCATGGCCTGACTTACTTTCTTCTTTTTTTTTTTTTTTTTAAGTACACAGCACGAAAAACCACACGCAGGCCAACTTCAGAGATATTCCCACTAGAAAAATTAAATACTCATAATGCTTTTTTAAAGTGAATTGGGCCCCTTAATTTGCATCTTATAATAAGGATGTTATCATACTGGTTTATGGCTCAGCGCTTTAGTTTCTATCTCTCAGGGGCTAGATTTCCCCTCATGAGTTCAATAGATGTCTGTGAACTAATGTAATTTTTTAAAAGGCTTTTCTTCCGTATTAACATTACAACCTTTATGAGTTAAAGGTTTTACTTGCCGAAGCGTGGGTGTGTTGGCATTCAAGAGCCAGGCACCGCACTCGCCAGCGCGGTCGCGGAGGGTGCCGCAACCTGGGGTTAATCCTGGGCAGCGGGTGGAAACCTTCCTCACCTCCTCACACCGAGCCGAGCTCTCCAGCGTACTCCGTCTCTTACATTTAGCTTAATTATAAAACATTGTCACTTGAATATTAAAATAATGTTTAATACACAGAAGGGAATAAGCCAGTCCGGAAAAATGCATAATTTCCCCGTGCCTGCCCTGCTAGTCGCATGCAATGAGCTCTTTTCTTTTCCCCCCTTTCTCCCGACTGCCTCTTACAGCAATGCTTCCAAGAGTCTTTAAAAAGCATTTTAAAAGCCAGGGAGTCTTTCCCCAGCCCCGCACTTTCCAGGGGAGCCCATTCTCTGATCCCCTCGCCCTCGGGAGGCGGAGCGGGGCTGGGCTGGGATTTGTCCTCCCGTCCCCTTCCAGCCCCGCATCCACACGGCAGCACCAGGGTCTTCGCGAGAGGAAAACAGCAACGACTTGACTAAATCCCAGAGGACGTTTTTAAACTTGCCCGAATTAGGGCCCAGGGGCGGATGCTCAGCATTTCAAAACAGCCGGTCTCAGAGGTGCTCAAACATGCCGCGGGTAGGAGAGATGTCGAAAATGCCAGCCCCTGCTTTAATATACCCCAGGATCATTCATCACCTCCACGCCTTATTTTATATTGCCAGGCTGTACTTTAAATAAGCTTTTTTTTCCCCTCCCCTTTAATCACTACAGCTGCAGAAGGTGCTATCTCTTCAGCAGGGGAGAGAGGGAAAGGGAAAAAAGGAAAAAAGAGAAAAAAGGGGATTTTAGGCAGCAAAAAGCCGACAGGAGCAGCCAGGTGCAAAGCAGCTCCCGAAGGTATGTTGCTCCCCGATGCCTCCGAATGGAAAAGCCGAACCCCAGGGGCGCGTGCCGGGGAGGCAGCAGGGAAGAGGTCTGTCGGGAGGAGAATACAAAAAAAAAAGTTTTATCCATACTGCAATTAGGGGTGCAGGGGCGTTTGGGGAGAGCAAGGCAGGCAGAGCCCACACCGCCCACCGATGGGGGCTTTTCTGGAGATGAGCCGTGGGGCAAGGGCTGCCAGAGGACAGCCTTGGCCCGCGGGGAAGGGGGACCGAAACGTCACAGCCACCGGGCTCTGCTCACCGATGGAGGGCTGTAAGAGAAGGTCAGGGAAAGGACAGACACTCACATAAAGAAAAAAAAAAAAGGTTTATTTAGGGCTCTGTCCTCTACTGCCCAATGTGTCCTGGGTTTGCAAGGGCACAGCTATTTAAAGAGTCTGATCTGGCATCCCCATAGGCACTACGAGCTCTGCTACGGATACTCAAGAAGCAGGCTCACAGCCCCGTTTTCTGCTGCCTGCAGGTGTGCTCCACAGGAGGCCCTTGGCCACCAACACCTTCACCCGACCTCTTGCCATGGACGGAGCGCAGACCCGGAGAAACCCGACCGAAAGGGTTAAGCAGCCTGGGGATGCTCTGCCTGTGCGCTTACCACCTGGAGCAGCTTTGCTCACAACTGGGAAGCATTAAGGGTTTAGCAGGAACTGGTGCAGGTGGTACAGCTTGTAGCTGCAGGCTCTTTGATGCATTGCTCTGGACAAGCTGGAGGGATCTTCTGCCAGACCGTAGGGACAACCTGGCAAGAGGCCACCTCTTGCCAAGGGGACCCCGTTGCTGGGGCCAGCCCCTCATCAGCTCCACGGGGTTGGGCAGGGGTCTTATTGCTCCATCTAGACCGTCTCATTGAGGAAAAACTCATCTTGCCTGGGCATTTGAGGAGGTTAAGTTTAGCAACAACCATGCCGGGGGAAGAGGGAAGGTCCAGAAGCATTGCCTTTTTCATTCCGTTTAAATACTAAGATGTGGTAAAACGTGAAAATAACTTGAAAGGCAGTAGCCCCATTTTATTAATAGCAAGTATTTATTAGCCTCCTTGATTTACAGTATGTTTCTGAAAGTCATCAGTCCATCACATTCTTCAGCACGGGGGCTGAGTTGTTTTTCTTGGTCAACACAATATGGAATATAGATCTGAATATTAGAAGCCAAATACAACCTTCATTTTGCATGCACATAGCCCACCAACAGGAGGCCCGTAAATGAATCCTGTATAGCCCTTAGACACATGCATTTGCAGACATTTGGGGAGAGGTGGGAGCTTCTATACATTGCCACTGGAAACCCGGAGGGTCATGGAAATCGCCAGGGAAGAGCCGTCAGGGCTACAGCAACCTCAGAAAGCGTCACGACGCACACACCCCAGCCACCAAAAAAGGTGGAAATCCACCTCGTGATCTTGCTTCTGGGTTTTGACATGAAAAGCTGTCCGTCCGTCTGTCCATCCATCCATCTCACTGCAGTATTTGATGCTCACACAGCACAGACACCTCCACCCACCCGTTACCATCCCTATTTCCAGATTCGTCCTTTTTTCCCCCCTCCCTCCCTCCCTC
>NW_008824358.1:3720585-3724107 GCF_000699105.1 Pygoscelis adeliae | reverse complement strand
CCCAGCCTTGCCGCGGGGTTTTGCCTGTCCGGCTGTCTGTCCGCACCGCCCCTGCCCATCACCATGGCACGCGAGCGCCTGCCCGCCGGAGCTGCGGCCGAGCCAGCATTTCCTGGGGAATCACATCGTGCTCATTACAGGAGGCCAGATGAAATTAAATTGGGGCCCACTGGTTCTGCCATCTGAACTTCATCACCGCTAAAGACACAATAAAAGTAATAGCAACAACGAACAAGCCTCTACCAGATGTGTAACTCTATCCAGTGAGATTAAGGAATAAGGGCCATATTTTACATGGGTTTTTTTTTTTGTTGTGTTCCCCCCCCCCCCCAGTTCCACCTTTGCTTGGGAATAATTAATTATTTGGACCCCTGTAGAAGATGACTGTGGAAGGGGTGACTTCTACGGGGAGAGGAGGTTCAGGTGGATGGCGGGATGGAGGGGTAACAAGGTTTGATCGACTTGAAGCAGATACAACATACAACTGCGTGACGATGCCTAATCATGCCTGAAATGGGAAAAAACAGGGGGGGGAAGCAGAGGATAAAAAAAAGAAGCAAATGAGGCACCACCCTTGTTCGGGGAGCTGTTCGGCTCGCTCCTCGATAACAATTTATAGTGGGATCACATGAAATATCATGCCAGAGCAGGGAGGCCTGGAAAGGCAGCTACATCCAGTGTGTCCTCCACCTCACCACCAAAAATCTGCAGGTAAAGGCTCACCCCTGGGTTTCACCGGCACCCGGACAGCTCAAACACACACAGCAACGGAACAAGCGAGATGCAAAACAAAAGCATGGGGTAAACAGCACAGTTGGTTAAATAACCTCCAGCAGCCCAAGAAGGATGGTGCTTCCCTCCGCCTTCCCCCTGAGTTCGCAGTCGCGTTGCCGCCCACCACCACCACCACAATGCTCCCGAGCCCCACGGGTCGCTTAGTGGGACCCGACACGAAGCTGGGGTGGAAATGAAACAAAACGCAGTGGGGTTGGGAGCATTGCTTGACATCTCATTCACAGGTTTTTAGATCTGTTTTCAGATTCCCTTCTGGAGAGAGCTTTCTCATCTTGTAAAAGCCCACGGCCCAAATGCATCGCGAATCCAAAATATATATTATTTTGAAAGCAAAATTTAAGTTAGACTTCACAGAAGACTTGACCTTTGCTGCATTTTAGTGTCCTGAAAGTGTGCTTCGAAATAAAGTACAGCACAGTCAAATTGCCTTCAAGTTTGAAAGCAGCTTTTTAAACCCAAAAAATCAAAGCTAAGCTAACTAATTCCCAGGTACCTTGCTCATATCAGCCCCGCGGACTGGGAAAGAAAGAGCTTTTCTTTTGCTTATTAAAAACTCCAAAACTTTAGGAGCTTTGGATTTTTATAAAGACCAAACGTACTTAGGTTTTTTTAACTCTGATGTGCGGACTGATACATTGGGAATATGCTTAAATACAAAATCCCTAGGAACATCGCCCCTCTTGCACTGAAAACAGAGCAACCTCCAGCTTTGAGGCTAACAGGTTTCCAGCTCTCCCCTCGCAGAAAACCCTCGACTCCCCTTAATTGGCAGAAACTCGTTAAGCCCCTGTAACGCGATCACCGGCCATCCTCCACGCACCCAGATACAGCAAAGGGCTTTGCAGCAGCCAAGTCCTAGCCAGACAAAAGAGGACCCTAACAATACCCCTAATTAAAGCACGCGGCAGCCCAGGTCGCACAAGGCGGTGGAAACCCTTGAAGCTCCACCAAAAACTTGTGCTGGGGCAGCCCTGTTGTTTTGCAAGAGCCACGCGGACCCCGGAGCCTGTGAGCAGGATCAGGCCCTGCAGCTGGGGAGAGAAGCCCCCAGTGCAGCCCTGACACTGACAAGAGGCTCTCCGCACAGTCATTACACATATTGGTAACTTTAAGGCAACACATCAATTCTGCAGATGTTTTAAAGTCCTAAGAGTTGGGGGGGGGTTACACCTGTATTAAAAAATATACATTTTTAAGGATGATTTCACTTTACCTTCAACGCTTCATGAAAGGACAGGTATAACTTTTCCCCTCTGTTGCGTGGCAGAGCACATTTAGCTGTCACTGCTTTGTTATTTTCTGTTTTTCCTGGGAGAAACAACCTGCCTTGCACCGGCTGCTGGAGGAGAGACAGGCCTCGGCCGGAGAAAGCAGAGCACATCGCGCTTCTCCCACCAGGCAGAGCATCAAAAGCACGACCAGCTGCCCCAGAAGCCATCTACGCACCGAGCTCTGCCTGTGCTCAGACAAAGCAAGGGTAAAGACGCCCCCAAAGCCAGCCAGCACGCTGAAAAACCCCTATAAAGCAGCTTCCCAGCTGCCCTTTATTATAAGCGTTACAGGCCTGCTGTAGATATGTGCCAGGTGATCCCTGGTTTGCAATTTGGAGGAGAGAGCAGAGCAGCCCCCTTTGCAAGTAATAATTCCGTTAGCCCTGATCTGACACAGCTGCCTGGTGCAGAGAGACCCCAGGGCAGGAGCGGGGGTGCCAGCAGCTAGTGGGAGCTGCTAGCTCCTGACCAACGGTGTGGTTGCAATCGATAGGAAGCTTAACGCAACAGGGTTCGCTCTTCCAAGGCTCAAAAAAACCCCTTATAAGCAGACACAGAGGTGGTAGCACAGGCTGGGATAGGAAGAATCTTTCAAAAACATCTCCAAATGATAAAAAAAGCTTCGGGTGTGTGCAGGCTTTTGGGTAATTCGACCTCAAAGACCAAATTGCCTTAAAAGAAGCAGCAATAGCTCCCTTTGGGTCAAACCATGCCTCTACACCAAGTCCCCCACGGCTCCCGGCTTGACCCGACAGCCGTGTGTGGAGATGCTTCTGCCGCCCGCCCCGGCCCCTTGCTGAGCTCTAAGGTACAAAAGTGTCTGTGCTTGTGCTATGCCCCGGCTGAGGTGAGAACTACAGCCCGGGTTTTTAAAAAACAAAAGAGCAACCACCACCCATTGAAAAGGCAACATCGTTTTCCCTATGGCCGTTTCGCCAAGAGAGAGTCACCCCGGCCGGGTGTCTCGCTCAGATTTTAAGAAAGGAGATGAATAAAACCAGAAGTGAGAATGAAGTTAATACACGAAGCAAATAAATCAGCTGGCCCCTGCCCCGCAGCTCGGCTCCGTCCCACCGCGACCAGCAGCGGGTGTCCTGGCAGCCTGACGTGGCCAGCCAGCGACTCAGCTCGCTGCCCAGCTGGTTTCTTTCACCAAATAAGGTCCATTCCCGCTCGCCAGCATGAGTAGCTACAGCCTATAAATCCCATCGGAGACAGCACACAAGCACGCACGTAACCCATCTTCTGTTCAGCAAAGCGCTTGGGCCCCGAACCAGCAAACTCCTTGGGCGGGTGCTCAGCTCCGAGCAAGGGACAAGTGTCACTGGCAAGCGGGAAAGCTGTGCAAGGGCCGGGGCGCTCGGTGGGGTGCACCGGGACACCAACCTGGCAGCAGCTCCCCCCAGTACCCCGGCTCGGGGCAGGGCTCTGCATGCCCTGCTCCTGACAGCGTCTC
>NW_008824358.1:3718492-3720422 GCF_000699105.1 Pygoscelis adeliae | reverse complement strand
GAGAACCCCCCCCCCGCTTCAGCATCACCGACCGCCAACGGGGGTTCGCCCCCAGCTGGGGGGCCGCGGCCGTAAGCCTGACGCCCGGGCCAGCTCTGCGGGAAAGGTCTGCCCGCCGGGGCCGTGCACACCCTCGCGCGGACGCCAGCCCCGGCTTTCTCTTTGTAAACTCAGCACTCGGTTTTCTGCAGCCGATACGGTAATACAAAGTCATACCGGCCGCCTGGCCCTTGTTAGCATTAAAAATTAAAGACAGAGCAAACAAAACCTAAAGCTCCAACATTTATTATGGCAATTTCCCACCCGCCCACAGACCTACACTGTGTTTTATTTTATCTTTAATTTGTCACATCAGATGCGCCTTCCGAGAAATGGCACGTCGTGGAGATAACCAACAGGCCGGGTTGTCCACGAGAGCAAGACAGTCTTTTCCGCGGGGAAAGGAGCCGGTCGAAGCCATCAATAAACCCTTGACCTTGGTGGGTGGGTTTGCTTTTTTTGTTTTTAGAAAATAAAAAAAAAGAAACAAACAAACAAAAAAAACCAACCCCAAAGAAGTGGTGTACTCTATTACAAAATATAAATACGATAGTCTTGCAGGCAGGAGGAGCCCGGGGAGCGCTGCCTTCGGCGGGTGACTTCGGCTCCCCGGGGGCCGGGGTGAGCCAGCAGGACAGAGGCCACCTCCGGACGCCGAGACGCCGCCGGCCGCTCGCCCCAGCTTCACCTCCTTTCAGAATTTAAGTGCTCTTGAACTTCCATCCGAAAACTGCCAGACATCCGGGGCTCCCTGGGCGCTGCGCCAGCTGGGGGGGTACGCCGAACCTACAGAGAGCATGGGGACAGAGGAGAGAACAGGTGTGACATGGCCCACGGTGCGAGTTATTCTCTTAATTTACTTTTTTTTTTTTGCCTTTTTTTTTTCTTTAACAACTAGGACGCCCAACTGTCGCAAAGGGATACGGCAGGACGGAGCCCTTCCTCCTCTCAGGCCGCACTCTCGCGTCCGGCATCGCTCGGCACCACGCAGGAACCACAGGGATCATTTAGGAGGAGAAACCTCTGGGCTTTACTGAGAAACCCGCGCTGCGCCAGGAGCTCTGTTTGGGCAAGGACCGAGCCAGCCTGCCTGAAAATTTCCTCCTATTCCTTCCCAAAACCTCAGGGGCTTCCCCCAGCACCCACGGAGCATCTGGGTGCCGAAGACCCTCTTAAAGCCATCGGTACTGTTAATACGCAACGCGGCGGGTGGTTCATGGAGGACTTTCCCCAACTCCTTACATGTTGGATATCGCACGGCATGCAAGCGCACGCTGCAGCAGCGAAGCTCGAGCTGCAAAGCCCCAGCCCGTGCCCAGCGAAGCGCGCGGGCAACTCGCCATTGACTCCGGCAGCGCGAGACGGGGCGCCGGGACAGCAAATGTCCCCGGCTCCGCTTACACGGAGAACGAGAGCGGCTGCGAGCCCCCGCTTTCGAGGCCGATCACCAAGCACCGCGCTACCCCGAACGGCAGGCTAAGGGCTACACCGCACGTGGCGGCGGTGGCAAGGCCGGCGCATCGTCAGCACACCCCTCAGAATCCACCTCCGCACACCCAACCGGGGAGCCGGTTTCTATGGAAATTGTTTCGTTAATACTTAAGAGAGTGGTTGAAGGGCTACACGCGAGCTGCCGTCAGGACTAAAGAAGCAGCTCCTAGGCCAGATCTTCACCCGGTGCAAACTGGAGTGTCTCCCCCGAAGTCAAGGGCACGTGCCCGGCTTCCCCCCAGGGAGGGCTCACTGCTGCTCATGTCTGAGCCCAACAGGTTTCAGGCTGACGTTAAAGCTGGCTGAGACTTTCAAGGGAGCCAAGGGCGCCGCAGCCACCCCAGCCAGGAGCCGTACCAGCACACCGGCACTGCGAAGCGTACGTCCCGCCGAGGGGCAC
>NW_008824358.1:3716264-3718437 GCF_000699105.1 Pygoscelis adeliae | reverse complement strand
GATCCCTGCGGCGCCTCTGAAACCAGCAGCCGAGCATCCGGACTCGAGGAGCGGCGGCTCTCCGGCAACTCCAACAAAGAGCCTGCCAGGCAGTATCACTCTCCTAGTCAACACTACGATTTGCCCGTGCATCCGCCAAAAATGGTTTTCAACCTTTACAGGAGGGGAAAAAAAAAAGAGGGAGGGAGCTGAAAGAGCGGCTGGTATCTCTTTTCTTTTTTGTACAAACTCTGCACTTAGATAAACCCCGAAACTGTATCTCATCAGATACACCAAAGCCTCCTGAATGTCAACCAAAGACATGGTATCACTTATTCCTGTATTTATCTCAGCCCTTGGAACCATAATAAATATGAAACATCTGTAGCCTAAATTCTGGATACTGTTTCAGCGCCTTCATTACATTAATCATTCAATTTGGAGGAGATTAAATACTAACGGCAAAGGGGTCTGTGCCATAAAAACACGTTCCTCCTCGAAAGTTGATGGGGATTGAGATTTTAACAATAGACACACTGTTACCCAAATATCGCTCTTATTTACAGAGACATCTTTTTGCACAGAAACAGGCAAGTTTCTACGGAGCGGGGGTCACGCGTGCGCGGGATGCCAAAGCAGCTCGAGAGCACCCGATGGGGCCTTAGACATCCACGCCCCAACCCAAAAAACTGCAACGGGTTTATCACGCCATTAACTCATCGCCACTGGCAGACAAACATCACGTTAGCGAATCCCGCTTTGGTGTCGAGGCGACGGCGCGCTCTTGTTCACAAGCTACGCTCTCGCCGGCCAGCCGGTGCTCAGACAACCTCTCCTACAGCAGGAGCTGCTTCTCCCGAAGCTCCTCCAAACCACCGCCCCAGCCCCGTGTGCGCGGCCGCAGGGCAACGCAGCGCCCGGACGGCTCATTTAGCTCTCCGAAAGCTGTAAAATATAGCTTTCTGAAACCCGTAAATCAAATGCATCGCTGCGCAATTAAAAAAAACAATAAATAAATCATTGTATGCTTTCCACCTGTTAATCTTGCAGCAGTGCATGGAGCCCGGATCTGCCTAGAGATGCCTGTACATAGATCTGTATACAGCTGCCCGTATATATGCCCGTATATATGATTACTTCATATGTAAAACATCATACAGAGAAAGGCAGTGGAACGACGACCGCCATAGGATAGACACAGGGTACAGCGCCCGCTCCGAAAGACAGCCAGGCTACGCTCCACCCCGGGCAGACCAGCCAACACGAGTCCTCTAGACAACGTCTCGACCACGGTGCGAGCAACCGGCAACAAAAATAGTGAGAGGGAGGGAGAGACTGGACTTTGTACGGACGTTTCATGGCATGGGATCAAAAGTCGTGCTGTCACGGCAGCTGCAAAGCGCTCCGCGCATCCCTGCGTACACCAGCACTCCCCGGGGACAGTTGCCACGTCCATCCCCTTCACCCCGAGCCCACCACCTTGGGGCCGGACCCCGCCTCCCCTACGCTGTGCTAGGGGTCCCTCCGGCAGCACCCGCACCCGGGCGGCTCCGGCGCGGCATCCGCCTCAGCGACAGCCAGGGGGGTACCGGCCCGGCGAAGGGGAGTGCGGTTCAGGGGCGCTTTTCCAGCCCCCCTGCACGCTCATCCCACTAGCCCGGAAAACGCAACCTTCATTCCTCCTGTCCCGGGACTAAAACGGCGCCTTTTTCTTTCTTTTGGGTTTTTTTTTTTTGGTCTCTCTTAGAAAAGGAATACATTCTTTCTTTAGATACAGATTTCTGTTTTTTTTTTTTAAATTCCAAACTTCCCCTTCAGAAGGCGCTGGGCAAAATACAGGCAACAAACGATGCCATCACAAGAAGACGACAGAACAACTGGAAGGTTTTACAGAAATCAAAAAAAGGAAAAGGAAAAAAAAAGTATTAAATCCATTACACTAGGAACAGCAAGAGACAGTATCACAGCGGTACGTGCTTTAATAAAGTAAAGAGATGCTGCAACATGCAGTATTTGTCAAACTGACAACATATACAGACCCCTAAGGGGGGGACGGGGGAGACCTGAACTGGAGTCCGGATTTTAGAGACAATGCACATAAAACGTTTCATAAACCTGCGATTCCCACCAAAAAAAAAAAAAAAAAAAAAAAGCCCACGGGAGAAGGGAGGGGAGCTCCCAGCTCCAGCCTCCG
>NW_008824358.1:3711616-3716038 GCF_000699105.1 Pygoscelis adeliae | reverse complement strand
GAAGTCCCTGTCGCAGACCGAGGCCGCCAAGTGAAAGCCAGAGATGCCGCCGGTTATCAAGGGAGGGGGGGGGGTGTGTGTCACAGATTAGTCCTTGACTAAAGGAGGGAAAAAATACCCCCAAAACTACAGGTCCAGACTGCGAAGGCTTTCCACTGGCCGGAAAGCTAACTCCTTAGCCCAAAAATCCTCTTCCTCGGCAGAGGCGGCTTATTTAAGGACAAGCTGGGCGGCGGGCGCTCCTCGGGGTTAGGAGCGCGCACCCCAAAACGCCCCTGCGCGGGACCTTCCCCTACAGCCTGCTGCTGGAAGCCATCTACAGCGTGTGTCAAATGAGGACACGAGAAGCTGACACTGTGTACTTTAAGGTTTTTTTTTTATTTTTTCAATAAAGGGACAAAATGGGTGTATGAACAGGATAATGCAGACAACTGCCAAAAAAACACAGACAGTGGTTTTTCCAATAGAACTTAACAAAGACCAGAAACAAATACAATAAAAAGCCAGGTTGTAATGACCTTTGGTCATCCAAATAATAAAAAAAACAAAAACAAAAACAAAAAAAATTTAAAAAAAATCCCCCCCCAAAAAAAAACCCCAAAGAAAAATAAAAGATCAAATTAAGTGCCTCTGTTTTGAACAGAGCACATAAGCAATAATAAATAGTGACTCCCATAGTAAAAGATAAAATTTCAAGTTACGACAAACAGCTTTCATTACAGGAATAGAAAAGGCCAATAACAAAATATTCTGCATTGCCATTTACAAAAAAGTATTGACTCAAGCGGGCTTTCTCTTTAATATGCTTTGCATATGAAATTCTTTCCAATCTAAATATAAAGCACCATTTAGTTTTTGGCAATGAAAAAAACTGCAAAACGGTTTTTTCTTTTTTGTTTTTTTTTTTTTTTTTGTTTGGTTTTTTTTTGTTTTTTTAGCTTTTTTTTTTTCTTTCTTTCTTTCTTTCTTTTACTGCATATGAAGTTAAGATGCTGGAATGTCGGGTGATAGAAGGAAAGGGACATAAAGCACACTACATAACAAACCAACGTTATTAGCTTGCAGTACTGCATACAGTATGGCAGCAGGAAAAAAGAACGAAAAAAGATATGTACACCCCTCTGTGACGGCCAGCAGCGTGACATCTTAACAGTTTTCCCCCAAAGAGCCATTATATGGCCTCGGATCTGTACAATGCCACACTTTTTTTGTCTTTTTGTCTTTTTTCTTTTTTTTGAAACATACAAATAATTTGCACTATATTATCCTGCCAAATTAAAAAAATATACTTTGGCAGCCTGTGTGTTTTTTTTTTTTTTTTTCCACTACCAAAAAAGGTACATCGATACCTTTTAAGAGAACAAGCAACAGTTAAAAATACAAGCTTCAATATAAATACTATAGTGCCTACACTAGATGAACATTTAATTCAAATACCATTCTAGAAATACAGAAAAAAGAGACCATAAATGTGTTTTAGCATAGGAATCAACATGAGTGTGCATTTTCCTATATTTAAGTACTATATAATCTTAAACCTTTCCCCAATGCATGTTTTTATACAACCTGAAGAGCTGTGTATATCCAAGGCATAGAATTTCCACTACCATTTTAAAATGAATAACAAGTCTTGTACACCACCAAGACGATGAACCCTAAAATACAGTTTCCCCCTAAACATAATGAAGTGTTGTGGTTTTTTTTCTTTTTTTTCCTTAAAAAAATTTTCTTAACATTTATATTTAAAAAAGTTTTTTCTTTTTTTTGTACAAAAAAATCCTTGCACTGTAGGAGCGAAAGCAATCATTCATTTTATGTGAGTGTAGAGTCTGTTTCCATTCACAGCGCTGTAATGTCGCGTCCGAGAAGATAAGCTCATTAGTCAAGTAAATGGCTGGCAAAGTTTGTTTTTTTTTTGTGGGTTTTTTTTTTTACGCTCATCAATGAGATCACGTTCGATTTTTTTTTTTATTATTATTATTTTTTTCAGCATTCTTGCAACTTTTCCCTTAAAGTATAGACCTGTAAACTGGGAAAATTGTACAGTGCACTTAATTGTCCTATCTGAGCAGTCTTATTTTATACTCAACCTCTGTACCTTCGATTAAAGAAAAGATACAGACATCACAGGCAGAGTCAAGTGCTATTTGAACACCAACCGGGGCGGGCGCTAGCTTAAGAATAAAACAAGGAATCCTCTTCCACGTCAACACAAATAGCACACAGAGCATGGGAAAAAAAAAAAAATGAAGGACAACTTTTAGGGAGCACAGACAGATACTGCTACTCTTTTGCTTTTTTTCCCTCTTTTTTTTAAATTCGCCGTTACTTCTTCCGAGCGTCACATTAAAGGCAAGTCTTAATAGTTCGTAGTTAATCATCACTGTGTCGATACTAGCTTATACACCTGTTCTAGTTTTAAATGGCAGACAGTACCACATTGTGCTAATAAATCACAATTTTTTTATTTTTTTTATTTTTTTTGCTCCTCTATCCGTTACACTCGGTAAAATATTATTGCCAGTCTTTTTTTTATTTTGTTTTTTATACGGTATACACGAGGTCTTAAAGTTTATAATTTGATTGTCAGCTTGACAACCAAGTGGCTCCGGATTTATTTGTTTTGGTGCCAGAATCAATAAAAGATATTATTAAAAGTAAATATCTTCATAAAACGGATTTCCTTACTTGTGTATTTAATGGCGTTGAAGGGCCTCTGCACATTTCACATTCTATTTAATCATCAGTGGGGGGGGAATAAAAGTTTGTGGGGGGGGAAAAGGTCCTATATTTCGTTTTAAGCTCTCTCCAGGAGCGAAGCGGGTTTTTAGACTGGTATGATCAGTTCGGGTTTAAAAAAAAAAATAACAATAATAATAAAAGGCAGGGGAGAATGATGATTAACTAGGACTGAGCGGGTCATTTCTTTCTCTTCCTTAGTTTTCTCTTTCCTCTTCGTTCTTAGGTAGCCGGCGTTGTAAGAGACACGAGACGGACTCGCACGCTCGGTGGGAGAGGCTCGCCACCGCGACCGACGTGGAGACGAGCTACGCGTGGAGGACGAGCAGAAAGGAGCCATCGGCATCGGCCGCGACAGATCCAAGGCACTCAGATTATTTTTGTGTGTGTCTGTTTTACACCAAACGCTAATAGAAATTTACCTCTTTCTGACTGGTGGCGGTCGGTTACTTTCCAATTAAAGGCCTTTTTTTTTTTTCCTAATGGGTACTCTTTCTCCAATCGGTGGGTTTATTCTTTTAAGACAGCAATCTAGCTAACGCAACGCTTCTTCGGTGCTATCGGTCCTGTCCGTAGAAGGTTACCCAAAGCATGTTTTCCTTCGCACGTCACAAAACAAAACTGTACATGATATGTATTACAGGATGTATGCAGCATGGTCGGTTTTGTTTGCTCTCGGGTTTGGTTTTGTTTCGCTTTTCTCTTTTTTTTTTTTTTTTTTTCCTCTCCTCTTTTTTTTTTTTTTTTTTTTTTTTTTTTTTTCCGAACGGAACTGGAAACAGCGACGTGTTTGCTCAGCAACTAATCAGGGACAATTTAAAAACAGCCATAACATACCATACATGCTGTCTAATCCAAAAATTTAAAAAAACAAAAAAACAAAAAAAAAACAAAAAAAACCAAAACAAAAAAAAAAAACCCCAACATACACAACATGTAAATTATTGCACAAGAGAAAGGCTCAAAGTTTGCGTAAAATGCAATAGTATTGCCCCGATACAGATCATGCATTCAAACGGTGAGAACAAAAAGAAAATAAACAGGGTGTGCTGGTGACAAGCACTTTCCGAATATCCTTAGCTTCCATGATTTCCATCACAAGGGACTAGAAAACCTCTACGGGGACGCGGGATGGGGAAGGGATGGGGGTGGATGGGGGGGTACGAATATACCTCTATTCAGTTTTTATCTCGTTATTCAAGACTCGATCACTGTGCCATTTTTTCATGTGTTTCTCCAGGGTACTGTACACGCTAAAAGGCATCTTACAAATCTCGCATTTGTAAACGTCCTTTCCCACCTGCCCGTGTGTTTTCATGTGCCGGGTGAGCTTGCTACTCTGGGCGCAGGCGTAGTTGCAAAGCTCACACTTATACGGCCTCTCGCCCGTGTGGCTCCGTCTGTGGACGGTGAGATTACTACAGTTCTTGAAGACCTTCCCACAGTACTCACAAGTGTCGCTGCGTCTGCCCTCTTTTGAGCTGGGCCTGCCAGGGCCCGGGCCACTAATATGGGGGGTGCTCCCTCCGCTTCCCGTGCCGCTGCGGCCTGAGATCCCTCCGTCCAGCTCGCCCGGCGGCGTGGAGAAGCGCAGGCTGCCGTTCTCCGAGGAGTGCTCGGAGGAGGAGGCGAAGGGCGATTGTCGGGAGTCGCCGAAGCTGAGGAAGGGGTCCTTCAGCTGCC
>NW_008824358.1:3696150-3711244 GCF_000699105.1 Pygoscelis adeliae | reverse complement strand
GGCCCCCCTCGCCGGCCCGGGGGTTGTGCTCATGGTGGCGGGCCGCCTCCAGGCTCATCCCGAAGCCGTAGTCCGGCCTGTCGCTCTCGTTCAAGTCCTCCTCCTCTTCCTCCTCCTCCTCCTCCTCCTCCTCCTCCTCTTCCTCCTCTTCCTCGTCCCCGTTCTCGGGGATCATGTTGGGGTCGTTCTCGCTCTTGAACTTGGCCACCACGGACTTGAGGGCGCTGCTGGCGCTGCCCACCAGGTCGCTGGTGCCTGGCTCGGGGGAGCTGGCGGTGGAGAGCCCGTCGTCCGACTTCACCGTCATGGGGGAGGACTTGTGCATGTGGGTCTTCATGTGGCGCTTCAGCTTGCTGGCCTGCGTGCAGGCGTGGTCGCAGAGGTTGCACTTGTAGGGCTTCTCCCCGGTGTGGCTCCGGCGGTGGACCACCAGGTTGCTCTGAAACTTGAAGGTCTTCCCGCAGAACTCGCAGGACTTGGACTTCATGGGCGGCTGGGAGGGAGGAGGAGCGGACTGCAGAGGAGGAAGGGGTGGCGTGGCCAGGAACGGGGGCTTGCTGCCGGGCTGGAAGGGCTGCAGCAACCTTTGCATAGGGCTGGGCCGGCTCGGGGACAAGGGCGGGCTGGAGGTGTTGCCGGCCAGCTCCCGCAGCCTCCGGGAGAAATCCATAGCGGGGGGCTCCATCGCCATGGGGTTCAGTCGCAGCACCCTGTCAAAGGCACTAGGGTGATGGGTGGCCAGAGCCATTTCTTCCGCACCCAGGCGCTCAATGCGATGCGGATCCAAATGGTGCCTCGGGGGAGGGCTAAAGAGGGGCGGCGTGGGTGGGAAACGCCCTTCTCCCAGCCCCGATGCCTCCCTCGAGACCGAGCCGGGTATTCTGAGCAGGTTAAAAGGGTTATTGTCTGCAATGTGAATCCCGTGGAGAGGTGGCTGGGAAGGGCACTCTGCACCTAGTCCTGTTGGGATACCAACCCGTGGCGTCAGGGGGCTGCCGTGCTCGCTTTCTAGGTAGATCCGTAAGCCGTGCGTGTTCTGTGCGTGCTGCAAGAGGAACCAGGCGCTGTTGAAAGGCTGTTTACAAGTCGTACACGTGTAGCTGCTGGGCTCGTCTTTACCTGCAAGATAACACAACAAGCAGCGTCAATCTCCGGCCGCCCACTGGTGGGCAAGAGCTCGCCTCCCCGCCTAAGCTCCTCTCCTCCGGGACGCTCAGCTGGGAGCTGGAAAAGGGACGTCCCAGCTCAGGCGCAGGCAGGGGAAGGGGGACGGGAGGAGGCGAGGGGTGCGATGGGGAGGTCCAAACCCACCCGAAACGCGCCCACCTCCTCCCGCCATCCCCAGTCCTGGGTTCAAAACCGAACCCTGGCAGGTAACCGCAGCAAAACAAGCTATAAAAAAAAGACAGATGATTAAGTCAATTGATGCCAGCTACGACTCGGCAGACTTGATGCTGTAAGAGGCTGCTAACATATAAATTGGGGAGAAAATAAATAGATAGATAGATAGTTAGATAGATAGATAGATAGATATAAAATAAATAAATCCCCTTCTGAAAAGCACTCCAGAAAACCACGTACATCGGTTCAAAGCAGCAACCCAAAGCATCACAACTGCTAGCAAGCTGGGCAACACCACATTATTAGCCTTCTCCTTATTTTGAGAGACTAACAATGTGTACAAAATTAGGCAGCATCTCGTGCTCCTTAGCAGAGATTCGACTCTGGGGCCAAAAAAAAAAAAAAAAAAAGAAAATGAAATAAAATAGTGTGCGGGACAGGGAGAGGGGAAGGCAGAGAGAGCAGCAGCTCCGCCAGAGAAATAGCTGGAGGGTGGCCAGGAGGCCTGGCCGAGCGCCCTGCCGGAGCCGCATTATTTCTCTTGCACTGAAAAGAAGCTGAGGATGGTAAATGCCACTTTGGCAAGTAGCGAGCTAACTCTATTTCATGATAATTTATTTTTGGAGATAACACGGACATTATAAAAGAGCAACCAACTAATAAATAACTAAACAAAAAGCCGGCTAATAATGACAGCAGAAAGCAGCCCCTTCTAATATACGGCAAAACAAGGGGGATGAATAACTTTTTGAGGGCTGCCCATGAGGAAGGAGTGGCGTGACATATGGCGAAGGTGAGTGCGCTTTTATTGATTACTGTAATTTTGCGAATAATTCACTTCCACCCCCCTATGGATGTTTTTTACTAAATGCTGGTAAACTGAAACCGGAGCTAAGAGGAGGATAAAAATTCATTTCCAGCCCTGCCCAGCAGTTCTCATAGAGCTGCTGCTGTTTAGTGGTATTTGAAACAAAAAAACACGCTCTTGAGGCCTGAGTAAACCACAGGAGCCCTCCAAAGACATCGGTGCTTGGGGTGGTACCTGCCCGCACCACGTACCCCTGCCCTGACCCGACATCTACGTCACGAGGCATCTGCTCCACAGGCACCACTCCTGGGTAAACCTCTTTACGTGCTGCACTGAGAGCTGCCCCCATTAGGTTTCCCCTGTTTGCCTGATATGAAGGAAAGGAAAAGAAAAAAGAAATTAGGCAGATTTGGAAAGAAAACATCGCTTTTTCTGCGCCCATCTTGTTTCCCATCTCACTTGGGAGGAGGGGAAAAAAAGCTTCGTGTGGGCATTTTTGTTCTCCGGCGAGCTGAACGATGATTTGGGGATACGAGAGGCAGGCAGCCCGCAGCGCCGGCTGTAGCGCCCCGTCACAGCTTTCCTCCCTGCCTCCCAGCTCTGTGGTTATTCTACGTTTGGCCTGACAAGCTGAATCAGGCGAGTACAAAGAGACTCGACCGTCTACAGCAGGCATTTAACACTTTAATCACTTTAAAAGCCCTCGGAATAATAGTTAACATTTCATCCTGAAGCCGGTGTCGGAATAAAATGCATTGCGGTGTTTAGTATGTGCCAGGCATGCGAGCGCAGATAAATACTTAAATCTGCTGAAATTAGAGGGAAATTCAATTGGACTTTCACATTCCTATGCTCATTTGTGAGCTAGGGAAAAAAATCTTAAATAGGGAGATTTCATCTTGCTTCGCCGTAATGAAGTGGAAGTTTTTAACACCACGGTAGGAGCTAACAATGTAACGCTACCTCACCTCTCTACCTTATAGATCAGGTCAGAGAAAATAGCATTTTATCTTATAATGAGGATACAACATCGAGCGTTCGCTACCACATTTTAGTATTCCCATCAACTAGATATTCTAGATCATAAGGGCAGCTTGTGTAATCATAATGTCAATGAGAAGGGCTGTTACGACTGAGACTAAAGATTACATGGAAAAAGCTGCTTTGAAACTGGTAATTATTACCAGTCCACTAATAGCAAATGATGCATTACAGTTTCACCGTATAATCTGTATTTCACTCAGCTCCTGCCAGTACAGCCTTATTATATTACAGCACTCACAAATTCTAAATTCCTAAACTACAGTCATCAATAAATGTGTTACTTGCCATAATTTGCAAAATTACTTTGTTCATAACATCTTCGACTGTTATAAAGACTGGAATTGATTTCCTGCATGGCAAAATTAGGGCTACATTGATTTAGTGGAGTGTAAAATGTAATATTATTCTTCATTTGTTTGCCTGAAAAACAAGTTTTCAATTCACTGTCCGCATTTGGTAATCAAGATAATCATTTAAATTTAAAATCATGTTTATGTACAAAACTTCCCGAAACAACCCACCATTTTCAAGGGAGCAACATAAAACCAGGCAGTAAAATAAAGCAGCGAAACAGTTAAAATCCACCAGCTATTTGCCTCCACCTCCTGCTTTGAAGAGACATGATTTCTAATTTGTCTATTAGTGCTTGATTAATTATGAAGGCTATTGACTGACCATATCACCACCTAGAGATACGTTCCAGTCTGATGCAGCCTTGCCAAACTGCAAGAATTACGGCGCTAATCCACGCGTTGCCCGCCAGCGGCGAGACGGGTCCTTAGACCGCCCCGGCAACCCCTGGTTTTGGAAGGGACCCGCCTTTCCTTCCTCCCGTCCCACCACCATGCTTTTTGGTACAGTGTTCGGGTCCCCCCAAAAGCCGGATGGGATTGTAGGACCCGAAGGCTGTGGATCCACTGATGTCTCCTAGCTATGGGCCAGCCTCTACGTCCACACGGGCTTCCCAGCTAAAGCATCCGGGCAAGACCACGGACAAGCGAGGAAAGCACAGCAGGGAGATGCAGTAGCCGGTGCTGGCCAAGGACAGAGCCGGAGAAGGTCCCACGGGGCTCTTGGTGCCTCATCATCCACCGGGGCAACGTGATGGGACATGTTATCCAAAGCAGAGTTGCGACGCCATCGGAGCTTTCGGCCAATTTCCAAGAGGCTGGCGGGAATCCCTCAGATCGAAATGTGAAGAGGGTCACTTCTGAACCAGCCCTCCTCGGCCACCGGCAGCGGGGCTGGAGCCCGTGTCCTCGGCTGCTTCGCATCAAGGAATTTAAGGGCGAAAGGGCCTACCAGCTCTTACTCTCTGACCTTTCCTGCATTACATGTCGCTCAGTTGTCCTGTGCCATGGCCAACACGATGTCTTTGAGTAAAAGTGTAACCTCCTCCAGCCCCGCGAACAGTTTTTAGGGCAAAGCATGAAATCCCAGTGAAAACCATTCAAACCAGCTCAGAAGACAAGACGAGCACCCACTGCCTGCCACCACAGTCGGTTCCCACAGCTAACCACACTCACAGATGGGTACTGGGGTCCACCCGAATTTCTCTGGCTCCAGCCTCTACCCGTTCTCTTCTTCTGTTGAGGTTTTTTTTGGCCGACACACTGAAAAGCCCCTTAGTAGGCAATGTGCCCCCCCCCGCACACCAAGGGTACTTGTGCACCATGAAATCAAGGCACGCTTCAAGATACAGTTATTTTTTCATCCTGAAGCCACCCCTCCATCCTCCTCCACTACACAAGGACCAGCCTAGCCCTTCTCAGCCCAGCATCATGCTGGGAAGGAGTTGGTTTTCCACTAAGGCTCCTGCCGAGCTGCTGCCTTCTGGGGTACCGCACCCTGGATCTGTACGCACAGCCCCGATTCCCCTCTTCTAGCCAGGCACCACGGCAGGTTGTACCCAACCGTGCTCTCAACACACCCCACTCGACAGTCTTTCCAAACCACCCCATAAACCCATCCCTGTTGCTCTTCATCCATCCACCCGCCTCTGCTTTATTCACGCTAATCAGTCGTAATTGCATATTCTTTTCTAAACCACCAACGAAATGCTACCCACCACTGCGGCTCCCAGGAGCCCCTGCTGACCTCTCCCATCCACCGAAGCTTCTCCAGCTAAGCCCCCGCATTCCCAAATCTGTTGGCCGGCTCTTAATCGCCCGTGGTAGCGATACCGCCCAGTGCTCGATCTTCCTACACACAATGTCACGCAGCACCGCATCCAACGCCTTGCAGAGTCTATTTCATCTACATTTATCAACCAAAGTTGTCATCTGGAAGAATGAAATCAGGTTTATTTGACAAGATCTATATTCCATAAATATAAGGTGAGTGGCATGAATTTCTATCCTTTAATTCTTTATCAATTGAATCTTACATCATCTCTTCAATTATTTTGCCCCGAAGAGATAAGCAAAGTGTTGCCAACTCTCCCACCGTTACCCCGACCAGCTCTTGACAGCATCTTCCCAGTCCGTAAGCTTTATTAAAAACCAGCATCGCATGACAACTCTTTAGGGATTCTTGGGTGCAAGTTGTCAGGGCCTTTTCATTTAAAAATATTTATCTCCATTGGACCTTGTATAACATTCTCCTTGGCTACTAATGAGCTAGAAAAACCGTCATCACCCGCCTATGATACAGAAACATAACACTGCTGCTTTCCAGGTCTACAGCAGAAATATTTATTAGAAATTTCTACCTTACTGCTTCTTCCATCCATCACTTCTAGGGTTTCTCTTTTGTCTAGGACCCTGAGAAGCTCTCCTCCTCTCTCCATCCGTGCCAAGCACGAGGCTTCCTCAGCACCTTCAGCTCCCCTGACCAGTTCTCTACCCATCACGGTTTCTCACTGTGATTGATTGCTATCTATTTTCCATTTTTTTAATTGTCATATATTGATTTTTTTAATATCTAATTGCTGTTCTCATCTCACCACTGAAGCGGGTGAAGTGGGTTTTGGATTTGGGCCAAAGTTGCCCTCTCCTTCCTGGACAGCTCATCAACTCTTTACAAATAGCTTCCAATTACCATTTGCATTTTTGCCTGTGCATTTTTCCTCCCACTCAATCTTACTGCTCATTTTCTCCGTATTTGGGAAACTACCCCTTTAAGAGAATTACACGGGGATACCATATACCAAATACAAACGTGGGGCCAATATGAAACCTGACTGGTCTCACCCAGTGAAGACTCACCCACCGTTACGTATTTATTCCTTTTCGACATTCTGGCCAGCAAAGGACTAGTGACGGGGCACAGCATTTCACTACAGCACAAATGTTTCGTGTTTCTCAAGTTATTGGCTCCCGCCGAAAAAAAAAGCAGCAGAACAGCTCTTGCCTGCCGTGCCCCCAAAAGAAGCGATTTAACCAGTGACACACGAGTGACAGATTTAGCTTCTGATCCGAAAAATATTAACAAATGAGTGCCTTAAAGGTATTGGGAGTGCCTTTAAGGGCAGTTGGCACAATTACTCAGTAAAATATGAAGAGATGGCTGCTTTCAGCATGAAGGGGCTTTTTTTATATTAGAAAAAAAGCTGGTTCTTCTGTACTGTGCTCACAGATACACCCGGCGCGCTCAAAGTCCGAGTCGAAGCAAGCCAACATCTCCAGGCACAATATAGCTGGCTCCGAGCAAGACCCACAGCCATGTCCGCAGCCTCCAGCAGCAAAGCCAGACAAGATGCTGGGGAGAAGACCAGCTGGGAGGAGAAGCTGTCAGCTAGATGCCACTGCTGGGAGGCGGGGGGGCGGGGGGGAAGGATTTCTGGAGCTAGGCATGCAAGTTCAGGCATTGCCAAGTGAGTAATGGAATAATCTGCATGTGTGTGCCAATGTGCTTTGGAAGAGCTTCCTTCGTTTCTCAAAAGTCAGGGCTGGATCCAGGAAAGCTGCTCGCCGGACACACCAGCGCTTTACGGAAGAGCAACACTGAAACACCACGTGCAGCATCCTCTCAGTGCCCCTATCCGAAACAGGCAGCCCGTAGCGCAAGACGTTGTTCGGGAAGGACCACCAGATTAAGGAGCGAGACATTAATATAACGTGTGTTTTACCGCAGGGCATCGTATGGGCTGCCCACAAACACGCGGTATTAGAGACACCCCAGTTTTCCCAGTGTTTTCACAAACAAAACGGCAGCATAAGCAGTGACTGCATACATGCCAATGGTGTTAGCAAGGATTTCATTCACAGCTGCAGATTTACTCCCTCGGAGAAATCCCCGTGCCAGAGAAATCTCTGAGCTGACCAGGATTTGGCCCTCGCTGCCCGGTCGGTCCAGCCCTTGTTCTCGGCAGCATCTCTCCGCAAGCCAGCACCACCAGCCTTGGTGGCTTAGCTCCTGTGTTCTCCTTCACCTTCCCCAAAAAACCCCGCACGTGTAAGCAAAGCCGAGGTGTCTTTTCCGGACCACCTGCCCCTACAGGGCACGCACATACCTTTTGCTATCAAACTGCAGAGAACAAAAGTTAAAAGCGACTCAAACACCTGCAACCTGCAGCAAGCACCCCCCTCTCTTCTGCTCGCCACCAAACACTTATCAGAGGAACAGCCTGAGCCAAACCCAGGAACTTCTTTATTCAGCCTTAATGTTAACTCACTGCTTGATTTTTGGACTGATAAATTTGGAGTTGTTATGGTATTTAAAGGGGGGAAGAAAAAAAATTGAGTTAATTGTTACCACTTGTACTTGCTTCAGTTCTTCTCCATCTGGCTTGTCAAATATCTCTTTTTTTCCCTCTCTCTCTCTTTTGGAAATCCGTACTGTTGAAATTCCTTTCAATTGAAAACTAGAGAAGCGAAACGGTTGGGACACAGGAAGCGTCGCAGGGCCGGGAGATAAGTGGGTCCACTCCACGCCTGCAGCAGCCCACTTCTCCCTTGGTAAGAAATAGCTGCGCTGTCATGACTCACCTTTTCCTGGTAGTCGGTAGCATCAGTTTAGATGGTAAACTGTAACTTTCCAAACAAAATTTTTCCTTCTTGCACTAATTCTTCCTCCCGATTCTCCGGATTGCAAAAGGCGCGTTATTAGCCTGGTCCGTCATTAACCAGTCACAAGTAGCTGTTAGCACTGTTAGCATCGGCATTGTCACTGTTGTTGTCATAATAATTATAATAATAATAAATAACAAGCAGTAGCTACATTTATGTACAACAGCGTACTTTCTCTCTAATCTTTTCTCTTTATCACTAGATGAACCGGATTCAGAAACGCTGAAAAAGGAAAATGTCCCCGAAACTCTCTAGGAAGCGATGTAGCATTGCTTGTGAAACAAGAAGCACCATTGCTGTTGTGCATTTGAAGAACAAAATTCTGCCAATCAAGTCCACGTTGTTTATGAACAGGCCTGATGGCGGGTCCTGAGACTGGCGTAGTTGTGAAAATGTCAAAAATCTAGAAGATGTTTTGCTTTGTGGAACCCTCGGCACCCCGTTTGCCATCTTTACCAGCCTCTCCTTATCTACGACTTATTGATAAAAGACTTACTGATATTCCTGAAAATAATTCTTTTTCCCGCAAATTCAAACTCCCTGAAATCAGCTAAATAAAACTGGCCAAATATTTTCTAAACCGAGTATCAATAATGCCGTTTTTTCGTTACATCTCCTTTTAAAAGCCTCTCTTTTGAAGAAGAACCAGGCCAAAACGCTAACGCCATGACCCAAACTTCAAAAAGAAACCCAAGCGACAGCAATAATAAAAACAAAGGTACAGCTGGCACTGCCTTGCCATTCAAAGATTTAGGCTGGAGTTAGGAACTCCATGAATTCACCTTTTTCTCCCAAAGCCAAATTTTCATTGGGTTTTGCAGCACTGCTCAGGTTTCCACAAAACCGAAGTTTTTTGGGCCTGAGGAAAGAGCGAGTGGGAAGGGATGGAATCAGGGAGGCCAGTTCCTCCCTGCAGAAGAGCAACGTGCAGCATCCTCGGCGGGGGACGCAGGCGGGAGTGGGGAGGGCTCCATCCACAGCCCGGCAGCCACACTCCTCGTAACCCTGGGGAAGACCTGGCCCTTGCAGGAGAAGCGCGAACTTCATGGATGACCGTTTCGGTTGTAGCCTTAACATATTTTGTGTATTTACTCGTTCTTCTAAGCAGAACCGAACCCGTAACACCTAGTTTCCCCGCAAAAAAAATATTCTGTTAACGACAAGCAAAAAAATGCATGGTTTGCCGGAGCCTCGGTGGGGAGGCGCGGGGTGCTGGGGTCCCGCCGGAGCACGCCAGCGCTGCCAGGCATACCAGCCTGACCTCAACGTCTGTCGCCATTTTCAAGGCGATTACGATTTGGCCACCAAAAAAACCTGCTTCGAGCTCCAACTTGGCAAGTAAGGTATCAGGCTGCGACTGATTTTGTGCTTTTTTAAAACTTAAGGGGGGTGGAAATCTGTCGCGTCTTGATTAGCAAGGAACAGAAGAAACCTGCCGTCGGAAAATAACGCTGTGCTTGAAATTCAGCTTTGAATGAAGTTTTTAAAAGAAACCCCTCAAGCAAAGAAGAGCTGATCACGCACACGTATGCACCCTATGCAGTAACGCTACGGGGACGGAGAAATACAGGCGATGCAGACTGCAGCATCACATAGGTAGTAGCTCCATTAACTTCAAACACCGGCGGCGGGACCTAAAGGGTGAACTACGCAGTGCTGTCAGCCCCGTAGGAGGAACTCCTCACTGATACCATCTCGTTCCTCTAAAAATATCATTAGCGAAGCAACCAACAACCGGCCTCCCCCCCCCGCCTCTCCCGGACTGCCTCTCCCCAGCGCAGGCACGGGGATTGTAAATGACTGGACTCAAACAGGAGTGACATCGGTGGGATGACACCTGCTGAATCAGCTCCTCTGGACCTACCTGGCAGCAGGTGTGTCCCCTGCTGGAAGGTCCACCTGGGCTGTGACCCACCAAGGACCAAGCCTCATCTAAGCCCTACCCCGAGAAGAGCTTCAAAGCCCTTTCAAAGCCTAACCCGACTATCCAGCAAACGATACCTTGCTCCAACAGTCCGTAATTATGCATTTACCCAGCGGCTGCTGGGGACAATCAAGTCAATAATTCACTTTTTAAATGCAGTGTTGTAATTATACAGCTACAGAGAGCTTCCAAATCATTTTATTCACTCTCATACACCCATGCGATGAAATGTTTCTTTTCTACTGTTTTCTCCCTGGCCGGCGGCATCTGAAGAAAAGGCAGAGCGCACTTCAAAAAGTTCCTTGCAAAGGAAAGAAAGGAGATGCTCTAGCATGACATCTCAGCTCATCCCTGCCGGTGTGGGGAGAGACGCGGCACAAGACTCCCAGGCCCTGGCAGATGCCGGCGGTGGGATGTTTCTCCTGGTTTGTATCGCATCGCTCAGCCTTGCAGCCGGCACCCGGCACGGGTGAGCGTGCGTTGTGGACACTGCTCTGCAATGCACATCCTACACGAACATATCTCTTACGTAGAGAGACTCTCGGCCGCGACGCCAGGATGCTGCTTTCCTGAGAAGAGCCGCTAATGCTTGGTGACCCAATTAGCACTGCGGGACCTCGCTGGAGGATGCGGCAGCTCTACAGCACGGGGCACTCCTGGAGAGATCGACGCGCGCGCTGGCATTTTGAAACAGCTGTGAGCCCTCTCCCAGGGAGAAACAGGGGCTGGCGCCTTCCCACCACCGCTCACCGGCAGGCACGCTGCTGCCAGGGCACTGCCGGGCTGTCAAGTCTCCTCATCACCTATGGCTTTGCTTTATTTTTGCTGCATCTCACATATTAGCGTCTCTATTTGACGTGCCCAGCTCTGTAAAGCACATGCATTTAAACCATCGCCTTGCAGAGATGTGGTGGTCCCTGCCAGGCCCCCTGGGCCCTCCTCACTAGCCAGGCAGTGCCGAGGTCCCCTTCTCCATCCCACAGCACCCCTGCTCCCACCAGTGCCTCGGGCTGGGTGTCGGTGGAACCGAAAAGCCCCTGCCCTCAGCCAAGTGATGGGCTTGGGGACGTGCACAAACAGGGGCTCTCCTTCAGAGCCTTATTCCACCTTTTCCTTTCCAAAATGGATCCTCTTCAGACTCTCCTCTTCCCCAGCCTTCCCCTTTGGCTCGCTTTCCTCTCGCTTTCAAATTAATGATATTTAGCCAGCAGCAAACCATCCTGACAAAGTGGGTCAGGGGAACTGCAGGTCCCCCCAAATGACACCTCCGCCTGCAAATCATCTGCCAGGAAGGCAAAGGTTTATTCTGTCCCTGAGCAAGTTCAATGTCACCATGGAGTTGCAAGCACAGCAAGTGCTGAACCAGATCCTACGACATTTAGTTTCATAACTTGCACGAGCAAGTATTAGTAGAATCGATAATATATATATTTTCCCCTCCCTGCTTTGCAAATAGGACCAAAAGGTGTCGTAAAGTTGTCCGGTCTCCTCCGGTTTATTCTGTCTCCTCTCCATCGTTGAGATATCCTTGAAGTTGAAAATGATATAATACTCCGAATATCTGGAGTTTGGAGGATGTAAGACTTGCAAGAATTGCTACAGCTTTATTGCATTCTCGGGGCACAGAGAGTATTTACCGTACATACATCAAGTCAAGGAATGCAAAAAGGGCATACGAAAATTTGGCGCTTCAAGCTCAGGAGTTTAAATTCCCAGAAAGGCAGATAAAGAGTGGGTTTTCTTATTTATAGATTTGCAGATGAAATCCAACAAAACCAGCCTCCCCCCCCCAAAAAAAACCCCTCCCTCCTTTATGTCAGTAAGGCTGATTCAATTTCCAGGCTTGCAAGGTCTCCTCTCGCCGAGTATTACCCGACCCCAATAACACGCACTGTTCCAAGGTTAAGATCTGTTTCCTTACAATAATGCAGAAAGCTGTTGTTTCAGTCGCGGCTGCAGAATTCAGCTTTGAAGGACAGGTTAGTACCACACTACATTTAACTGGATTCAGTTCATCTGATTATACAGTGCCTTGCTTTCTGGAATATGTAATCATCTCTTTCTGATGACATTTTAAATATCCAACTAGACAAATAATTGCAGCAATAATTGATAGCTGAGTCAAGCTGGAAGATTATTGATTGGCACAGTACCCGCTGAAACAAATGTTCATCTTTCAAACATTACAGTGAGGATGCTTAAATCTAACTTTTGCTGATAAATGATAAAAATTTGATTTACTGATAAAATCACCGGAATAGAATATGCACTTCAGGATTTGATTACCTTGTGAAATTTTTCGAAGAAAAATTAGGCAGCGGGATTTATATTCTATTTCACATGAATAATTGCCAAGATATGGATAAGCTATTGAACATAAACACACGCGAAGTCTTAAAGAGTTGCTGATAAACTCTCTACCTTCCTGAATGGAATTTATCTGTTCCTAATCACTGCTTACTTGGGAGTTTATCCTGCTGCCTTCCCGAGGATGCCTCGCGTGGGTCTCATTACCAGTGACGGGAGTCACACGTCGGGAAAGATTCCCCCCCCCATCGTATTCCCAGCAGCTCGAAGCCCTCTGTTTAAATGTGCATATTCTTACTCCGCTGTGAATGCAGCCGAAATGAGGGTTTGATCTCATTTGCCATGGTGTAAATCAGGAGCGCCAGCGCCCAGATCTGCGGTGCTGCATAAAAGCAGCGGGAGGGAGGTCAAGATCAGGTGCACTTGCAAACTGCATTCGCTATCTTAAAGGGAGGGGGTTTAAAGCTGAAATAAAACCACTTTTCAGCTCTTATTACACAGGGGTCTGTTTAAACATGGGTTTCCTTCTAATTATGAAATTCCAGACCCCACAGCACTGCCTATATGTCAGGGGGAGAGAAAGGAAGAATTTCTGAAACTTAACTGATTAGAAAGCAGAGCGAGCGGCCGCGGCAGAGGATCGCATGCGGGGAAAGGCAAGCGATGAGCTGCCTAGTTAGGGCAGAGAGGCCGTCGCAAGGCAGAAGCCTGAAATTAAGGAAAAGCGCCGGAATATTTGAGCAGGGAACAAAGAGCATAAATTCCAGACTAAGAGATGAAAAATGCACTGAAACGTTTTGAAACGGAGCCATTAGGAGCTGATTGAGTCTCAGAGCTACTGTTAAAAATCAGCCGCTTGTTAGATGCGGCGATCAGCTGAGCCCTGACACTTAAGGCGTACAAGGGGGCTTGTCGAGCGGCTTCGCTCTAATTTAGAGATCCTCAGTTAATTAGAAAGCCCTCAGATTTTCTGCAAATGCGGGTCGCTATCGACAGCTCGTGGTTTTGATGCTTTCCGGGTGACAGTTGCCGGACTGACCTTCCCGGCGCTGGCAGGGCTGCCCAGACCCTCGCCGTGTTGGGGAATTCAATCACCGCCAGCAGCGCCGGCAGGAAGTTACAAGTAAGGTTACTCCGCTCCTACACGCCGTTTCCTCCTCTGAAACAAACCCTGATGAAATCTGCATTTGCTTAATGCTATAAATAGCTCCAGCTTTGAATTATTATTATTTTTTCCCCCCTGCCGAGTGGATGTCACAGCCAGCCCAGGACTTCGGGGTGGGGGTTTATCGAAGGCGGCGCCAGCAGAGGTTAGGAGAAGAGAATTGCTTTACAGGGGACAACCTGCTCGCGTTGAACCCACGGCCGCGATTGCGGGAGGGAAACCTCCCTTTGAGATGTTCGTTTCCCCGATACCTATGGCAGGCAGCGGTGGCTGCAGGGGATGGAGCCCCTGGCCGGGGGATGGCACTCCCTGAGCTTCCCCAAGCACCCAGCACGTCCCATCCCATGGGGACGCCTTTCCCAGCCGCAAGCAAGCTCTGGTGATGCTCTCCGAGTAGAAAGCACCGATAATACGTAATGCAGGGCAAATACTAACACAGGCAACCACTGAACAAAATGAGGCTTGTTTAGAAATGCAAGGAAACGAGTGGAAGTTACAGTGACAACCCAAAGGCACGATGACAGACCTGCAGTCACACAGGGAGTCGGTGGCAGACACTAGAAAATTAACTCTCAGGAACAGTCTAGCATTGGCAGGGAAATGAATGAGATGATCTAAGAGATATTTTCCACCTCTAATAGGATTTGATGATGATTTTGCATAGGCTTTTGTGCTAGCCTGGCTTTTGATAAAGGCATGGTGTCTCTTTTCAACCCACATGCAAGGGAGAGATTAATAAGTTGCAAACTCGGCCCACCTCGGCTATAAATGGTTCCTGTGCCTATAGGGGGAAAAAAAGCCAAGCTATGACTGAAAAAAACCCCAGTGAACCGAGTGCAGTTAGTGCTTTTACACCCGAATCTTCAGTTATTAAGAGGTTTAGAAAGGGGAGAAAAATCCTCCTCCGGCATACAAAAAAGCATCAATTTAGTAGCCAGACAGGGCAGCAATGCACAAACCGTGGCCAGTTTAGGAGCGCCGGCTTGAGACCTTTCCAGGGAGAGCCCCGCTGGGGGCTGGGGGACGCAAGGGGAGGTGAGATGGCTCCAGCACGTCTTGCAGGTCACTTGTCCCCCATGCAGGAGGGATAGATGCTCTCAGCATGCTCCCCCATGCTCTCGGCAGAGCCACTGGCAGGTGAGGACGGCACTCATTTGGGAAGACCAGGCGTGGAGACTTTTGCCCGCTCATGGCCTCGGATCGGCGGAAGATAAGACCAGAGGACTGGCCCCGGGGGATGGATGAAGATAGCACTGATGGTAAAGAACGAAATGGAAACAAGAGTTTTTAAGCGGACAAAACGGATTGTAGAGAATCCCATCTTTTAGCAAGATAAGCATTTTCTTAGAGGAAAATGCAATTAAATGTTGTAACTGCCAGCACTTAGATACCAGTAACAGATAGCAATAAAAAAACCCTGACCTCACCTGATTAAGTGAATAATCTTCTGCGCAGTCTACCTGGTCATATCATGATACCCTTTCTTGGGACAAATG
>NW_008824358.1:3691331-3696099 GCF_000699105.1 Pygoscelis adeliae | reverse complement strand
TCCAGGCCCTGCTCTTTAGCATCGTTGGGACTAAACTCTGAGCCTTGCTGCTGTCTAACCCTTGCCTTGGGCCAAATGAACATGGCTGCCATTCAGAAGAGAGCCACCCTCCTGCTCTTCATCCATGAGTCTTCCTTTTCTGGCTCTTCACCTCTTTACTTTGACGACGCATCAGATAAGGGAGCTGGGACCTCCGTCATCCATCTGCTTACGCTAGCAAAGTCAGCCCACGTATGCTGCTGTACCCCCCGGTGCACAGGAGGACGCGGGGCACACTGTGACCTGCCAGCAGCACCTCTACATCCATGCAGCCGGGACGACTCATCGGGGAGCCACGTGTTGGTCCCTGCTGGTATCACCTCCCTTGCTGCCAACATACAGCCTCCCACAGGGCAGCTCTGCTTTTCGGGAAAACCAGCCCACGGGGCCAAAGACGGGCAACCAGAGACATCTCCGCATGCCTGACCACAGACTTCTGTCTGCAGCGAGCGTTTCAGGTTCAGGGCTGCCGTTATTTGCACTGCAGCCAGGTCCGGCGGCCGCCACAGGGGACCGGAGCCCCTCAGAGCGTGGCACTGCACCCAGAGATAACGAAACGACAGTTCCTGCCCCCGGAGCCGGCAATTATCATCATCGCTATTATAACCTGATGAGAGGGGCTGCCAGTTTAAACAGGCTACTGCTTCGATGCCAACGCTTCCCACTCCTCGGGCTTAAGAGCGCTGAACATTTCAGCAGGTAAACGGCAGAAGTTGCTATCCTCCCATTTGCTGCCACGTCTCGTAGTGCTTTTGAAAAACCACAGCGGCACATTCGCGGTTGGAGTAAAAGAAATCGGCCTCACGTCATTTTTTTAGCAATAATACAATAAGAGAGCAATAATGTTAAAAACAATTAACACCAATCGCTGCTTAAGTCCGAGGAGCTCGGCGTGCTTTGCAAAGGGCCGTTAATGCCACAAAGGCTGTACGGGGAGTGGAAGTGTTGCCTGCGGTCCCACAGGGGCATTTTCCAGCCGTTTACCTCCGGGTCCTCAGTTTCTCAGGGATGGGAGCACTTTCCAACAAGCGCCGGCGAGCACTCGGCTCGTACCCAGCACCCCCAGCGTCTCCAACACCCGGTCTGCGCCTGTTCCCCCTGCGCTCCCCAAAAAGAATGCTGGACGCCGTGGTGATGGGCGGCAGCTCCATAAAAGATGTAAAAGTCCTTGAATCATCACTTTACCTGAATGTTTTATCAGAAAACACCCCATCTGAGGGCAGGCTGGGAAATGGCCGTATATACAGCAGGTCTGAAATTGCCATCAGCTTCACCCTGATCCTTTTCTGATGTCCTTGGCCACCCAGTTAAGATCTGACAGCATTTAAAGATGACAGTGCTTGAGGTAATGGGACAATGCCGTAACAGGATTACAGGAAATGTGAAAGAAAGGACATACGTACGTAATGTCATTTAGGTAATGTCATCTATGAACAGGTTTTGCTGCAATTTTTGCTGACAAAGAAGTCAGTCTCACTTATACAATTCCTTTTAAACTCTGTTATTGCCGTAAATAGTTTACTTCTTCCTGAAAGAAAGCTTTTTAGACGCACCGTCGCAAATATTTTGTCCAACTTTCTCGCTGGCTCATAGAAACAGGTCCGAGGTGGGGTATCCTGGGGGAAAAGCAATACAAACCAGCACGAGCTGGTGAGCGGGGCAAGGCAGCTGGATTGAAGGACTCCCCTCTGCCCTCCCAACCTAGCTGCAGTACCCGGACTTCGTAAGATACTCCCCGTTAATTTCCACCCAGCTATTTCCTCCCTGCGCCCTTTTTCCATCAGTATTCCCTTTCAGTCCCACCGCAGCTGCCCCCGAAACAGCTTCCTCATTGTCCCCCACCAGAAACGGTGTATGTGTGCCAAGCAACTGACCGCAAACAAAAGCTTGTTTGACCAACGCTTGTTCCGAAACAAAACCCCGGCTGGAGAAGGAAATCCCGCAAAGGAGGGAGGATTGATGCTGGGACAATTTGGAAGGCAAGCCCAGGCGCGCTCGCCCCCAGGGACTCGCATTCTTGCCAGACAATGGTGTCTGGCCTCCCCATTCACCGCCCGCTTCACACCCCTCCCCAAAAAATCCCCCCTAAAAGCCATGTTTATTATATAGTCTGATAAGTGGGAGAGATGCCATTAAATTGAGCCCGCAACCATCTCGCGCACTGCCCGCAGCATCTCGGGGACGGAGGGCAGACAATAGAAGAAGCCTCTAAAGGACTTCTGTAGAGGGAAGGGGGAAGGGTTTCTGGAGCTAAACTTATTGCTAGGAAATACTGGCATGAGTCGATTCCTTCTACGTTGGATGGTGAAAATTAATGGCCAAGGGGGTGGCTGCGAGGTCCCCGCTTGCTACCCTTTCTCGGGGAATATTTACTCTTTCTGAGCAAAATGTTTCTTCCAAACTCCCCAGCCTTGCCTTAGGTGACTCATTCCCCTGAGCCCGGCAAGAGCGGCTGGTATGAAAAAGCCGAGCCTTCGCCCCCCGCACATCTGCCTGCCATTGGCATGTGAAGTTACCGATTAGAGGAAACACCCTCGCCGGGCAGGCAGCCCCCTCCCTCGATAAGTACAGTTGGAAACCACAGGAGTTGCACAGGCCGGCTCGCGTGCCGTACGCGCCAGCCTGACCATCTTATCCGTTAATAAACAGACGTTCAGGTCTTCGTCACATTGAGCAACGTTGACATCTGCCCATTTAGGCAACGTGTTGGGCAGCAAGCTGGGTTTGCGGCCGGGTGGCCGGCAGGGTTTGCTGCAGGCTCCCTGCGGGCTTTCGTGGGGGCAGGATCCTACCGTCTGTCCACCCGGGCACGTGTTACTGCTGGAAGGCGCTCGTAATAAACACAGATACGTCAAAATTCGTCGCAAAGTCGTAATACTCGGCCCTTGGACGGCACTTCCCAGCTCAGTCGTCACCGAGCCATCCCCAGGAGCACACGTCACCACCCTCTGCACCAGGCAGAGATGGAGAAACCGGCCAAAGCGCCTCTAGTCTGTTCCCCTGCACCCACGCTCCGGTCCCTGGGTAAGGAGAAGAAAAGCTCTCGCTGTGATTAAAGGCAATTTTCTAAAGCGTATTTACCATTTCAGTGCTGAGGCCACTCACGTATATGAATGTTTGCAAGCATATGTGTACGTTTTTATTTCTACCCCACAGAAGTGCTTGTGCAGATGCTGTAACAAGGTGTCTATGGGCTAAGACTACGCAGGGAAAAACCACAAAACTCAGAGGTAGAGTTTGGTACTGTTCATGGAATACCAAGGCTACAGCCCCAATCCTGGGGCAAACTGCCTGTCCCTCGCTTTTGGGGCAGGATGAGGCCCTCTGGACTCTGTCTACCTGCCAGTTTTGCTGCTGTCTGAACTTCCAGCTCTACAGAGATCCCCGCCACCGCCGTGCTTCCCCGTGGCCGAGGGACAGCCTTGGAGGACACTGAAATGGGAGCCAAGGGATAGGACCCGTCCCCTTGCAGCAGCTCTGGCGGCACTTGCGGCTCCCTGCCCACTTCAGTAGGACATGTGGGTGACCAGGATCAGACGCGGGCAGGTTGTAACCAGCTGCAGGGCTACAAACACAGCTGATGTGCATGTGCCTTGTGCTGTACATCCCGCAGTTTTAAGCACTTACTTTCCCATCTTTTCTAAAGCTGAGCTTTTAAAACCCCGCCAAATCGGCGCTTCCCTACAGTCACCACTTCTGGCACTTGAGATGAGGATGGCCCGTGCCACTACACTCATCCAGAGAGGGACAGAGCCACTGTGGAAGAAATAGCAAGGGGGACAGTTGACCGCTTCAAAACCTGCCCGCTCCAGTGATACTGCCTGTGAGACACCAAACAAAATGCTTCTGGTCAACAGAGCTACGCTATACACCAAGCAATACATTACACAGACTTTTTCTTTTTGTTTTTGTGAAATTAGCAATGCTGCCTTAAACTTGCCCTTAGCACTTACTGTTTCTGTCTGCCTGCTCTGAAGCTGGGATGCTGAAGTCGCAGACCACATCCCTGCTGGAAGCTAAAAGAGGCTGCCAGGGAAACGCCTGCAGCCCTCCCGAGCCGATTAGGCATTTTTAAGCACAACCCCACTACTTCCAGAAAACCAGCCCTAATCGTTCTTGCCCCGGCAAAGCCTCTCTGAGCACAGCGCTGCCCCACAACAGCTCGAACAACTCCGCAGGGAGGGAGGGGAGCTACCCCATCCCATCCGCCACAGCAGCAATCTGCATCTCACGGCCAAATGAGATGATTCTGACCTAACACGTGCAGGTGATATTTCAGGAATGGGGCTATTCCTGTTAGAACGCAGTCAGAAAAACAGGGTTAATGTCCTTGTTATCTGGCTAACCACATTGCTGCGCTGTGCGTGGTTCGTCCAGCGATACTGGCCGGTTGGGCGAGCAGAGGGATGCTGCGGCACCGGGTGCTGCAGGCGCAGGGCCAACACAGCAGTCCCAGTGAATTAACCAGCCACCATGGAAAACCTGGCTTTAATCCTTACCGGGAGCATCAGGAGGCGATTTCTCCCTCCCTGACTCACTGGATCCTTTTCTTGCATCTGGCTCATCCATCCAAGCCAGCGTGTTTGCAGCAGCGGAGGGGATCGCTGGGGTGCGGGTGAAATAGCCTCGTGGCTCTGCTCTCGGTGCACAGCTATGGGTCGCAGGTGATGGGCTGCCACAGAGGACAGATGCTGCTCTCCGCTACCTAACGTAAAAGGCTGCTGGAGCA
>NW_008824358.1:3686091-3691303 GCF_000699105.1 Pygoscelis adeliae | reverse complement strand
GACATCTTGGACGCTGCTCCAGGAGGCCAAAGCCGAGGCATGCATGACTCATTTATAAATTATATACCATGTATTTTTATTTTTTTTTTTTAATTTAAATACTGTTAGGCAGAAATTCCACAGCAATTTGTTTTGTTTCTTTGATCATGGGATTGCTACTCTTCTTTCCCTGGGGAAAAACATGCCCTAAAAACAAACAAATGCTGCACTGGAAGTAAAGAGCCTACTCCTTTGAAACCTCTGGAAATACAGCTGTTGGAAGACACACTCACCCCTAAAAAACAAAACTATCCCAAGCTGTGTCGCTGAAGGACACCGGGAGGCCCACAGCAGCCCCGGACTCTGGTTTCACAACCTTGCAAACGTTTTCCAAACTCCTAATCTTACAAATAAGTGTGCAACAGGACACGCAACTGCTATCAGCATGTGAAAATACGGGACTTTCTCTGCCAGGGCTGGGGCAGCTACTGTTGTGCTCCGACCCAACTCCGGGACAGCCACTCCTTTCCACTGGAAGTGTTCGATCTGTTCAAAGAACTTTCATGAAGCCTCCAGCCTTCCCTACCACTGACTCAAATGCTTGTTGGGTTTGTAAATCTGGAATAAGCCCTTTGGCCTCATGGCAGAAAGCAGCGTGAACCTTGCCTGTATATATTTGATCTGAAGTGGGACTGAAGTCCCATTTTCAAGTTTTATCCCAGAGTGCCAGTAGGATCCCGTAATCCCATGGCTCCAAGAGAGCTTTAAGAAAAACCACAGATGCGGTGAGAATCACCACCAAACCATACACGTCGGCAATGCCGGGCTACCTACCTACACGGATATTTGGACTAACTTCCAGCAGAAAAGGCACAAGATGACTTCTCTTCTACACCTAGTCCAAATCCATTTATATCTGGACCTGTGCCCCACCTGCACATAAGCCACCACAGCCTCCTAATCTCTCCTTTTGGGTGACGACTGTTGTTTTCCTATATGGGGCCTGATGCGACATTCAGTTGACAGGAAGCCTCCCACAATCGGCTGCAGACTTGGGGTTAGACCCTCTGCGAGCGACCCAAGGGAGGAGCGGCATGTCCGGATAAGGTGGGAATTTGCAGCCTGGCATTAAAACGTGGCTCTCAAATGCAGGGGGGTACCTCCCCACCCCCCTTTGCAGGTGGCCCTGGGCTTGTTCAGCCCACAATCTCACTCCGCGGCTGCTCTGAGTCAGCCTCATGCCATGTGATTGCATAAATTCAGTGCTAAGCCTGAACTAATATAGCCAGCCTCTCCGCAGGGCTTATCAGCTCGGGCTGGGTGCTGCATGGGCTCAGCACCTACCCTGCTCCCGGCTGGGCAATGGCGCGAGTCCAGCCAGCTCTGAGCACGAGCAGAGCTCGCTCGCATCCGCTGGCAAAATGTATGCAAGCTGTAAGAAGTACGCCTCAGAAACCCTGGAAATCTGACAGCTTTTTGTGTTGTAATAATGCAATTCAAAAGACTATCAGGATTGTATAAATATTTGTACAGACACTTATCGCTGTAGCAGTCAGATACGCGGTCCCCCTGAATCAGCTGATCTGCTTCAAGTCCTCGCCTCCGTTTGCAGAAGTCTGCTATCCAAAACCGTGCAACCCCGACGTAACCATCTACATAGCGAAACATAAAGCCTCTGTTTATATAGTCTCCATCCTCTACCCTCCCTACTTGCTGGGCGGCTGTCAGCAAAATGAAATAAAAAGTGGCATCGGATTCCCAGCCCACTAAAAGAACAGGAGCAGGATGTACGTTTTAGCCAAGGAATTAATTAATTACTATTAACGCAATGAATGCTCGCTAGGAAATGTTTGTACTTTGCCATTGTAATTAAATATTCTCACTCATGCAGCCCTCAGCCTTCAGAAAGTAGTATTGTATTTTATAGTCCAGATTTTTTTTTTTTTTTTTAAATAAGAAAATACTTTCACACTGAATTTTTCATTTTCCGCTGGCACGGAAAGGCAGGAGGACGTCTCTTAATATTCATGCCCATTTTTCTTTCTAAATAATAACAAATATATTTTTTCAGCGGAATATACAGTTTTCATAATGAAAAGTCCTCTATCATTTTTGCTCCGGTACAGGTTCTATCCTGATGAATAAAGCAGGTCCCATCGCCCTTCCCCGTGTGAGCGGGTGCCTCGCTCTGCACTTACGCTGCTGCTATTTCCGTCCCCGTGAGCTAAACGGCGAGTTTCTTGATGAGTAGGTACCTACGCAAGGCATCTCTCATCTAAATCAATGGGAAAACTCATTCAAGGAAGGACTCGCTCACAGCACAAGGACTCCAACACCTAACCCTAACGAAGAACCAGTTTCTAATCCCTTTACTCGAGGTCAACTCACTTCAGCTGGCTGCTTACAAAAAAAGAGCAGCAGAATCCAGCCCTCCATCTCTGCAAAATGGGTCAAAGACTCGTAGGATTATTACTAATTTGGAAAGAAAGCACCCGAGACATAACGTAATTCCACCGCTAGATTTTATTGCTTTTACTCACAGTGAGCAAATACCAGGGGAATCACCAAGCAGAGGGCTTCTCACCCACTCAGAAGCAAACCAGACCCAGCTCCTATCGGCTGGAGCCACCGCCGGACCTACGCGGGTGATTAACCACCAGACCAAGTGAGCTTCACCTGCCTCACCCTTGCCGAAAAACAGAAAAGCAATGCCGCTCAGGTTCAGGGATTTGGTTTTAATCTTCTCTTTACCCTCAGATGGACACGCGCAATCGCTCCGTTTTACCATCCCCAGCCATCGCTGATTTAGCTAATGCTCCGTTCCAGCAGGAAACATCTTAACTCTGAAGATCTGATGATTGCCCCAGCAATCAGTTGTTCAAATAGTTGAAAATTAAGACTATTGCACACAAAGTAAATTAAGTAATTTTCTACCCTCCTAGGGTCTCCCAAGTCTATCGGATTTCCCATGACTGCTATGTCGTGCTGCCTCATTACTGTAAAGAAAATACAGCTCCGTGAGTCCTTTAAGTGGACTACTCTCAAAGACTGAGGGAAAAAAAAGATCTTCGCAAACACAGATCCCACCGCAAACGAAACGAAGAGCAGAAGACCGTCTGCAGAGCATGTGTATCTGCTCCCGTGCTCAACTCTCACGCCTTAGGCTGCATAAACCTCTGCGAACCCCAAAAAGGGTGTATGTAGCCGTTCTCTATTATACCAATTTTTTCAGTCATAGCCCAGGCAGCGATGGTTTTGTTCACAAGGATGCCAGCAGAATCGGGGGTGAAGGAAGATGCCCTCCAACGTAAGAGGCTGCAATCTGATCCTAAAGCAGGTACCACTTCAGCATCCTTAACACAGCAGTCCTACCTCTCACTCTCCTTCCTGAAGTAAATAAGCAAGGCAGCTTTTAGGCCATGACTGATCATTTTTAAATAAGCATTTTGAACTCAGCCTCCAAACATTCCTACCGCAACGCTATGGGATGCTCTGTTAGCTAGCTTTAGCCATTAAAACAAGCCTTCAGCGCGGGGACAGTGCTGCGCCGCTTCCCGCAGCTCCCTGGATCCCTTCCACCCTGGCTGCGGCATCTCAGAGAGGTTTTGTTCCCGAGCCCAAACAAGCTGGAATCGTTCCCAAGCATTTGGAAATCTCAAGCCGAGCAATAAGCACCCGGCATTATGGTAATCACCTGGTGGTGGCCGCTGTAACTTCAGTTTTACGTTGAGACTTTCATTGAAACCCTCTGGTTTTGGACTATTTTTTCTTTGCAGCAGAAACTCTCCCTGGTTGGTCTCAGGCTAGAGGTGAGCTTTTGCAAGACAAAAAAACCCCAAATCAGTCACTCATTTTCAGCTAAAAAGAGAGGGGATGAGAAAACCCCACTGACAAGAGCTTTTTAAGACAGTTAGTCACAAGTTACCAAACGAGGGGACAAACGGCCGCCCCACGTTCGCATGCAAATCAGGCCCTCAAAGAACCAGCGCTTTATAGATTGGTGGGGAAAGCAAGAGGAAAAGAAAGCAAATGCTATTAGCAGAGTTAAATATTTTTGTACGGGCTTCAAAACATGTCCAGTAATCACTTTGGTTTGTGGTTTTTCAGCAGAAGCCAGCTGGCCCGTGAGGCCGGGCCCCACCATGGAGGTCCATCAGGACACACGGGGAACACACCCTTCATCTGAAAGATGGAGAAGAAACTGGAGCTCTTGGGTTCTTCCATCCTGGGGGCTTTCTAGAAAGTCTGACTTTTTGAAAACGCCACCCACGGCTGCCCCAAATGCCAGGTTCACTGGGGGCACCTCGACTTGAGAACCCGCGTTTCAACATTACTTGTCCTTTGGCATGGGACTGGAAGCGAACGTTAGCCCTTCAAGACTAGGGGCAAACAAGAGGTGTAGTATAGGTGATGAGGCAAAAACTGTTACAGCTTGTGAAAGAGAAAAGCAGGCACCCACTACCCAAACAGTGAGGCCAGTCACCGGGAGCTCTGCCAATGCTCCTATGTATTCCTCACGCACACGTCTTTACCTACTAATTCCTCTGGCTTGTGCAAGCATGGACCGTGGCAACCCCTTCTGCTCCTCCAGGCTCTGTCTGTACTCGCGTCTCACCTCAATTCCAGCCAGTAGTGAAGCCACACTCATGAAAACCTCTCTCACAGGCATGGAAACCTCCTGCTTGGATCAGGAAACTTCACCTAGTCTCCACAACCAGAAAAATCCCTTCCTTTCATCCGTGCGGGTGTTTTGCATTAGCACAAGAGCACCACTGGCTGTACCTACACGAGGATTTTCGCCTGAAGGAGATGCCCCAGTCGGCCCCACTTGCCGTGTTTGGGTTCAGTGCAGCGAAGAGTTTGTGTGCATTTTTATCAGGTGCTTTGAAAGGGAAACTAAGCAGAAGGCTTCACCCCGGAATGTGCCAGACGCGCTCTGAGCCCCGCTGCAAGTGCAGAAGCCCAAAGCAGCGACGGGTCCTGTAGGCAGTCTTGAACAAGTTTGGTGGGGACACTTGGCTCGGGCCACCAGAGCACAGTGAGGATGGGGTAGGGTTCCCAAAGACAGTGTCTGGGAGCTAATCCCAGGTGTACAAAAGGCCGCAGGATGAAACCTGGGTCCAAGCAAAGCCCGAGTAGAAAAGCTACGTGGTGGAGAAAGCGATGAGTAACACTGGGAAGAACAACACGACTGCTCCTCAGCCACCTGCTAAAGCCTTAGGTCCTTCAGAGA
>NW_008824358.1:3670453-3686072 GCF_000699105.1 Pygoscelis adeliae | reverse complement strand
CTGCGCCCCCCAGGCCCCTGCCTCAGCCATGCCTTGTCTGGGGATGAGTATTTGGAGGGATCACCTACTCAGCAAAGGTGTGATCTGGGGAAAAAACCCACCCCTCAGTTGACCATCCCAACCCAGATAAGCACCAGGGAGAGGCTTCGAGTCCCCACACGCAAGTATATGTACAAAACAGACGGAAACATCCCAGTGCTGAGCCCAACGCATTTTTGTTGCCTTGTTTGCAATACAAGAGCCTGAGACATGCCAGGGGCCTGCTCGCCACCAGTTTATTTCCGAACGCTTCTCACTGCCTGGGTGTTTAGGTCTTGCATATTCCCCCTGTTCCTCCTCCATCCCTCCCAGCATGCAGGCAGCCAAAAGGAGATCGCCCACCGTGGCACAAGAATGTTGCACAAGCTGTGACTTTCCTCTGGTTACCCCTTATCTATCCCTAAGCCCCGATACAAATCAACCTATGACCTCCTGCTCCTTTTATTTATATTATTTTTTTCTTTTGAAACTGGACTTGCTCAGCTCTCCGGATCCTAAAAGGGAACTGCAAAGAGGCCGGCCCCGCTCCCGCTAGAAATGCCGGGATTTTAATATTTTGCTTGGAAATGGGTGCGTGCAGAAGCCAACGGTGTAAGCAAAACCAAACAGCACCAGAGCTGTTTCTCCCGTCCTGTCCTAACCAAGCCTGCTGTTCTTGGGCACCGTCAAACTGAGGAATTTTCCCTCTCCCTCTCCTGACAATACGTTATTTGAAAATGTTTACACTGAGGATTAAATCCCCATCCGGGCTGGAGAGCGTGGTTCATTCACAGCTTCTGCTCTTCGGCAGTGCTTCCTCCGAGCTGGCTTTCGAAGGCTGTTCAGCAGCTCCCCGGCCAGGGAAGGCAGCCCACAGCCAGAGCCCGCGGGTACAATCCGGTACTTGGAAGCTTGGGAAATCGCTCGGTGCACGACCGAGAGGGCTTGGTTTCAGTCGGACAAACATTTTCTCCGTGTCGGCTTACGTACGACTCTCTGCCCTGCTGCAAGGCGCCGGCTCACCCCTTATCTCTCCATCAGGACTCATATGGGCGGTTGTTTTTCTGACCCCAGCATACCGCATCAGGCCACGCAGCCGCCCAGCCAGGTAACTCCCCGTGAGCTCCTGCTACGGGAAGAGGCACCCGCAGATGTTCGCGCCGACAGCGGGGACGGTGCGCAAACCCAAAGCGACTGCAAGCACAGGCGCTTCGGTACTCGTGGCGAAGTACCCCATTTCTCCCTCAAAAACACTCGACGGAGTTTCATTTCCCCGCCAGCAGGCTCGAATAACATTTTAAATGCCAAGATTTATATGCAGACACTTATAAATGTATTCCATTATAGCCTTTGCAAAACTGCATTTCAACCTAAACATTCAATTAATGTAATTAAATTGCTACCTGGCGGTATTATCTAATTTAACTTCGAATCTGTGCTATTGAAAAGCATGTGTCTTTTAGCACTCCGACTGGCAAGACATGTGATAAACAGACCTATAAACATGTTGGCTCAACCGAGCTGTTTAAAAATAAATTAGCAAACTATAAAAATAAACAGTAACATACATATGTACTCAATTATGAACTAACTCTAATTTTTGTTCTGAAATACTGTCTTTGACCTTAGTCATAAACAAGCACTATTAAAAAACCATAATATCTCAACAGACAGAAGGGCAGGGATTAAACGCTCATTGAGCGTGGCAGAATGCAAAATAAGGGATGAAAAGAAAGAAGAAAGAAAAAGGGGGGGGGGGGGGGGGGAAGCTCACCCTTCATTAACTGCAGCAACCTATACCCACCGCAAGTGTTTATGTTGATTAATGCTGCTTAGATTCGAGACAAAAAAAAGTTAAAACCTACTGAAGTGCATATGGTTAAAAACCTTGTAAGATCTAGAGGGGGGGGAAATATAATTTTAGCTTGCGGCAGCCGCAGGCACACGGCTTTGGGACCGAGGGCGGCGTGGGACCCACAAAGCCGCCCGTGGCCCTCGGCTGCCCAGGTGCAAACCCCGCTACCGTCCTGCAAGAATTCAGCCATCCGAAAACATATGGCAGAAAGGTGGGAACCGTCCTCGCGCCGGCTGCACGAGAGCGGAGGGGGAAAAACAAACAAACAGATTTTTTTGAAGACTGTAGAGCGGCGTCCAGGCCATGTTTTTGCCATTAATCTACCGCTCCCGTAAGAAAAGAACAAGTCACCATGCTACGGCTGCCAGCACTGTTATATTTTCGCCAGAAAGGAAAGCGGAAAGGAAGGGAGGATGAAAAGTTGGTGCACAAAAGGCACATTTTGCACCCAGGGCAGAGATTTTCAAGGCTTTCAGGCTACACAGGGGGCACCGATCTCCCTCCCCACAGCAGGACCCACGCCCGCACGCGCACCCGGGAGCAAAACCTCACGAGAAACCCAAAATCACCAACAAAAGGAGCTGAGCAACTGCTAAGCACTTCTTCAGCACGGAGAAGCAACCTAAAACACCAACTGCTGGCGGGCTGTCTCCCCCCAAAAAACTTGTATAAATATAAAATAGGAGGCAACTCGTGTTCATCGACACACGGGCTGGAAAACAGGCAGAGAGAGGCGGGTGGAAGAAAGGCTTCGCCCCAGGCCAGCTCCTCGCCAGCGGTGAGACATGTAGACCCAGCCGCGCAGTCAATAACGAGGCAGGGTCTGACATTTCCACGAACAAGAAGGGCTGCCAGTTGCTGAGACACAAACAAAACATCCACAAGGCACGTTTATGCAAGGGATGCAACAGGAAGGGTCCATAGGAGCCGGCGACAGCACGCATCTTTTTTTTTGCCGAGGACCTCCACATCGGCAGAAGTGGGATGCCGGAGAGCTCCGTGCGATGGGGGAAGCCCCAACGAGATGGGAAAAGAGGGTGGCAATAGAGACGGGCAGGGCTGCGCTGGGTCTCGGGGTTATTCGGTAAGACCACACAGCTTAAGCGGTGCGGGAGTCACTTCCAGCTGTCGGAGCTGGCACGTGCCACTGCTTGGTGGGGAACGGCAATGGCCTCTCCTCCACAGTCCTCAACACTATCAACAAACCCAAAAGGATTTTCCTTAATTTCTGGTGCAAATATTTGCCAGTTCCCCCCCTTTCTTTTTTCCCCTATTTTTTGCTTTTTTCTTTTAATTCTGTAAATAAATGGCTTCCATTCCCTTAAGCAACTGCTGGATGCTGCCGTTAAGGAGTGACCACCGATGATCGGTCAAACACCAACGAGCAAAAGCATTGGTGCAACCGGGAGCTGAGCTCGGTGTTGTGATTTTTCCGTGATTCGGCAGCAGGAACATCTCACGCACCTGGACTGACCAGCACCCCCCCTGGACGTTACACTCACATTTTGCTCCACACCACAGCTATCCCTCACACTTCTTTCAGAGCCGGGTATCTCACGCACATTGTAACAGCAAAATCAGAGTAATAACAGGTGCTGTCCAGACTATCAGCTCCTTTCCTCTTTCTCAGGCAAAAGGCTTGTACTCGAAACCCAGCCCTGTCCCAAGGCCACCTCCCCAGCTCAGAGCTTACCCTGACTGAGAAGACGTCTTCCCTGACAAGTGACAAGAATAAAAAAATTGCAATTAAAGCAACGTGCCAGTTTGAAAACGAATGCCATTTTCTGCCCATCCTCCCAGCTCCGTTACCGATAAAACACTTAAAGACACTATTCATGCAGACATAAAGTGCTAATGGCTACCTGTTAACATGTTTCATCATGCTAATATTTTCGCTCTGATCCTGACAGTTCCCTTTTTGTTATTTTAAGCTAAAGGAGCGCTAGTCTGGGTTGGACCTGAAGGCTGTAAGAATTACAATTTACGTAAGCTGCACAATTAACGACACCGTTTCCTTCCACTCTGTACCATTTTGCGGACACAGTCTTCTCACAGGCAAGCTCTTTTCCAGGCTATAAGAAGTTGGAAGTGCAGGAGCACAGAAGTAGCCTGGGAAGATGGTAAGATGTTACTGAAAAGTACCATGAATTCTTGCCCGAGCCCCGTGTGTTTGAGGGCTGATGGGAGGGAAGGTACGATGGAAATCCAGCGTACTCGAAAAGTCATTTATAAAGGCTAAAAGAGAACAAATCAGTGGCCGTTGCCATTTGACTTAAGGGATGAGTCTTCAGGGCTAGAACATCTGCTGGTGCAAATTGGCCAGGCCCGTCCCATCTGATTTACACACCAAGGGTTTCCCTAGGTGTGACTACAGGTCATTCACCAACTCTTCTGGACGCGGAAAGAACAAAACTCCTTGGGTATCACCTCAGCAGTCACTGGCTCCATCTGGACGTCTGCATGGGTACCCAGTGCCCAACGTCTCTGCGCTGCCTTACAGGAGCATACATTGAGAATACTCCTACTGACATCCACCAAGTTACACCAGGTGAAAAACCTGCTCGTGTGGAAGAAGAGCCTGGTCCTCTGTGACTACCAACAGCACAGGTCAGAGCCACGATCAGATTTTCCATGGAGCAGGAGAACAGAAGCCCTTTGGTCTCCAGAGCTGTCGCAGCTCCATGGAGATACCCAGTGGCTTTGAGCGTACACACAGGGATGTTCCCTTTCCCCAGCTTTGCAATTGTTTATTATAATAAGAGCGCTAACAAGTCTTACCGAGCCTATTGCAGGGAGGTTAAGAAACACAACTTATCTGATGCAATAGTCAACATAATGCAACCTCCCAAGTCCCAGTTCAGGCAAAATATATGCAAGTAACCAGAGGGGATGGGTATAACCTCGAGGGAGAGTAGGGGATGCTCCAGTGCAACCCATGATGCAGGAGAGGAAAGACGAGAGAGCACAGCAGGGGATGGCTAATTCCCTACCTGCTTTATGTCGTCTGCTCCTTCCAAGGGCTCCCACTCTGGCCGGGCCAGAAAGAGGACACTGGTTCAGGCGGACCTCTGGTCTGATCCAACATGGCTAGTTTTATATTTTTTATGAAAAAGATTGCTCTACAGTACAAGTAGGTGAGGGGGACCTTTATTTGCTGGGCTGAAACATAAACACGGGCAGGCTTCACCACCTATGCCTTGTCATTTGGTTGCCGCTGCTGCAGCGTCACAATGGGTCGAGGCTGCCTCATCTGCAGACCGTATACATCCAAGCAGTGCCGCGTGGTGGTGGCCGGTGCATCAGATGGCAAATGCGAAGGAGGTGACAAAGGCTCTTCCAGCAGGGGTGGAGACGTGGGGGAAGGCAGGCTGATATCTGATGGGGTTTTCCTTCCATGGGGTCACTCCTGCCCAGCACACTGCAGTCCTCCATCCTCTGCAAAGCTCTAGCACAGCTGTGCTTGGTCTGCAAATGGCTTTTTGCCTCTTCGCTTGCAGCTGTGGACTCCTCCAGCTCCAAGGAGGCGGCTGCTCCGATCCACCTCAACGCTGGCTGAGCAGAGGGGCACGATTGGGAAAATAAACCCCCATGTTTCTAAGGTTGCTCCCACATTGACCAGAGCCCGGCTACTGCTGCAACCAGCCGGGGCATCTCAACGACATTACTTGGAGGTTCAGCCTCCTGTGGCAAGTTGCCTGCGCCCTCAGGATCCTGACCGTGACGGGCGAGCATGGCTCCCGGAGGGAGTCATTAGCCGGAGGGTGTTTACTTACAGTAGTAAGTAAACTACTCGCCCACCGGGCGAGAGGGACGGAAGGGCAGCACGCCCGCACGGGGAGGTTTCCACCGCAAACCAGGTTGGAAGGCACGAAAGGCAGGAGAGCAGATAGTGTTTTTGAGAGAGTATGAGATAAGAGGAGGTGGAGTTTCCCGATAAAGAGGATTTCCCTGCTCAAATATCAAAGGATTCACACTAAGAAAAGGGGGGAGAAGGGGAATTACATCAGTCTGAGGCACACTTTCTCTTTTAAACTCTGACCTTCTATTGTCTGTCTTCTTGACTAGGATTTAAAGGCCCTTTGTTGGGCTGTGTTACATGGTGTGATCTGGAAAGCCGTCGCAGACGAGGCACCGTGGGCTTTCGGCTGCGCCGATGCTCGGGCTCCCCCCTTGCCTACACCGGACTTTCAGAAGGCGTTGAGCCAGCTCAGATAAGTCAGCACTTTCTATCAACACCCTTTCGAAGCCAAGCCGCGGCGCGCCCTCCCAGCATCCCGCTGCTATGCCTCTTCTGGCACAGCCAAATCGGGCCGGTGTAGCCAGGCTTCACGCCGGTGGAGCTCCCAGCGGGGAGGTGGGCTGCTCCATCGCACCAGCCTGCTCTCACTTCCCCACCCAGTCCTCTCCAGGCTCTGCCGACAGCATCCTTCCCATCCCAAACACAAATGAATGGATGAAGAGCAGGTGGTGGAAGCGTAACAGATGCCTAAAATGGTTTAGAGTGATCTACGAGCATCTTTTGGTTATAATGCTCCATTAATGTGACATTTATGTGGGGTAATATAATACCGCTCACTTATGAGCACCTACACCAGCCAGTTAGGCTTCCCTGCGTGCGATGGATGAAGCAGATAACCTCGTCTGTGGGGTCCCTGGCCATGCCGAAACCCTGCCGGTTATGGGCAGCCTGTGCATATGGGACGGGAGGCACCAGCGCTCGAAGGAGACGTGCTGGGTATCACAGCTGCTATCCCAGAGGGAGTGGAGGGCAGGGGACGTTAGGCAGGGAGAGGAGAAAGGAGCAACACCTCAGGAGGCAGAACTAGAGAGCGCCACAAATGTGAAAAATGAACCTACGGAGCCAAATAGCCCCTCTCTGCAGAATGGGAAACACAATACCCAAGGAGGGTTTGACCCAGTCCCGAAGGCACAGCCTTGCTGTCATCTCCAAGCGAGCTGCAGCGTAGTTCGAGCATCCGTCTGATTTTATAGCAGCCAGTGTTTCACTTTGCAGCTAAATGCACCTTTAATGTCACACAGGCCTAATAAGGGCTCCTGTTTTGTTACCCTGATTTATAAACATCGCTGCAATGGGCCGGAGAAGAGACTGCCTCGCAACCGCAAGCTTTCGTTATTCCCCACAAATGACTTGTTTGCAGCTTGTGAACTGCCTAATTTATTTTGCCCCTACATTTTGGTCATTCATCTAGTCTCTTCGTAATGGTGCTCCAAAGGCTGACACTTTGGGAAATGTCTAAAATGCTGTAACCCTTACACGGCCCCGCAGAGGTGAAAGGACCAAGGGCAACCGCTGAATCTTTCCAGAACAAGAGAGGGATCATCTATCTCCTCCTCCCTCCTCCCCACCCGCCGCTCCACCACGGGCACTGTTCTCATCTCAGCATATTTGAGTAAAACGCAAAACGAGGCGAGATGCAGCCATCTCAGCATCTCTGGATGTCGAAGGCATCGTGTGACAGCTGCAGCCCGTACCCGGTGACCTGGGAGGTCCCCCCGGGGCATTTGCTCCTACAGCTCTGCCCGTAAGAGAAAGCATCTGAGAAATCAAGAGGCTGGTTGAATTTGGGCTGTGGCAATGCCATCCGGAGAGGGGGGAGAAATAAATTGGCATGTTCAACATCTCCAGCAAATGGGGAAGGAACGAAATCAGAATTTGGAGCCTGATCCAAAACCCAAGTCAACAGAAAGAGTTCGGTGGATTTTGGCACCACGTTTCATCATTTAAGCGCACGCTGGTTAGAAAGTGAACAACCGAAGGCATTTGACTTTGCATGCCTAGCAAATGCAGTTGACGGCTTTCGGCATTTAGGAATAAATGCAAAAAGTATCGCAGGGTGCTATCATTAGCCTCTCGCTAGATGCCTAGAAATCCAGAAGAGGCATCTAGTGTCACAAGGAAAAACCTGAGGACGCAGAAAGCATCACCAAAGGACAGGCAGAACAAACACCAAACAAACTCCTACCAACAAATTAAATTTGTGTCGCCGTATTTTACCCACATTTTGCACTACTCAGGCACCTTGAAATACGCGCAAGCAACCAGAGCCACGACACCAGACCTTTAAAGACATGAGAGCTGCAGATTAAAAACATGTTGGAACGCTTACCGTGTCCAGTGCCAAAAATGTGTCTCTAACCTGTAGGAAGAAATGGGTGTGGAGCAGCTCACAGAAAGATCATTGCAGGGTACAAGGTCCCCCTCTTTGTTTCTCCCTTCTGAGGAAAAACAGCGACTAAAAGATGATGGAGGAGCTCTTTCACCTCCCCAAATTTTCAGGGAAATATGTACAGCTGGATGGGAAAACAAGGTGGCAATCAGAGAAATCCCATGTGATTTGTGAAGACTAAAGCCACCTTGCCATGGACCGATATGAACCGCTGATCTCAGTGCTCGGCAGAGCATGGTGCTTGCTGCTTCCTTCTGGAGACTCAGTCACCTCCTGTGTGGCACTCAATCGCTGCGAGTAGATACAAAAACGTACACAAAGCCTAAGTGTATTTCATTGGACTTGAAGCTCAATTTACAGCTCCCTAGACTCAAGGGTGTGTTTGAGCAGCCCTTTGTTGCAGGGTTTTGTCAAGGTATGTTCTGACTTGTCCCCTGCATGGTTGTGCAGTAATTCTTGATACTGATAGTCAATTACTTTGTTCACGTCACTCAAACACCGACCTTTTTTTTTTTTTCTTTTCTTTCTTTTTCCCCTTCTCAGCATGGCTAATCCTGGAAAGACAACACACAGCTAAACCACCGCTTCAGAAGGCCTTAACTCCTGGCCAGCCCGGGCTGGGGTCCGCGGCGTTGTCCTCCAGCCCTGCCGGGCACCTTCCCCTTAGCCAGCACAGGTAAGAAAGCGACCTGCGGAGCAAAGAGCCCTCCTTAACTCTCCTAAAATACGAGTGGGTCCAGGCCCCGCAACTTCCTTCCCGACGGGATAAGCACTTACCCAGGTAATCTCATTACAGCCATTGTTCTCCGAAGGTTAATAAATACTTACCGGGATGAGTAAAGGCTCCGCAATCTGACCCCAACGCAGCAGAAATGATTGCTGAGGGCCAAATTTTCATACTCTTATTATGCTGAACACCATATTCCTCTGCTAGCAGAGCAGCGTTAGCACCCAAATAAAAGTGAATGCTTGCAAATAAGGTGTTGGCCCCACTTCTGGCCTCCAGTTTTTATGTTACCATCGTCGTGATAGCTCTGAAAATTAGCAGATGCTGCCAGTTCCTAACAAATGCATTACTAAATTATTTTGAAACAACAGCAAAAACAAATTATACAAAGAATAAAATTCAAGGAGATGCCTTTCTCTCCCATTTCAACATGTAGAAGAAAATAATTACAGGTTTTTGTTAATTTAAGGAAACACTTCACTTTTTCTCCCATCAGACATGAGGTGTGAATTATGCAAACACAATTCCAATTTGCCGAGGTTGTTTACATACTGAGGCCCAACGACTAATGTAAATTTGAGAGTTATGGAATCAAAAACCGGGTTTCCAAGAGCTTCTTAGAAAGAGCAGCAGCCACCACCCTCCCCAAAGCCAGGCCAACACAGCTCCTTGGCAGACGCGTTGGACATCCCCATCAAGACGGAGCGCGGCACGGTCAGCACTCAGTAAAATCCTCCTCCTAACTCCCAGACTTGCAAAATACCACGGGCAAGGAGGGCTTTCCATACCAACAACAAGCATTTCAAAGCAACGCTACCGTTGGTCAGTCGGGATGATTAAAACACATTATCCACGTGTTGCAAAACTCCTATTGGCAAAATGTATAGGTGAGGTATACCTATAGATGTGTCCAGAAATCCATACGAAACCTCAGACCTGCGCAGGGCAATCGATCTTGCCACAACACTAAACAAAACTCTAAATAAGACAAGGCGAGCAGATAACTATTTTTCAGCGGAGGCTGTCAAACCATTGCACAGTCATTAATAATTTAAACCTAACCCCCTTCACTGGGGGTCCGTATCCTAATTAGTGCAGGACGTAACACAGATTTTCCATTTGGTTTCCAAACAGAAAATTCAGAGGGAAAAACTGCACGGAAATGAAATGAAAGATGTTTAGATTTTGGTTCAGTGACCAAAAGTTTTCTGAATTTCTCTTTTTTTGCCAGCTGAAGCTGTACCTAAATTCACCCAATCACACTTTCCAGCAAATATATTACCCGCCCAAAAAAGGTTCTCATTTTTCAGAGGAACACACTACCACGTGCTGAAATTAAGAGACCAAATCCTACCCCTGCAACTAAACAAACACCGATCTGAGTTGAATTATTTGTGATTCTCCCAAAGTCCCCCAGGGAATGAGGACAAGCGCCAGGACGAAAACTTGGCTGGACTTGCTGCACGTCCCTGTGCGCTGCTCAAGGAGGTCTTCAACTTGCCAGGGGCTACAAGGGGCAACCAGCTTCCCGTGCCGAGGCTTGCACAGCGCCTGCATCAGAGCTCCATCCCTTCTCCCACCACCGCCCCGACCTCATATGGAAAGGTGGCAAATTTAACGTGATAATCAGAGTTATCTGGCTCAAACCCAAAAGCAGGGCTGGGCAGAGAAACTGTAGGTGTTTCCACTTTGCCCTTTGCCCATGAAAACCTTGGTTCCAGAGCCTCCAAGACCACACCTCCTGCCATAGGCATAGAAATGCCCATATAGCACCTGTGCATGCTCCCCTGAAATGTACCCTGCACACAAACCACAGCTGGAGAGACGATTAAATGGGAAGGACAGTGACAAACAGGGTGCAGGATTCAAGGGGAAGCAGGCCAGCCTGCCGGAGCTGCACGCCAGCCGATACCAAGATACACAGGAAAAATGATGTTTGCCTATGCCAGTCGTTGAACCCAAAGCCGTAAGAAAAGATGCCAATAAATTCAAGAGGGGAACTGCATTTTAATCTGGCAATTACCTTTTGTAACATCTGCTTTTTCCTGCTAGTTCCACCCAGCTTGACTCAACGCAACGTGCGGAGCGGCTGCTCCCACCAGCTCTGGGCTGAGCCTTGCTCTCCTGCCCCGCGAAGCCCACCGCCTCAGGTTTTTGGGGCGATGACTGGTCTGATGCCTCACTTCAGGAGGGCAAGGCGCCAGCCGCCCCGGAACAGCGTCGTCCTGCTAAAGAGAAAAATATCTCTTGACATGAACAGCCTTGCCGACTATTGGCCTGCCGCTACCCTTCCCTTCTTGAGGAAGGTTATTGAGAAAGCAGTTTTGGAGCAGGGCCAGACACATCTTGATCTTGCGAGGTGTCTTTGATCCCTATCAATCCAACTTTAAAGATAGAGGCGATATTAGATCCGATGTCTACGAATGCCCTTCAAGCAGCGGATGTCGGGGAGAGGTCTCCTACCAGCTCTTTCTTCCACCCATAGCTGGCCCAGAAGAACCCGGTCTCTGACGCGGACCCTGATTTTGAACTCCTTTCCCCCCCACACCTCCAGTCGGAATGACCACCCCTTGTGCCACCCACCCGCAGCAACAGTTGGTGATTAAGGTGGTCGCATCTCTGACAAATTTCTGCACCTGGCCGTGACCTGATCCGCTTTTAGGGTGGAATAAACTTGTGCAGAATCTTCTTGTAGGCCTGCGCTTCTTAGCCAAAAACAAATAAGACAAAAACGTGCCCAGCAGCCTAAGGAATGGATTGCACCAACAGACCCATCAATAAGTAAATAATATTTATTATGGACTTTGCACTACAGCGTTTGGACATACACTCTAAAGATAAGCGCCAGTTTGGGGTGTGCGCTTGCCAGCTGGTCACGTCTAAACGCTCTCCATCTCAACACACTTTGGCTGGTAAGGACATGGCCCGGCATTGAGCTGGGGATGTGGGTGCCCACTCTCCAAGGGATGGTGGTTTAGGTACCCGCTCCCAAAATAGTCACCTGCATGTCGCGACCCTCCAAGCCCGGGCGGAGGGGGAAGACCAGCTAGGGCTCCCCATCCTCGCCGGTGCCAGATTACATTTCCACAGCAGCTGCTCCTTTTGTCTACACCCACTAAAGCCAAACCAGCCTAAAATTTAATTTAACCTGCTGTAAACCCAAGTGTCAGGCACTTAGATGGCAGCTAAAAGCGCCACTCTCAGATAACTGAGTGACACCGGCTAATAATAGCCTACGCATTAGGAGAGCGGGAGCGGACATTTTGTGTAACCAAAGAGGAACCTGTGCCTGGGAACAGCCTGGGGTGGCCGGTCTCAGCCCCACCAGCAGCAGACACCGTGCGTCGAGCCCACCCAGCCTCTTATGTGATTAGCTGCACTAATACCACCGGTGACCTCTCTTTCAAGCTCAGAGGCAACAATAGTCCTGGCTTTTGTTAGCAGGAGAACAAAATGCCACCTTTTACAGCTCTGCAATCATAGCTGCTTCCCTTTTCATCTCCCAGAGGCTCGGCACCAGACCTTGCTCACCGGGGAGGCTGGTTAACCCTTGCCAGGCAGCCCGGCCGCAGCAGGGAGGGAGGGGCGGCAGGGTCCCCAGGCTCCTCTTCTCCCACGTCTCTTCATTTGCATGGAAAACACCAAACAAGCCCTTTCTGGTGGAGGATGCAGGTGTGCAAGAGGGCTCTTCCCTGCCAGACATTGCCGTAGGCAGTAAGTACCTGGTGGCTACTTCAAGCCCCTCCGGTGCATCAGTAGGTCACCAAAACCCACGCTGAGCTCTCCCCCCTCACCCTGCCCTTTGGAACTGCCTTGATGAATAAAATGCACCCACTGACCAGGAACTGGCTTAACTTAGGTGACCTTCTTTTGTCCAATCTTAAGAAGAGCAGTTTAGAAGAAAAGGAGACCATGTTTTCCACAGCAGCGCCTCCCAAAGCTGCCAGGGCTCAGCAACTCTCCCAGCAGAACCGGCAAAGCCACATCTCACGGAAGGGATGATCTTGGCACATGGTGCTGGTGCAAACATGTATTTGGGCTCGCATGCGAGGCTCTTCCCAAAAGAAGGGGACGGATCCCCAGAGGTGCTCAACTTCCCGCTGACCACGCTGCCCACAGCTGGAGCAGCGCTTGCTCAGGACCTAGGGAAGACCATCCCTCATCCACCTTGGGATTCCTGAGGGAGCAGGGCACCTCATCCACCCCCGCACCCCTCTCGCTCTCCTTCCTCCCGACAAGGGCTACAAGGAGCACAGAGAGCTTTCTCCCGGGGCGTGCAAGGGTCTTGGATGCACAGCTGACTGCACGTGTCAGTTATGCTCCAAATGGGTTTTCACAGGTCAAGGTTCTGCAGGCAGCAAGAGCAAACGCTATTTTTAGATGGGATAAGGTCATGGTGCTTTTAGAGACAGTGAGGTCTACAATAAAACCTATTGATCAGTCTCTGGAACTAGCGCTCCGGAGAGACGCCTAGATTGAAACAAAAATTGCCTGGCCGTTTTCTCTATAGACTGAGTGGGTAAAAGCTTGTTGGACTCCATCTCTTTCAGGAGATAAAATAAGTAAGAAGAACCTGCGTACAGACCACGGTTGTCCATTTAAGCGGATGCACGGGGCAGGGGGTGGGGGTGGGAGAGGGAAGAAGGAAAACAGGACCCACCAGAAAGACCAGCGAGAAGCTCTGAGCATACTTCTGCCACGGCGGCGACAAGCCAGCCGCCCGGAGGGCAAAGGCCATCCTTGCCATGCCCATGACTCCCGCCTCTGCAGCCCGCTTGCCCAATCGAGGAGTGAAGGCACCCGGGTAACCTTGATTTTTAAGAGAATTAATGTTTTACTTGCACCTTGGAGGGTAAGGCATTCGTGACTGGGGTCCCCAGTAGCACATGCGCACACACCTATTTGCCTGTTTGTGTCTTGGCGATGAAGATCACCCAGCTGACGCGTGGAGGCCCAAAGATGGAAAACAGACCGATATTTCAGCCAGGCAAATTATTTAACTGGATGGTTCACACACTTCCAAGGTTTTCACAACAAATTCCAAGCATTTATCCAGGTCACATAAGAGCTTTAACCCAAAATACCAAAGCGGTGGACTATCACACCTTCAACTTCAGCCACAGACCTAAAGCTTTAAGTCTGCTACGGGCACATAAATATCTCTCCATCACAAGAAGCTCTTTATTGTATCGGAGACTTGCGACCACAGGGACGAGTGTGAAACCGTGGAGTATCTTCATTCATTATCTGCCCCACTCCCACAGTCTCGCTCACAAACAAAACATGCCACGGTAAACGTAATCCATACATCACACCCTGACACGAGTGACCCCATTAGCGAGCCAAGCCTGTCCTAGCCAGAGCACCCTACCGTACATTAGCGATACAATGACCGATGCCTTTGTAGGCTATAATAGTAGTAATAATAATAATAATAGATAAAGACTATCCAGCTATGAAATGCTAGTATGGGCGATGGGATACGTAGCTTACTTTCTACTCGGGACAATAACTACACGAGCAGAGAGGCACACTCAGCTGCTCAGGTAAAAGCAGATCGTGCAGGAATTAAAGGACTCGCACGCCTGCGGCGTGGCATGCTCACCATTTGACTGCCAGGTTAGGCTGCAGTTTAAGTTTCTGCATAAGAGGTATGACAAGATACAAAATCTCAAACAGGATCTCATCTGCACGGTGACTGCGCTACAGAGGAATCACAATAAAAACCATGTTTCAAAGCAGTACAATAACCGTGATGCAAGTTGAAAAAAGAAAAAAAAAAAAAACCCAAAAGGCAGGCTAATCTTTTCAAAAATGATACTGCCTTTAGAAAAGCCAAGATAATTATTCTTTTATTTAGGAAATCAGGCTTGGGTCTGGTTTGGTTTCTTAATATAAAGGTTCTTAGGCTCCTACCAGCACTTTTTCCACTTTTATGATTTTCTTCCTAGTGCCCTGTGACGCTAGGACAAAGTTTGAGATAAAACGATTATAATAAGTAAGGACAAAGTTACTTGGGAATTGAGGACACTGCTGCAGTCCCTCATCTTCTTAACTGACGAAATGAATGGAGCTTTAGTAGAATATATGTCTGAGAAAATTCAAAGCTAATTTTTGTTTATAATTACTGGTACCATGCAAGTATCCTTTCCAGAAAGCCTACTCTATCACCCAGAAAGCAGATGCAAATATGGGTATAAATACAGAGTGCAATGAAGCCTGTGGTAATGCTCACATTAACTGCCGCGCAGTCAGATTTTTAACCCATATATGTATATGGGTACACGCACACACGCACCCGCACATGCGCTCCTCTGGCGATTTTTGACAGACATCACTTGCATCTGGGCTCGAGTCGATGCCTGCCGCCTTCTCTGAGTTTTTTCCTAGATTTCAATGGATGTTAGACGAGGCTCTCTGTCAATCTGAACATAAATAACCATAAGGGGCTTGATCCCAAGCTCCTTTACACCGCCGTGCCTACCAAGTGACTCTCCTGGCTGCAGGGGAGCCGCTCGGGATTTATGCCCGGGGTAACTCCAAGCAGGATCTGCCCCAGCAGACGCTTTCCTTCACGCCTGCCCCTGCCCTCGGGTTTCGTACGAGCGCAGAAGCGGGGAGGGGACTGCAAGCACCCTCTACCGCTGCTCGAAAGGGCTTTTGTAACCTGCTCAGCTGCTGTTGGGCATGAAACCGAAAAGTTGAAGAGGCTGGCATGGCAGAAAGCAGCTCCCTCAGTTTGTTTTGCTGCAAGACACATCTGGGTTTGTGGGGCTTCCAGTATGAGGAGGCTTCAAGACCAGCACCTCCGCAAGACAGGGGCTGGGGACA
>NW_008824358.1:3667372-3670345 GCF_000699105.1 Pygoscelis adeliae | reverse complement strand
CCCCAAAACTTTTAATTTTTGTCTTTTCCATTTGTTTTTGAATTAGCATTCAGTGTCTGACGCCACGACATGGATAGCTAAAAATGTGTGCGCAGATATGTTATCCATGAACAAAGTGGCTCGTGTTTGTTCTTTATTATTTAGGAAATGCACATTAATTACTGCAGATTTTCTCCTATACATCTACTGTATCTCAGACAGAATTGCTGAGAAGGGTCTGCGGAATAAAAATGTATGGGGTAATTAAATGGATATTTATAATTAGAACTTAATAATTTGCATCAGGGACAAATGAGCTCTGATTTCAATCTGTAGTGCATTTAGATTAGCCTGAAGATAGTGTAATTTCATGTTTTATAGTCCTCCTCCCAGATTATGAAACAATACAGTGTCTTTAAAGCAGCCGTGTTTGTGTCAGGAGCGTGTTAAGAAGAAGCCGCAATGAAAATGTTTGACAACGTGAAAGCAGCCATAAATTACATGACAACTGTGTAAAAGTCGTGATGAAACAAATAAAGGGCTGACCTACAACGCATCTGATTCAGCACCGCACCCGGACCGCTCGGCGCTCATCCCGGCGCAGCAAGCGCATCCTTATGCGCACGGCTACTTAGTACCGAGAAAACTGTAAATTATCACTAGTCAACAACATTGATTTTTAGTCGACGTTTCAATCAGTTTGAAGTAGAAACACTACACCGCTCCCCCGGCAGCCTCTTAGCCAGCCGGCTGCTCGGCCGTAGCCTTTCAGGTCGCAGCTCTGTTACAGTCCCATTGTTCCCACCGTACAATATTTATCGCGGGCTCTCCAGATACAGGTACTTGACCTAAAGGTCACCGCCTTGTCTCTTGGACATACAACCTACCTTCGCTACCGATGCCGTTTAGCCAAACGCGGGGAGCCCCCGCGAAGCCTGCTACCTCCCCGAAGACGTACTGGGTGAACTTCCCCCAAGGGACGGGGCATTGCACAACCGCAGCCAAGCACCCGCCCTCCAGACCGAGTGCCTGCATCTCCACGGAGCTCAAACACGGCACGAGAGGCGAAGCGGCCGAAGAAGCAGGGTGGACCCCTCGCAGGGAGAAAGGTCATGGCAAAGAGCGGGTTGGTTTGAAGATGCGACCATGTCTTTTCTTTACTTCCCGGCTTTGCCCGGCTGCTGGCAGGGAGGAAGGGCAGCACAGCGGGGACGGCCCCAGGCTCTCGTCCCTGCTCTGCCGCAGCTCTCCTGTCTTACCCGGAGCGAGTCACCCCACCGGTGCCATGCTGTAAAACAGTAGCTGCCTATCTCGCCCCGGTATTGCGAGGGTGTATTCATTAACATCTCCGAAGCACTCAGGTCCTCACATAATAGAGGTAAACACTGTGACCAGCAGATAACAGGGAGTCCTGTGCAGGCATTACACACAGCAGCTGCACACGTGCGTAGGCAAACGCCTGGGAAAAAATACAGGGGTGCCAAGTCGCTGGGAAGTTCACAATCAAACCAGTTACGGTTTGACACGCAACACGGAGAGCAACAGAAGAACCAGTTTCAGGAGGGAGACTTCCAGACCCAGAGCCCTGGCACCCAACACCGTGGAGCCATATCCCACAGCCTCTTCCCAGCCTTTGTATTTTCCTCCCAGAGAGCAGAGCTCAGTGCGCCGCACATCATCAGCTGCCAGCTAAAAATGCAAAGGGGAAGGAGAAGAAACAACCGTGGTTTGAAAATCCCAGCCTCCTCAAAAACAAGGACTCACAGACCCAGATGCCCCACACGTAGCTGGGTGGCCAGGTGAAGCTTTCGCCACCAAGGCCATCCCTGCACCTACCCCCTTTCCAGCAGGGATGGCCGCGTGAGATAGAGCCGTAAGCGCCAAGCGGGCCTCCCAATCCCCAGCAAGGCACGACACTGGGAGCCCATCAAAGGGGCACAGGACAGGCAGGTGACCTGATCCCACCTACCCTCTGCGTCTCTGAAAATGCCACCCTTCGCGGCAGGGGGGAGCCTGTGTTTTCCTGGCTACGCCCTTTCTGTGCATTTTGAAAGCCACCTGGTGTCAGCAGGACGGAAAACAAGGTGCCGAGATCTTCCTTTGAGGAGTTTCTTGTTTGACCGAAGTACATGTTATTCAAATCAGCTACAGTGAAATGCAGTTAAGCTGCTGTTTGTTCCAGCACGATGAGACTGGCCTGTTAAAAAGCAAAAATGTCAGGATGTTACAGGCTCAGCCTCCTGCCAAGACTAGTAAGTAGCTGAACAACTGTCAGAAACAGACAGCATAATCGGAAACCGAAAAAAAAAAAAAAACCAACCCAAAACAACCCTGAATTCAGACCGTGTTGCCGAGTCGCAGGCGCACTGGGGCCACCTACGCCCCCAGCCAGGTGCTCTTGGGAAGCTCCGACCTGGCGCTCACGCTGTGAGCTCCCAGGTAGCATCCGCCACAGCCCCATTTACCACATCCCTGCCAAATCCACCTCTTGCACAGCAAGTAACTTTAAGAAAAAACAACGGTAACGCAGTAAAGATCCCCGATTTGTCTTTATTCTCACCACCCCGGCGTTACAAGAAGGCACCTCCACGTCATGCGCAGCCCAGCAATTTTGTGACGCCTGTGTACAGGCTGGAAGCGCAGCCACCTTCGCACCAAGTGCAGGTCTGCGCTAGGCGGTCAGTTGGAATTTTTTCTCGATAAGTTATTTAAATGGGTGGGAGCCACCGTGTAAAGGTGCTATCGTTCACAGGCTGCGGACCTGCGCTCGGTCCGTCCCCCGGTTTCACCCTCCTCAGCCAGGCAGGGATTGCCTTACAGATGCTTTTTACCCCTGAATTTAACTCCTGCTATTTCTGAAATCTCCCAGACACACGCACGCCCCTCCTGCTCTCACACACTCTCGGAGTTTAATTTGCCTCTCAGAACACCAAACTCTCCACCCCCCCCCCCTTTTTTTTTTTTTTTCCTGGGCCCCCCGGTTCACTGCACCGC
>NW_008824358.1:3651924-3667348 GCF_000699105.1 Pygoscelis adeliae | reverse complement strand
TCAAGAAGCTTGTGATAAATTGTTCAAAGGGAAAAAAAAAAAAAATGGAACTGTGTCTTTTTTTTTTTTCCTTAGCCCTTCTCTCTCTTCTTGCCTTTAGCCAAAAGACCTGGGAGCATTTGATGTACAGTCAGCAGGTATTTAAAAAAAAAAAAAAAAAAAGAAAATTATTGAAAAGGCTGGCCGGCTCCGGGGCTGTGACACTCTCTCATCAAACTCTGGATTCCAGCCAAGTTCATCTGTTAATGGAGAGCCACAGCCAGGGCCCCCCCCCACCGCTCCCTCCTCTACCTCTTCCTCCCTCCTAAAAAACTAGACATCGATTATGTCTGTGCTTTTCCCTTTCTATTCAAGATAAACAAAGTGCTTCAAGTTCAGGGCACACCCTGGGACCCTTGACAAAGCAATCTATCATCCTGTCTGCTAAACCAGTCTGGCCACACCACCGCGGAGGAGACTAATGCTTCCAGTGTACAATTTTCCCTTTGTGCTGCTGCCCTATTACTAGTAACCTCTTTTCTTCCCTACCTTCCCAGGAGCAGATGTGCTTGACCACTTTGCCTAAGCCCCTCCTGGCAAAGGCATTTCTCACTGAAAGCAACCTCAAGCATTAAAAAAAAAAAACAAACCAACCACCAAGGAGCCGAGCCCCTGCCTGCTCCTTCCCCTCCCCGACTCCTCTCTCCATCCCTACGTCCACCAAAGAAATCCAGCACGGAGCTTGATTTTTCCTTCCCCCCTGAAGACTTCTTTTTAAGGAGTGAGTTCGGGTTTAAATCATACCCACTAATTCATTCTGACTTGCAATTAAATGCAAATACACTTTTATAGCCAGCATGGAGTGTATTAATTTTAAGAGCAAATGACAAAATAAGAATACAGTCCCTCCAATGCCAATAATGAATCGCACTATAAATCACGTTAGTGGTCACATTCATTAAAGCTTGTGAAGCGCTTTGAGATCCGCGGGTGCAACGTGCCATCAACCTACAAAGTAGCATCAGCTCGCCCGGACCTCGCTGCCATCGCTCAAGTGCCCCAGAGCCCAGTCGGGGGGCACAGCCAGCTCCCTTGCCGGCTGGGAGTCCCCGATCGCACAGGGGACACCCCGCCAAGTGCCGGGGACCCAACTCCACTCCCTGTCCCTCCCACCAGCACTCCGGGGAGGCCGGCGCTTCCCAGGCGAGCGGCGACGGTGGAATTCGCAGCCCAGTATTGAGGTTGGGTCTTGCCACCGGGCCATGCCATCCGGGCAAGGCGATTTAGGTCAAGGGATGGGCCAGGCTGGGTGCTCTAAAAAACAGGGCAGTTACAGGAATTAATAGGAAACCACAAATCGCCATTTAAGGTGCACTTCATAACAGCTAGCGTGGCCTTCTTCCGATGCTCCCGGCTGCAGACAGCTCTTACCCCTTCCCCAGGTCTACACAGCGCTCCATTTGCTTGCCAGCACTAAGATCCTCTGCACCGTTTATCAGCCAACATGGGGGAAAGTGAGGTTTTTCTGGCTCCTTTGTTTTGTTAGGACAGCTGTGTGCCATTCCCACCCCCTCCCACCCATCCTCTCCTAAAGAAATAATTAAATCCAATTAGGACCAGAAAGTAATTTACATTTTGGTTCTGTGTAAGACTGGGAGGGGGGAGAAGGGGGGGGGAAAAAAATCCCATAAAACATGTTGCAATGAAATTTCATTCCTTTGCTACTTATTTGCCTGCTTTTGCATTTGAAGATACCTCAGACTGCACTTTCACTCTTTAAAGGTCTGCCTTTTACGTTTTGGTGCACAGACAGAGGGAGAGAGAGGAGGAAGGTGGAAGAGAGGAAACTTGTTCCCATTCCCTGCTCCGTGAACAAGAGGGCTCTGCTGGGGCGGCCCATCCTGCTCCTGCTCCTGCTCCTGCTCCTGCTCCTGCTCCTGCTCCTGCTCCTGCTCCTGCTCCTCCCCTCGCCGTGCCGGGGGCTCCTCCGCCGCGGTTTGCTGATTTACAGAACCTCGGTATGTGAATGGCAAAAATTCCTTGGCATAAGTATATGTTTGCTGATCACATTTCAGATCATGTGTTGTTCATTATTATGACTTGCTCAGAAACAGTTTGCTACAGTTATGTGGGTTTGCCTTGGATTTTTTTTCCTCTTTTAGTACATTGAAAACAGCCCGGGGTGGGGGGGGGGGAGAAGGAGGGGAGGAGGAAGCAAATGAGAAAATGTTTTTGTGTCTATACGTTACCTCAAACGGCTATTGAAAAAAATTACAGAAAGGAATACACAATATTCCAGGACTGGGAAGCAGGGGGAAAAGGAAATGAGATTAACAAATCATTTCTTAAAGATGAATGTAATGTCAAATTTTGAAGTGGAACATTTTCCTTTGGATGCATATGGAATTATATGTGGATTTGATATTTATACACTTCTGAACTATCTAAAAATACATCCAGCCAAACCGATGCATTGAATTTAATCCGGTGCATTATTTAAGCAGCTAGAATAGAAGGCCTTTTTGCCAGGCAAGGCATCAGTGTGAGTACTGTCTGTAGCACAGGTCAGCAAGTCCAGGACACATTTATTTCTAAAAATACTGCTCCTTGCCTTGTGCAGAGAACTTTTTTTTCTGAGTCTGCATTTTGGCAATTAGAAAAGCAAATACGGCATTGCTCAAGAAAAAATAAACAACGTTTCCAAACAACGTGAGTGTTTCGCTTTCACCTGTGTTGTAAAACTCCCATTAATTACAGAGAGTTTGCTCTGACCTCCTCCAGCGATTCACCCCCATCTTTGCCCGTGGGAGATGGTACAAGCGGGTTTTCCTTCACCGTGTAGGTAACCTGGGCGCTCTCCTCCCCGCGCCCGGCGCAAAACACGAACATTTACTTTTTTGTCATTTTCATATAGTAAATTATCCATTAGATTTCATCATATCTTGCTAAAGCAATTACATCAAGAAAATGATAGCGCGTGTGGAATCAATTATGCATGCACTTGGCCAGGGACCAAAGGCTATGAAGTCGGAGAGGGCAGAATCGTTCGACACACACAAATAAAAAGCCCCTGGATCTCGCAGATGGACCCCATCAGTTCATCTTACTGCCGAAAAAGTTCATGCACTTAATAATTTATTTGTGTTCTGGATACTGTTTCCCAGCTGAATATTAACAACTTTGAACTGAACCATGCTTTCAGTGTGGTATGGGTGGAAGTCATGGAAGGGCAGCACTAGGTCTCCTCCGAGGTTAAAATTATACTTCTGTTCCTTCCAGAATGGTCATTTTCCCTCTCCATTTATTTTCTTTCATTAAGCAGTGCCTTTAATCAGGGTATCCGTTTCACCCTTCCAATTCATCTTCTTACCCAGTGATAAACTCTCAAACCAAAGTTGAGCATCAATTACCAAAGACGAACAACTGAACGGGTGAAGCGAAGGCGAAGGCCCGATCCCACAGCCGAGAGCCGCGGTGCCGCCGGCTCAGGGGCCAGCCGGACGGGGACCCAAGGGCAAAGCCCCAGCCAGGCGGGAGGGCCAGCGGACGGCCTCCGGCGGTGGCCGCGCGCGGACACCCGGGCAGGTTACAAAAGCTGGGCAGGCTTCCAGCCAGGCTGTTCCCAGTTTCCCCTCCCAGCTCGCAACGAGGGTTGGATGATTAACGCCTTGCCTGGGGAAGGCAAGGAGAAAAAGACCCTTCCTTGCGATGAGGCAACTGGAAGACTTGACTGGAAGAGGAGCAGCACCAACGGCACGACCTGCTCCTCTGAACGGGGGCGCTCCCTCCCCGGCGCCACCGTCCCCCAAACGCAAAACCGCCACCGAAACGCCAAGAGCAGCTTTGCACACGTGTGCGGTGCCGGATCAGGCCCGGGGCGCGTGTCTTCAAGGCCAGTCGTGCAAAGAAGAGCCCGGGCCCTGCCGTGTCCTGCCCTGCCGTCACCTCTCCCTTCTGCCCAGGCAGCTCCGGATCACGGAAAATAATTCTTTTCCATCTATACGTACAGAATTTTTTTTTAAAGGAATGTCTCCCCCAAATGGGAACAATTTCCTTCTACACTTCCAACCAAGTGTACTTAACATTAAAAGAGAACTGATAGAACATATTTAATTACTCAAGGTTAGACTCCTAATTCCTCAATTCACTAAAGGAAACTTGGCAAGAAGATGCATCATTTTGCTGCTTTCTACTGGAGCATCTGAGGGAGAAGAGCCACTGAGGCAGCTAATACACAAAACATGATCAAAAGTGATTAACAACAGCTTCATATGCAAATTGCATTAATGAAGGAGTGCAAAGTCATCATGTAAATTAAATATGTCAAATCTCTTGGTGAACTTTCAATCTTGAGAAGAAAAAACACCGCTTTAATTTTTTTACATCATCAATTTTCCAAGATTGAAAATCTAAGAATCTTGGTGCTATAAAACAATTTTCACCTTTTTTTTCTCCTTCAGCAGCCTGACAGGCTGGCCTGATGTGTGCCGAATGCACATGTTAATAGGCCAATCAAAAATGCAAAACAATTCGCAATTACTGCAAGGACCTAATGGTCATTAGAATTTACAACTAGGTAATGAACTAAAGTCTGCCCACACCATGCATATTCATAAAGCAATTTAGCCTTTGAAGATTAAAGAAGTGCTTAAAATTCAAATGAGCTTTAGCAAATTATCAGTAAGATTCATCCAAAAAGCAAAAGGGTTTTTCTTCCTGTGATTTCCTTATTTTTTTAATGCAAAATTGTTATATCTTCCAGACCGAGCTTCAACTAAACACAGGGCTCCGAGTCAAGCCAAAGGGGCTGGAGACAAACAGAGGCAGAAAACATTGTTATGGACTTTGTTCAGAAAACTAAGCCCTTAAGAGCCAAACCTATCTCTAAACATGGTAATTTATCAAAAGCAGCACAGACTTGCTCATAGGCAGTATTGTGTGCCGCTCTCCGAGAGCAGATTAACAAGATTTCCGCCACCCTCCAAAAAAGCCTTTTTCCCCTCAAGTCACATCTTCCGTGTAAACAGCAAATGTATTATAAAAACATTATTTTCATCAAAGTGCAGCAGCATTAATTTTAGGAACTCGCTGCATTTAAAAAGGAGGGATGAAAAGATCTCTGCACCGGAGCGTGCCACCGAGAAAGTCGCTTCGCTCCCAGGGAGCGAAGCCGCCGCCGAGAGAGAGAGAGAAAGGCGGCTCCGCCGCAGGGGAGGGAGCCCGCCGCCGAGAGAGAGAGAGAGAGAGGAGTTTGTGGGGGGACCGCTCAGCGCCGGCGGCCGCTCGCGAACTTGGCTCCGCTCTCGGCCGGCCCCGTCGGGGCCTGATCCTGCCGGCACCTCCTGCGGCACCCCGAGGGGTGCAGAGGAGGGGAGCCCCGGCTTTGCCAGCCACCCCGGGGGCAGGAGGAGGTTGGGGAAGGAAGGCTGCTCCGCCTGCCTCCCCGGCGCCCCGACTTTGAAGGATGGATGAACGTTCAAATAATTTCTTTTCCCTCCTCCCCAGCCTTCCCCAGCCTCATGGCTTATCTTACCTGCGCCCCTGCAGAGCAAAAGAGAGGATGCCCGGGGCCGTGCTAACGCCCCACATTTTTAACATTTATTGGACAGAATAGGACCCGGCGCCACGCGAAAGCCGCACCAGCAAACATCTGTATCAGCCACGAGCCCCCGGTTTTGACCGATTCCCCCCGACTTCAACATGACTTCACATGAGGAGAGTTCAGCGAGGGCCGATACGGGATGTGACAGCATAAATCAGAGTTAGATTAAAAACAAAAGTTTAGAAACTACCGCCGGGTCGCCGAGCTCTTCGAGGCCATGTCTCCCAAACTGCCTCCAAGTCATCTCCCCCATGAGGAGATTCCCCCCCCCCCTTTCTTTCACTGCTTCCGGAGACGGCACACGGACGTAAAAACCGCACCACTGGGCTCCGAGTATTCCTTAAAATAAAGCAATTAACTTATTTCCAGGCTCCAGCAAGCGATCGTGACAGCCTCCCCCCGGCAGAAAGTGGGAGCCGTGGTCCCTTGACCCCCGGCCAACACAAAAGAGGCAGCCCCAGCACAATGCCTGCTGTCAGCAACTGAATTATTTTTATACAGGAATTTTTATCTCTATTGTACAAACAAGTATGTGTCTGTGCTGACTTGTTAAGCAATCCACTTGTATGTAGAATAAGATTTTTTTTTCCCTGCTACCAGTCACACAGCTCTGAGATCAGAAGAAATACATACTCTTTGAAGCTCCTCAAATGTTTTAGTTAAAAGGACAGCAGTTGTTTTCAAAGATCCAAGAGTATCTTTATCAGAATTTAATTTTTCCTCATTGATTTTTTTTCTAAGGTAACACAAATTTAACACAGGACAGTTTATTACAAAATAATACAGCCTCTAAATAATCTTCCAGGAGGTAATACTCTCTTTTTCCAAATGCATCCCACTGTGGTTTACTTCCTCAAAGAGAACAAGGCTCCCCAACTCCTCTTTCTTTTTGCGCAACAACTATTTCCTAAATATGAAAATCAGCATCGATAATAGAGAAAACGCAGCGAAAAGCCCCTGGCCACCCTCACGCAGTAAACGCTCCACGCACTTGCGGTGCCCTGGCTGAAGCACAGCAGTTTCGCTGATATATTCTCTTACTCCAGAAAGAATAAACTCAGTAGCTAAAATGCAACGAAACCCAGATGATTCATGCAATGTCCAAAAAAAACCAGCTGTGATGCTGTAGCAAAGTAACGCTGGGTGACAAATTAATTGCTGCGAATTTGGAGGGGGGGGGGGGCATTTTTATTTTTGCATTTTATATTTTGCTGCCTGCTAAATCAATTAAGTTGAGCGATGAATGCGGGATTAAACTCCTTACTTCCTAAGGAGTGAGGAACTGTAATGTGTGTTTATTTAAAAAAGGTAATAGTTGTAGTAATAGTAATAATAATAATAATAATATCCACAACAACAATAATAACACCACTGAAGGCAGGGCTCTTCTTTAAGCCTTTGTTGTTCAGCAGTAATTCCATTGTTTATTTAGGCAGAGGTTTTTCTATCTGAAGCTAAGATCAAATCGTAGGTGTAATTGTTCAGCACTTATGCAAAGCAGGGGGAGGATAGAAGCAGAAAGTCCTTGGTTTTGACTGACCAAAGCTCCCCGGGTCTCCCTCCGCCAGCACCCGCTCCGGGGCCAATTCAGCACCCTCTGAAGCTGCTTCAGACCTCAATGCCATCCTGACAACGCCTACCTGGAAGGGCAGGGTTGAAGCACTGCCTTCTCCTCGACAGCTATTTCACAGGGATATTAAGCCTCATTTCCTTGACGACAATGCAGTTATTTGGTTTTTGCTTCTTGCTCCAGTCTTGGCATTTTAGCTGTTTAGTGTGAAACACAAAAACCTAAGCTCGAGCTGAGCTCCATACCCATCAAATAGGGGAAAGCGGGGGGGGGGTGTGTGTTTAGCAGCAACATGTTCAGGTAAAAAGTTCCAGCAGAATTGCAGCAGGCAAGCGGGGAGAGGTCTCCAGGGAGAGCAGAGAGAAGAAACACTTTGGTGCACTGTCTGCAAACCCAGAATTCAGCAGCTTTTTTTGGCAGCCAATTTGTTTCAAGTGTTTTGTTTCAGGAAACGTATGTATTTTTCTTTGTGCATTTTGTGGATTTACTACAACCGCTCCTGACAGCTGTTGATTCAGTTAAATGAGCACATTATTAAAAATCCTCTAACGTAGCCGCGCTGAAAAACAGACACCTTTGGATGGAGCTGAAGATCTGAACCCAGAAGAAGATGCAAATGAAACCTCTGTGAAGAGGATGTACAGCCTGGGCCGTGCCTGCAGCTGGGGGGGGGCAAAGGCAGCCCCATCCCCTGTTTGTGGTGTCTTTCTTTTCTTTGTTTCGACCAGACCATACTAAAAAGGAATGAAAAGCAAAGCAAACGATCCCAAATATAAAAAAGTAAATGTTTGCTAATACTTGGAAAAATTACAGCCCCAGCAGGCTGGCATTAATGCGCTTCAAAAAATTCTGCACTGTGCCCCATACTTCGTTTTCTGTCCTTACTTGCTAGCCAATTTTGCAGAGGAAGAACACCTATACGAAACGAGGAGGGAAAGAAGTGGATGTTTTCATTTTGCTTTAGATCAAAGGCAAACAAGAATGCAAACTGTGGCATATTGAATATTTTTTTCCACTGCTGTCATTCACACCAGGCTATCGAAGTTTTATACAATTCCCCAGCCCGGCTGCATATTAAGCTGGCTGTGTACAGCTTTATTACAGCGTGGTGGTGAGGAAACATTAATATTCCTGTGTTGCATCTGACAGCACATTTACATGTGCCCATCTGAGCTCACACCTGAGAGCTGCTCCAAGGTACAGTAGCTGTGCTCCGATTGTAAAGGCAAATGAAGAACACAAATTCCCTGCTGGGATCGGGGCTGACCCCACCACACCCCACACCGCAAACCTTTCCCTTGCCAACCCGAGGCAATGCCACCTCCGAATGAAGAATGAGCCGGGGAGCAGCCACCAAGTTACCAGCCCTCGCAGAAGAAGAGCGAAAAGCCTCGCTGAAATATTTTAAAGATGCACAGCGAGTGCAGCTGGCCAATAAAGGTTGGGAAATAAACTCGCTGAACCCCGCGCGGGATGCGTTGCATACTAAACCTGATTAGGAAGACGGGGAGGATGTTTATGGGCTTCAAAATGGGTTTGGCGTTAACACAGGAGGCTTTGAATAACGGGAGCGCTTGGTCTGCCCGTCCACGAGGGCCCGCAGCCGCCGGTCCAGCTCCTGCAAGCATTTAAGTGCGCAGGTGCCGTTCGGTCCGTGCCCGGCAGGGCAAAGCGCACCCGGGGTGGGGGCCCTGAAGAGCAAACTGAGTTTCATGGAAATTCATGATGAAATGGAAAACAGGTCACCCCAGCCGCTCGGGCGGTTTGTGGGTCCATTAACGTGCCTGTTATTTTTAAAAGTATGTAATAAATCACAGCAATCCATGTACTGATATCAGCCATCGTGGGCCCAAACCCGCTACGCCCGACGTTACCAGGAGGCAGGCTGGAGCTACCGCGTTTGTATCAAGCGAGATAAAATGTGTTCGTTAGCCCAGGGGGAAAAAAAAAAAAACCCAACCAACCAATGGTTAATTTTAGGGCCATGCTACTAGTATGAATATAGGTCTTAACGTACTAAAAATACGTGATCTCGGCGTATTTTATGAACTTGTGCAATATCCCAGAAGCTGACACATAGAACAGAGCCCTCCCGGACGGAAGCGGCGTTCAGACGCCCGCCAGGCTGAGAAGACGACCTCCCCGGACTCGCGACATCGCTGGCAGCACCCCGACCCAAACAAAATCACAACAAGCAGAAAGGTAATGAGAGCTCCTCAGCGATTAGCTAAAAAAAAAAAAACAAAACAAAAAACCAAAAACCAAAAAAAAACCCAACCCCAACACAACCAAGTGGCAATGTGCCAGGCCGTGTCCAGCCTGATGCTAAACGCCTTTTATTGCACAAAGCTGGTACTATTGGATATAAAAACAGACCCAAGTTTGAAGGGAATTTTGTCCAAAAAATTTCCGTTAAGGAGGATGCGCGCAGGCAAACAACTGGAGGCTGAACTCCCGTTGCCTGACACTGCCTCGCCTGCCTCTTTAATCGTCTCCATTATTTGAATGAAGTAAGAAAGAGCTCGTGGGCTGAGGGTTGCATATACAAAACGGGGTGATGCTAATAGGCCTCCTCCTCTTTAAAAGAGGCACTACCAAATTATGGGACTGTTTAGGGAAGACTTTATTTCTCCCACCGGGCTCATTTGAAGGTGTTTAATTTACTCCCTGCCTCAGTTTCCATCACCCGGCATTCGTTGTTGGGACTCGCTGCACAGAGCCTTACGTTTATTACGCACATCATTTTCAAAGCTTTCGGCACGTGACGCTAACGTGCGCCTTTTCAGATCTATACGAAGTTTAACGCGTGCCGGGCTGCCTCTTCAACCACAAGCATTTTGGACGCAGCGATGCTTCAGCCCATGGTGAGCTCCACAATTAGATGTCCCATACAATAGGAGAAAGAATGCAAAACATTATTTCTCATCCTCTAAACCAGAAGATCTGATTTGCAGGAAACAAAAAAGCAGAAAGATTCAGGGCACTGCAACATTCTGATGCTCCCCTGGAAAGATCACGCCGATGCAGAGGAAAACTTTCTACCCTGCTTCTGTGCTTCGAGTGAACTCGTATTTGTGTTTCCAGTAAAGAGCCATTTTTACATCAACTGTCTGTAACAGCAGGGAATAGGAAAACTAACACAATCTTTACCTCGTACAAAGGATGCTATTGGTGTCACGTGTTCGCTTCTTCAAAAAATGTTTTTTGTAAAAGACAACGGGGAAAGCAGAGGAACGATTGACTCTTCCCCGTACCCCCGCGCGAGTAGCGTTAGAGCAACTTTTTGATCCCCTACATTTTTTACATTCCCCCCCCCTCCTCCCCGAGAAGTAGATTTCACAGCCGCACAGGCCACCGCCTTTAATTAAGCTTTCAAAAGTCTTCTGACAATGCCAACAATTGCAAGACACTTCTGGAGCTCAATCATGCAATCATCGTGACACTTCTATTTACAATTTGTCTTAGAAAGAGTTTCTCTGACATTGTACTTTGACAAAACAGCCAAGCTGCCAGTTCACAACCTTTCTCTGTCTTATTTACAAATACAGCTTGTACGCAGGGCTCCGAACCTCAGGAGCGGGAGCCTTTGGGTAGCACCCTCACTATTTTTCCTGCCTGCGACTGTTTTACCCAGCCTGTGCTCTCTGTTTCTTTGTATGGGGAAGGCAGACAGAATTCGACGCCGAAATATTTCCATATTCCTCCCCCCTCCCCTTTTTTTAAGCTTTCATCTTATTGTCCAGATGCAATGCTAACTATTCAATGCAGACGTCAATAATTTTTTTGTCTCCGGAACAAAACAAAATAATAAGGAATCGCAATTTACAACCTACAGAATTACAATGGCAACTACTATTAACAGCCCAAGAAAATTTCTGTGGTGCAATGACTACTCAAAGACATTGCCTCCTGAGAACTGTAATAATCAAATGTACTTGGTCCAAAATTTAGTACCAAATTATGTCCACCTTCCCCCCGATTACTGCAGACAGAGGTTTTTCTTACGTTATTTTCCCACGTATTTTATTTGAATGCCACAAGCAGCCTGAGAATAAAGGATGGGAGCAGTAAAAATGATCTCCCCTCCTCCTCCCCTCTTTGTACAGTAAATACGGCATCCGCAGATACACGCTCGGCATTATAAAGGGGAGTACGCAGCAGCACTCCAAAGTGTTCCTCCAACTGAATCCAAGTAACATTTAAGATCCTTCCTCGCCCAAAAAACAGCCTTTCATTAATTCCCTCGGATTTATACATTCAACAAACAAACCGCTAAAACCTGACACCGGCGGACGATAAATATTTCTTCAGCCTTTTCAATAAGTGAACAGCGATTTTACATTCACTGATCTCTAGATACTTCAGTTAATATTTCCCCCTATTGTAAAATATGGGAGCGGATAACTAAAGCCCTGCCGTAGCACTCACTGCAAATCACGGGCTGCCGGTGTCTGGTGGTGAGGCTTTGACATACATATTGATGAAAGCTGCCTCATTGGACCCACACAACATATCCTATTAATTTTCGGTTAAATTTATGACATTTCAGCTATAGCGCTGGATCAGCATCACTCAAAATTTTATAGCAAGTCAAAGCTACGCGCAGGCAGACACCCACGCGGAAGAAACAGGTACGCATGCCTGCACCTATATGGATCTCACAGCTACTGCACAGGTTGCCCACATACATATAAGCTCTTGCAATCATCCCCGTCTCTGGAAAACGGCGAGGATAAAGAGCAGCCTATCGACGGTTAAAATAGACATCATTTCTCCCTGCATTTGAATGACTCGCTGCCTCCTTCCTTGCCTTTAGATGAGCCGATCCTTAACCGTTACTTAAGATGATCTTTTACTGTAACACACCAACTTACTGACTACAAAACTGCAGACAGAGCACATGCTGCATCCAGAGCTAACCTACAGCACCTCCGTATCCAGAGCTAACCTGTAACACCTCTTTCAGCCTAATAACTAATTTGGGGCATTTTTACGTTGCTACTAAATACATATTTTCTGGTCTTTCACCAGAAAGAATCAGTTCCCTCAACTCCTGTGTATTTTTCTAAAGGCAGCCTCTGTCCTTTTTTTTTTTCATTAATTGCACACTCATATCTTTTTGCATTTCGCATTCTTGCACAGAAATCGGATATAAAATATCAGAATTTGAAGAGCCCAAGGTTCACTGCAGGGGCCTTCCAGAAACCTGAACTCCACAGCTCACTCCAAGACCCTCACCGGTGACTTTACTGCCGGACCCCACAAACTCCTGGACAGGGGCCACTCCAGCTATTGCCACCCTTCTTTGGGATACGAGGGATCTAAACTCATCCACGTGAAAGGGGAGACGAAAACACGAAGGGGAGGGACAGCGGGAGACCCCGTAACTCCTGGTGCTCCTTTCCCGCCTCCCACAGCCAGGCTGCATTTCCCACCACAGGGAACAAGCAGGGGACCCCAGCGCCCATCGGCTCCGTCCCGGCCAGGGACGCGCAGGAAAAGACCTGTGCTCTCGGACCGCTCGTCCGCGGGCACGGCTGGGCACCACCGCGCGGAAAACTTGGGGCCGGAGATGCCCGGACGACCGCAGCTCAGTCTCTACTCACAACAGCGCTCGTGGCTTGCACCACGGACCCGAGCCCGCTCCCAGCCAGGCCCACCTGCACAGCAAAGGCAGTCCCTGCGTGTAAGAGCGAGCAGGATCAGGCCCCTGCCGATGTGCCCCTCTCCCTACCCATTGCCCTCCACTCACCAAGCCATTTAAAGTCAGTTAAAACTACAGCCTTTTCTGAATTAACGGCCCCGTGACACCGTGCGAGGCCGAATCCTGCTCACTTCACATCCCCCGCGCCACACGAAAGCGTAGTTTGGCTCGCCGAGTCTCCCGTGCCAAACAAGTACCAGAGCAAAAACCCTCAGCTGAGGAGTTTCCCCACGTGCAGAACTCGCCGCCGCGGCCGTGCCTCCAGCCGAGGGACCTATTCGGGACCACGGGGAGGAGAGCGGGTTTAATTCTTGCTTGACAGATACTGTGTTTTGTCTTTTCAACAGAGCGGCGCCGTACGTAAATACAGCGTTACATCATACCGCCGCTCCTCCATATTTGGTGATTTAGTATGGCTCCAGAGCTCGGAAGACTACAAATCCCTTCCGCCAGGCTCCCGCTTCATTAATCATGCCCTACGCTTCTGCTCGTTTTCCATCAGATCACAGGCAGCACATGGAAATGGGCACTGCCCTCTACCACTCCGGGGGGGGGGAAAAAAACCACCTTTAACGTCCGTGGCTGGGAAGTGCAGTATGCGGAATTATTGGGTTTTTTAAGTCTCATTCAAAACACAGCTTAGCAGTAGCTGAGCCTCTGTTTCCTCTTAAACATACATATATACATATATTCAAAGTAATACCTATTACTCCGCGGAAACAGTATATATTCATTCACACGCCGTATGCGTGTGGACGCACATGGCTTTGCATACACACATGCGCGCAGACAGACACGGGCGCACCGATACATATTTGCTGCCACCGCAACAGCCTCAAAACTACAGCTCTCCAGCGTGATTTGCCGGCCGGTTTGGAGGCCGGGGAGGCTGCAGGAGTATCGCGGTGAACCTCCCAGCGCCTACCGCCCTATTATGGTTTAACTTCGTGGCCAAAGCAAGCCCAAGACAAGCTCCAGCGCATCGTGTGATGATGTACTGCGCCTCTGACAACCCAAAGAGCGGTACCGGCAGTGCCGCGTCCCAAACATCGCTGGGAAGGGGGGTTTGAAACTGGTTCAGGCATTTGTTGGTGTTGATACGCTGCGGTCTCGCCTTTTTCGACCAGTAGCATTGGCGCGGTTTGAAGTGATCTGCAACGCTCGCTGCAAATGGGTAGTACTCTTGTTTACTAGCAGGATTTTAAAAGCAGAGCGTGCCTTGTTACGCTCCCAGGGCTCTGGGATTTTCTTTCACGTAGTATGCTCTATTTTTTAACCTCATTTGTGAAACTATCTGCACGGCAAATGGCTTTCCGGTTTAAAAAAAAAAAAAAAAACATTATGCTAAGAAATAGAATTATTTACCCTTTTTTTTAAAATTACATTTTATATTGTTTGTTGCACAAAACAGAACTCTGCCTTGGACATTTGTACGGCTGACATGTGGTTGTGTAAACCGCAAACAAAATCAAGATACATCTGTCAAAACCACATCAGAGACAAGAGAGAGCACAGCGAAGCATTTATCATTTGGCTGAGGAGGCAGGCTGCAGAGAGCGGCCTTTCCTGTCAAACCAACCTTTTGAAATTTCCAACATGCCCTTAAACTTTTCGAATAAGCATGTCTGTGCGCTTCAGCAACTGCCCTCTCTACTCTGGCCTGGCCAGTCGAAAATGGCATCTTAAAGTCAAGGTCGGTGGTGTCACTTTGCCATGGGGCTGTGTTTAATTACAGTCCATACGCTGACAGCCAATATGGAACCAAGGCTGGCTGATGCTCGGTTAACTCTTTCACCCCTGACTTTGCCAAAGACTCGAAAGCTCCTCGCTTTATCGCGTGGCAGGCTCTGAAATCTCCTCCTGCAGCGCTACGGCAGGCGAGACACTGGGAGACGGTGACTACAATACAGGCAAATCACGAGAGCGGCCTCAAACAATACTGTTAGAAATACTGGCTGGCACGGCACGTGCCTGTTGATCCTGCCTCTGCGCAGGCACTAGGAAATACCGGTCGTGCGCTCACCGCTAACCGAAGGCAGGGTATTTAACACGTCGGCCGTCACGGCGAGCAGAACAGAGAGACAGACACAGCAGTTTACAACTGCGAACATGCTACGTTGCAACTGAAACGGAAATGAACTCGCAAACACTTCTCCTTGCTTTAATTTACCTGCTATATGTTCCTGTTTAGGGCAAATTCCTCTAGATGACGTTGATAAACAATCGTCATCCTCTGGCGTAACCTGGATGCCAACCTCCACAGGATTGGATGCTTTTTTCAGCTCACTTGGTGAGGGTGAAGGTGGCTTATCCACAGCCTTCTCTAAGCAGAGACTGCCATTGCATTGTTTCCGTTTGTGCTCAATAAAAATAAGAATGTCCCCCAACGGGAAGTTCATCTGACACTGGCCACAAGTGAGGAGGTCGTGGTCCCCTTCCGGAGCTCCCAATGTGCCATGTTCAGGTTCGTCATCAGTGAGAATGGCTTCAAGAGGTTCGGCTGCAGTTTGAGAAACAAAAGGAGAATCATTAGAGCTCTCGGGAAAGGCACCGGGCACGGGGGGCGGGG
>NW_008824358.1:3648956-3651882 GCF_000699105.1 Pygoscelis adeliae | reverse complement strand
CTCTTCATGAATATTACACCCTGCTCACACCGTCCGCCTGCTCCCCCCCCCAACTAAACCCATGCAACACGGCTATTAGCACGGCAGCGAGGAGACGAATTCATCAGTTACAGGGAAGAGATTTTGCAGAAGCAGCTGTAGCGCGCAGAACTCGGAGAGCGAGCACTGCAACTGGCTCTGTGTTCCTACACGAGGACAAATTTCTGACTCGACTGAACGATTCGGTGGCAAAATTAAATGAATAGGCTGAAAGAATACGCTGCAAAACTCTTGTGGCACTACGAAGAGAAGCGAATAGGGTGTTTTATTGCCGGATGTATTATTTATGTACGTGAATTCAAGGCTAAAAGCACGGCACACGCTCTCTCTCACACACATACGGGTGTGTATTTTCCACCAGCCAGACCTACTTTCTAAAATTCAGAAGCCTGACCTACGCGGGTGCGGGTGCAGACAAAAGGTGTTTCAACATATAGACGTTGCGTATTCCCCATACAGGCCGCGCAGGTAGCACGCGTGTGTGTAAAAGAAGAGAGAGGGAGAGCCAGACCGCATGGCCGCACACACCCAGGCACCGACACACGCGACACATCTAGCCCTTGTAACGCACGTGCATACGTATACGTATGCATTTGTGTCACCATCCCTATCAGGCCGTTTGCGGCTTCCAATTTAAAAATTCGAAAGCCGGGAGTTATTCGTGGGGGAGGGAGGGGACGAGACAAATAAATAAATAAACGGCAGAAACCGAAACGATAAAAAGCAAGTGCAGCAGAAATGCCTGCGGGGCGGGGGGAGGCACCTCTCACTTTTCAGCTACTCCTCGGGATTCAAATAAATACCAAATTCACGACGGATTCCACCCAGAGATATTGGCTAGATGGGATATTTTTTAGTACTTAAGGAAACGAGGCAATTAGTCATTTTTCCTTTTTCATCCTGAGATAAAGGAATGCCTAAATTATCCTCAACGTGTTAGCACTGGTGGCCCTCAGCATCTAAAAATCGGCGTGGCCAAGCGACTGCCACATTTCCTCGCAACAGTGAGAAGTGCCTTCTTTAAACTCAAAATACCTTGCCTAATGTTGTCAAAGTTGACAAATTTTCTGAATGAGCTCCAAAAAGCTTCATTATGAGGCTATTTCTGCTCACAGAATCGTCAGTGGATGCTCTAACGAGGCAGACGCGGCTCTCTTTTCTGTTGGCTTTTTTTTTTTTTTGGGTTAAGTTTGCAGAGAAATACCTTGGCAATCTGTGTGCAGTCACCATCGCTATTGCCTTTCAGGAGGGAAAAAAAAATAAAAATAAATACCAGCAGCGTGTCGGTCCTCCTCTACCTGCGCAATACAACACGCACGCTAGCAGCAGCGAGCAGGAGGAGAGGGTACTACAAACACAACCCACCTCAAAACACTGCCAGGTAACGCAAGTGAGACAGAATACAACTCCTAAACAGTTAATCAGGCTGACCTTCTTTAGCTGGCTGCCAATTTCACATTTAATGAACTTAAAGCCACAGAGAATCAAAAAATAGATTTTAATTTGACTGCACGATATTGGAACAGATTTTGATAAAGTGCAAAAATCCAGTGAACTCAGGTTAAATTTATTTCAACCCTACCTAGGCTGAATATTGAGGAGGAAGATCTGGAGTAGCTCCCAGTTGTGCTGCGTAAAATAATATTGAAAGAGCACACTACCTCGCCGTACCTCAGCTCCAACTAGGACACAGGGATCCAGTCCATCATTTCTCGCCTCTAGTACTACTTCTAATTTAACGTAAGGTCAACCACAGGAATATGAAGGTTACGTTCGTATTAATAAAAACAATGTCTTAATCGCTGGGGTTTTCTTCTAAACTTACAGACCGACAAGATAAGACGCACAACGTGCATTTCGCACTCCTCGGGAAGCCGGGAGAGGAGCAGGGTGTTTCTGCGGGATTGCTGGGCACGGCGTTTTTCTCCCCAGCCGTTCCTCGCGTTCGGACCGAGGGAGTAAATTATTGCGGGACTAATTCCAGCAGCAGCTCGCTGCACGCCGCAGACAAAGGTATTTTGCAAATCTAACTTCTAGCTCACCAACTCTCCGCAGCAAAAGACACAAAATGACCCGTATTCCCCTCACAACTGGCTTAGCGAGGAGCTCTGCATAATCATTACTCAATTATAATGTTTTCCCGCGGCCCGATTTCTTTCTGACGCTGTCAGTTATTATTTAGCAGGGGAAGGTAACCCGCTGCTTCGACACCAGACAGTTAAAAGTAGCGCTAAACAAAAATAGACTTTGCTAAAGTCTGTACCGACCGGGCTGATTTACAATCAAAACCAGGAAATGAAGTGGTAATTCAGAGGTTGCTGATTACACCTCCACATTTCACCTAATTAATTTTATAGGAGGCAAAGTTCTTGAAAATAACAAGATGATCAAATGTACAGATATAAAACCTGTAACCTCAACATTTTCTATGCTCTTAACGTAAATTATTGCTAATTAACAAGAATTATATACTAATGTATGAAATACGGCTGGCACCGTGTTCACTGCAAAACATTTGGCTCCTGATGGAGGCAGAGCCAGCAAAAATACGGTTTTATTATTACTGCTACTTTTAAAACAAAATATAAAAGACGGGGTTTACAAGGAAAACGCCAAAATACAATTCACCTGGTCTCGCCACTGATTTGCAGGATGCGTCTTTTAATTCTGGGGCAATCAGAATTCCCTGCCTGGGTCCCTAATCATCCGTCCCTGTTTTTCATGCAAATTGCCCTTCCACCAACATGTCTTTTCAGCTTCCCCCCTTCGCCCTCCTACTCCCCCCTTCTTCCCCGTTCCCAGACACCAAAACAACCGCACGGTCTCTCCGGCAAAAGCGGGATGGATTTTGGAGTGTCGGGAGACAGGAGGTACCGGGGGTGATGGG
>NW_008824358.1:3645356-3645943 GCF_000699105.1 Pygoscelis adeliae | reverse complement strand
CCCCCCCCCCTTCTCCCTGCTCTCGCTCAAATTAAAAATTAAATCCGTGAAGGGGAAATTAAATAAATTGCTCTCCGGGTTACTTACGTGAAAATTCCCGTTTGCTTAAGTGCTGGGGTTTGCCTTGCTTGCGGCGCGACATGGTGGGTTGGTGGCTTCGGTGGCTTGTGAGTCGCTCGGTTCACATCGGGAGAGACGGGTTAGAGAGGAAGGAGACTCCAGAGAAAATATCTTCATCAATGTCTTTTGACATCCAAAATAAATTAGAAATAATACAAAGATGGCGCAGGGAAGATGAATTGTGGGATAGCAGTCATGGCTTTTTTTTTTTTTGTGCAAGGAAAAAAAAAGAGAGAGAGAGGGAGAGGGAGAGAGAGGGAGAGAGAGAAGGAGAGAGAGAGAGAGATGAAAAAAATGGCAAAAGCCCCCCTGAGCTGCAAGTTCAAGTGCGGACGTGACGTCCCTGCGAACTTGAACGTCAGGAGCCTGGATGGACAGAGACATACAAAACATGGGCAGGGCAAGCCGGGGAGAGGGGAGGAGGGAAGGCGAAGGCAACACCAATGGACACTCATCAGGGGCTGGAC
>NW_008824358.1:3642314-3643908 GCF_000699105.1 Pygoscelis adeliae | reverse complement strand
CGCCGCCTTCCAGGGCTGGCCGCCGTCCCCAGGCGTGCGTACGTTCCTCTGCGAAACGTATATACACAGGCATGCGTGGGTAGGGGAGAGAGATGCATATATGGGCTTTGATTTATCTGTAATAGCACGTATAAAGCTTTTCAAGGTGGCTGCAATGTAAAAAGTAATGACTTTATTACCCCTGAAAGGTTCTGTGGTTCACAGTTAACAGTCCTCTGAATTACAATTCATTACGCAGGTTGCGCGCTCTCCGAAGCCAACCTGCATCAGAACACCTATCTGTGGTTATTCCCAATAAATAACAGGCAACGTTTCATTGATTTTCTTAAAAAAAAAAATCATAGCGAGTTAAGCACTTAGTTACAACTAAATCTGTTTTATTATCGTACCGTGTTTGAGATTCCAGAGGTGACTTCCCAGACCGCATCTTAAAACCTACACTCAGGAGCTAATTTTACAGATGCTCTCATGAATGGCAGCGAGGATGTTCCTACCATTAGCATGCCCTTAATTCCAGCACCGTAAAATGCCTCGAATTAAATGGAAACTCGCTGCCTTAAAAACAATATTTCATCCTGGCTGGATAATTATTAATGTTAGCATTTGATCGCAATAGTGCTGTGCTCCCCCCGTCCTCGTCCCCCCCCCCCCAGCGCTTCGCATTGTCATGTGATTGGAGGGAGATAACAAACCTCAAGAAAGAAAAGGAGTCAGAAGACATTTTTAACACGGCATAACCGCAGATTAATAATGCAGGTGGGTTTGTATTTTATTGTATTTTTAGGGGAAGGGAACGAGGCTGTTTAACGAGCAGTCGTGGACACAAAGTAACTATATTTACAATCCTTGATGTGGCTTTCGGTGGGTAATAAATTATGACAATATTAAAATTATTTTCTGGCAGCCCAGTTAACTGCGTTGGGGACCGTAAAGCCCTTACTGATTCCATTTATGCCTTGTAATTACGGTCCACGGGCTCTCTCTAAACCCTTTGGTGTATATTGTGTGTAAACTTTTAGCTAATAGACCTTTTTTGAATGGAGGGACTTTTCTCGGTACTTCCTGCAGTATATATTCTGTCTCTGATCTCTGTATTTAATGGCCAAGTCCTGGTTTATGCTTTATAATGTGTTGACAAGTTTTCTAACAGACTTTCTGAAATAATGCACATATATTCACGTCGGTTAGAAACTCCACAGTATTTTTAGAGTCGAGTAGATCTATATCCTAATGCACTGAGAGGGAGTGTAAATCATAGAGGATTTCATAGCCCTTTCAGTAGTTTTCTGTATGAAGTATGAGCAGCGTGGCCTCCAGACGTAACCTTTTAGAAAAAAAGACAGTGCTTTTATTTTATGGTGTAAAGTGCTTTTAGCTTCAGGGCTCTGAACGTGAATGTGGTCAACAAACAGCTCTTGCGAGGGAGTTCGCTACAGCCTCAGCCCCAGCGCCGGGGCGCTGCCTTCGTGATGGGGGGCTTTACGGGGCCACCTCCGGCCGCGGGACCGGGCTAATCCCCCCTTCCCGAGACACGTTAACCCCAGAAACGCCGCCCCGTTGCAGCCCGCCCCGAGGCGCCCGCTCCGCGCTGGAG
>NW_008824358.1:3635578-3642053 GCF_000699105.1 Pygoscelis adeliae | reverse complement strand
GGCCACCCCCCCCCGCCGTTGCCCCGCTGCACCCCACGCCCTGCTCCTCCCGCACCGTCCCCTCTACTCCCTGCTTCCCGCGCCACCGCCACCACAGCACCTCTCCGACGCACGGAGCACCTTTAGCCTTGTCTGTACCTATTACACAGCGGTGTCACTTTGCCCGGTTATACCAATGAACCCAGTGAAGGCGGCAGGTAAAAACAGTTAGAAATGCTCAAATACTGACTGCTAACGCCTAGAAATGCTGGTAGCTTAGAAGGGCAGGTGAAAACAAACCCAGGCCAGCACTGGAGATGACCCAGTGATTAGGCTTTGAGGATACACGCAAACTTGTGTGTCACCTTCTGCTCCTCCGCAACCTTTCTTTGCCCAAGCGGTGGAGGATGCCCCGCAATCCCGCTGCAGCGGTCTGAGCTGCTGTCACCCTCAGCCATCTTATCAGCTGCTCTCTGGCTAGCGACTCCCAGCCCCAGAGCAAAGTCAGCCAGAGGAAATGTGGCCCCACACCTCCGCTGTGTGGGGGCAAACTCCGAGGTACGTGCTGAAACCAGGGCCGTGGGTGGCTTTCGGGCTGCTTACCAAGGGGAAGCCAACCTCGGAGAAGGGTCTGCCTCGTTAGCTGAGCGGCCGTCCCGCCTCAATCCGTCCCATGCGAACCAAAGCCCTGAGACTCCAGCTAACGCCCTGGAGCAGCTGAGGGCGGAGGTGGGCACCCATCCCACTCTGCCATCCCAGGGCAGGGGCAGTAACCTGCAGCAGCAGGGCAGAGTGCCCAGGTGAGAACATTTACACTGCAAAAATTAATTTAACATTTAAATCTGTCCCTTTCCTCATGCCTCAGCTCTCTGCCTGAGAAATAGCGTGATCCTGCCTCCATGTGAGCATGCGAGATGCTTGGAGGTTGCTGTAGAAAGGGACATAAAACTGCCTAAAATTGAGAAGCGTGGCCTTCCTCCATCTCGCAGGCAGGCACGCCGGTCCTCCCGCGCAGGATCGGGACCCGAAAGCGCAAAGGAGCGCGACACAGTTCATACCGTGTACTGCTGTCCCTGCCTATCTGCTAATTTAGTGACGAACTTGGCAGTGGGTGAGTTCAGCAACTTTGGTGGGCAAATGTTTCTGCTTCGAAGCTCCAACTGTCATTCATTCAGAGCAGGAATCTCACTTGCCAACTCGGTACAGAACATTAGGACCAAATACAAATTCCAAAATTCTGCCAGTTCTCCGGAGCTGGGCTGCATTATGTAACGGCAGATCGCACGGGGTGCTTTCCGACACCGTCTTGATAGTCTCAATCAGGCGGAGGCAACGTGGGTGGAAGTCTTATCATACCAGGCTGACTCCCCGTGAATGAGCAGAGGACTTGCACGTTCTAGAAATAGTACGTGCATTAGTATTCCCGCATGAGAAACTTGGGCACGCTGCTTTTCCTGTTCTCTTCCCCCCCCCCCTTCCCTTTTTAATGAAGGCTCAAAATAAACTCCGATTCTGCAAGCGCTTACTAGCAAGCGCAGCGTGCGCAGCCGCGCGTCCGTGCAGGATCACAAACATCTGAGCGCCAGGTGACAGAGAGATTTCGTTATCGGCTTGCCCTAGGGAGGACCCAGAGTAAAACCCTGAACTTGGGGAGACTTTTTTCCACGGGTTTCAGCAAGGTCTGGGATTTCAGCCTGCCTCTGCTTGCACAGCAACCTAGCACGATGGAGCCCTGAACCTTGACTGGACTTTCTGGGGATGACTATAAAATAAATGACACAAAGCGCTCGGGAGACAGACTTTCAAATGGCAAAACCCCTCCTTTAAAGCATACAAACAGTTTTGCTTATGCACGGGCAGGCAGAGGAAGGCACTAGTAAATGCCCATAAAATCTCATTTTTAATCAAAGGTTTGATTTCAGCCAAACTGGTTTTAGTTTGTACTGCTCTAGTACTTACTTAGCTATTTGTCATTTTGCATGTTTAATATTTATATATCTTTTTATAAGTAAACACGTAACATGCCCCTGACAGTTTCTATCCTAGGTTTCAAGCCAGCATGATTTAAACTATGTGCATTTAAAACCTCCCAGAACTTGACCTATAATGCGAATCCATACAGTCTTAATTATAGCAGCACCAGCAGCCACCGCACGAGTGAAAGAGTTGAGCTTTCGTTACTGAAGAGGCACAGCAGTTAAGGTCTGTCAGCACTCCTGTTACAATCCCCATCTTGAAGAGGTTATAACTTGGGCTGTGTAAATTTGATTGAGCTGAAACTTGGGACTCAAACTGTCAGTCCATATAGGGAATTATCTTCTGAATAATTGGCTAACCCGTTGCTTGATTCACAGACCTTTAGAAAATGATTTTTAATGGGTTTTAATGTTTTTTTCTTTTACTGACATCTAGGGTATGAATTTGGTACTTCTAGCTCTTCTGAAGCTCCACACTGAACAGCGTATATATAGGTACCCAAGTTAAAGCTACAGCTACCCAGAGGAGTTCACGGGGCACACATGCCACACTTAACGCACCTATGCGTACCCATACACCGATAACAGACCACGAACAAGAAATGGCACTTAAATCTATCTCAAAAGGCAGTCCTAAACGTGTAAGATAAAGAGAACCTAAATGCCTCAAACAGGAGGGAGCTAAAGCTCGTAAAACGTGTCTGCTTTGTACATCAGCTGCGTGGCGATACGCTGCCAGTCGCGCAGCTCTCAGGCCCCTTTATACCAACCATCACGCCGGGAAGGGAAGGCGCTCCCTGAACCCGCAACCCCAAAATACAGCTCTGGCACCTTACAGTACAGCGTATAGGTCAACTCGATTACCTATAGGTGCAGCAAGGACAGCTAGGGACAGGAAAAGATCTGGCAGAGCGTTGGTCGCTTTGTTATCTTTGCTAACAGTTTCTTTGAATCTTTTCATTTTCTTGGGCTTTATCTTCCCCCCCCCCCCCCCAATATGTGTGGAAGTGGGTCCCACGTGTGCGTTGGCATCACTTCAAAAGGGATGAGCCGTTCAACTTCGAACATTGAGCATAAGCTTAAATACCACTTTCTGTTACAAAGGATTTTACTGAGAATTGCTCTCCATAACACTTCTCACTCGTTTTAAACTTCTCAGGGGTGGTTTTTATCCCCTCAAATCACACTAAGCCGGAGCGTGCATGGTTGGTTAAGTTGCGGACTTGGCATTTTCCTTTACCCTAACAGAGAATGATAACAAGCCCAGAGGGCTAGAAACGTGAGCCACAGGCCATGAGCAAACAGATTGCTCTTCACAGAGCTGGACCCCACAAAGTTTCCATGCCCACCTCACCGCACGGTTACAGAGCAGGGACACCATGCTGCAAGCCTGAACTCACGAGCAGCATCTCCATCGGTTTCGGGAAGAGTTTCGACCAAGCCAGGCTGCAGCATCGGGCTCTCTCACTGCAGGGTTATTGCGTGCAAGTCATTCCGAAACAAAGCGCTGTGAGAAGCCGGACTCTCCTCAGCAAGATGTTCCACACATCCGAATCCCCCATTGATCAGGGCTACTCTATTTGGCCTCACAGAAACTGATGATGGCACATGCACAGAGAAGTCGGTCCTTCGGAGTCACTGCTGAGATCCCAAGTCATTTACCTAAGCAGGTCACTATCTTCAAGCCTATGAGCAGTAGGAAGACAGGTCATCGACACAAACATCTTTTTTGATTCGTTTGCTGACTTTAGCTTCTAAGTTTGGGGAGATGCCCAGCTAGATGCCCCAAGTCCAGCCACGGGGAGATAGCACCCACCAGCACAGAGGCAGCTGCACTCAGAAGCGATGAGCAAGCTGCACAGCTAGGAAAGCCTAAGCCGGGCTCCCAGCCCTGCAGGGGCAAACTCTTGCTGAGGTTCAAACCAGGAACAAACAGCGTGTAACGCGAGGTTTAAAATAGCAGCATGCCCAACAACAGCGCCGTCACACGTCATCTCCACAGCGTCTGTTCATCAGTGAAGGAGGGCAGGAGAGCCCTGTCCAAGAGGACAGACTTGGTCTGATCCTGACCAAATAAAATACGTGGGGCGACTACTGATCTTTTAGCACAGCGGTTGTTTAGGAACAGGGTCTTCTCAGGATCATAAGGAGAGGCTTTTCACACTTCTGTGCAAGATCAGATCCATGGGGCTCAAACTCTCCCTATGAGGAAATCTGGAAAGCCCCACTCTAGGTGTGGCAGGCGGGAACAGGAGGAATTGCAAACATGTTGTCTTGAAGAATAAATCCCACTACACCTCAAATCAGTTTAAAAAAAAAAAAAGTAGAACAACAAAAATAATTCACCAATCTGAGAAACCCAATATCGGCAATCAAAAAGAAGTTATTTCCATTGAGAAATTAGTTTTGCTATGCGGCATGAGGAAAGATTTAGTTGTTTTCTTGTATGCTGCTGAACGCAGTCCCTTCTTCTTCCTAGCACGCTTGGCATGAGGGACAATAGAGAAGGACAGTGCAATAAAAAAGGATTTTCCTCCTCTAACCCTGCTCGATACATCCCCTACCAGAGGAATCTACTTTGCCTTGGGTACTGCGAAATTCTTAAGCACGTATTTATCTTTGGGCACATCAGCTGTACTTACATGCTTAAAGTAAGCAGGTACTCAAGCATGCTGTTAGATTGGCGCCTTAACATCCTTTGTAAATAACTTCTATTACATTGCTTTTTAGAGCTTCAACTTCTAGTCACTTAGAATGCACTGAACTGAAATTTAACATACGCAATCATCATTCTCTATATTCGTTTTATATTACTATTTCAGGTGACATTTAGGTTTAGCTTTTAGCTTTAGCAAAAAAGAAGTGCACATACTTTGCAGAACGTGACACAGTTTGTGTGAGGATCTAGATGAAAATTAATTGTTGGGATAGCAGAGATCTGTTTCTGCATTTAGAAAGAAGGACAGCTTTACCGTGGATTTTCTTCTTTGCCGTATTTATTCCGTGCAAAATTTCAGCTTGTTAGGATGCTTACAATAATATTTTAATGCGACTCTCTGTAGTCAGAAGAATATATGACTTATATAGCCCAAAGCTGCACAGAAAGATGCAAGTGCTGAGAGGTAGCGGGAGTGGTGGTGAATAACCCGTGGTAAGAGCCCACTTCTTTGAGCAGTTCGGACAGTTTTGCCACCATTTGTTACTGTCAGCACATACAATTTTTACAGTGCAGTATGAATTTTGACTGCAGTGAAAAGAATGCCTTCTACCACCAGTATGAATAAGATTTCACTCAATTAAAATAACATGCAAGTATATTGTATAGTATTACATAGAAAGCTGATGCGCATTAAGTACGAATGCTGGGGTTGAGGGGAGTTATTGTACTAATGCTATTGTTAACTGAGCAACTATTCCCCAGCATTTAAAAAAAAAAAAAGGCAAGGGAAATTAAATACAGAAATCAGAAAGACGTACAATGTTTGATATTACCATACTGAAATTAATGTATTCACGATTTAGATTTTAATTTGCCCTCTCGTATTACGTTTCACAGCATCTGAGCGCCTAGAGAGAAATAGATGTAAACACACGGAGAGAGATCCACAGACTCTCCATGCTGAAATACACCGCCCTCAGACGTTACGGTGACAGGCGCTATAGATACACGCAGGGTAAATACAGGCCGCGTCATAGCACGAGTCTTTAAGTGCTATTCCCCACCGGCAGCAGGGAGAAGTTTGGTCGAGATGTGGCCAGAGCGATGTGGTCCACTGCGATCCCGCCCCTCCTGAAAGAGCTCTGAAGGGCTCCTCAGCACGGGGGGAGAGGTGAGCTACAGGCCTCCTGGCACCCTGCTCCGTGCTACCCAGAACTGAAGGTATCCGAACGTATAGGGACGTATGGGGACGCGGCTGCGGCGGTTCCTATGAGGAAGGCCGAAAGTGTCTCGGAGCCAAGGTGTATCTTAAGCAGCCGTTGTACTCGGAGCCAATAAAAATGAAACTATTCTCTATTGAGACCTAATTAGCTTTTATATTCAAAGCCGTACCACACATTTCTACGTTGCTTATGAGTGGGACTAAAAAATATATGTACCATGACACTACACTTTTAAAGCGTCTATTGAACGCTTTTCCCGTTCTCCAAGGATTGCCTCCTCCTTAGATGTATACATTCAGCGAATATGACGAGGCTAATTATCTTTCCCTGAAATAATCAGTGCTCGTCTCCAGCAGTTTGCACAGAAGCACGGACCTCGCATCTTCAGCCTCGCAACTTAAAAAAACGACCCACAGCTGCCTGCAGTCCTAAGACAAAAACCTGTTTGGTAAACAAATTCCCTGCCACGGGCTTTACGAGGCTCACTCTTCCATCAGAGCCCCCGTGCACGCCTGAGCCTTTCTGCCATTCTTTTAGAGGGGGCTGCGTATTTTTCTGTTCCCTTTCCTGCCTGTAAAGCAATCACGGAGAACGGCGGGAGGCACCATAAATATGCAAATTGCCGCCAGATAACTGGT
>NW_008824358.1:3632344-3635464 GCF_000699105.1 Pygoscelis adeliae | reverse complement strand
GCAAGGGGCACCCCAGCAAGGAAAGCGCTCCTTTGATTCCCGCTAATTCTCTTAACTCCCGCCTGCGTCCACGCTCGCTCCCGCGGCCTTTCTGCGTGTGCCTGCGGGCTTCCCCACCTTCTCGTGTCTTTCGGGCGGGGTGTTTGGGTTCCCCCCCTCGTTCGCCCTGAGGAGCGCTGGCAGTTCGATGCCCCCTCTCTCTCATCGCCAGGTCAGGATCGTCGTGCCTCCTCCAGCTCACCTGAGAGGTGCTCCTGGGCGCGGGGTGGGGAAAGGACCGGCTCATCCCTGCGCGGTGTCGCTCGGGAAAATCCGCGGACGCTCACGTATGGATCCAAAATACGTGCTAAGGCCCTCTCCTTTCTAACTCGGCATTTGAGGAATTAAAAGGAACCACTGGTTTCCAAATGAAAAGGGGAGTGTAATTCACAGGTAAACATTCACAAAAGTACATGAGTCCGTTTTAAAAATCACAAAGGGAAACGGTGACCTTAACGTGGATTCTGGGTCCGCTCTGCCGGTAAATTCAAAGCAGCGTCGCTTATTACACCAACATTTTGCAGGACATTTGTCACAACCATGGACTGAGCATTTGGGTATTTAAAAAAACCCACCAAAGTAAACAATACAGCTAATTCATAAGCGTTCAGATGTGCAGTAACTTGAACACAAATATTTCCATCAGTATAGTGGTGGCCCCATATAACGCGGTAAGATACAATTCAGACCTGTGACGGTCTATTGAATACATAACAGGCATTTTTAAAATTGCCTGGAAACGTGTTCATAGGGTGAAATCTAACGGTCCAGGCGGAGCTTTTGCTCTTGATCAAATAATAAAAACTGTTAGAGACCATTCTGTCATCTCATTGCTCACCAGCCTCCACGAGAACTGTTTTACGTTCCCGTTTAAATAAGACAGGAGAGCAAGAAGGAAAACATAAACCACGGAAGAGTTACTACAGGCATTAGCTCTTAAGCCAGAAAAGCAAGAGAGCTTAGAAGGAAAGCGGGGGAACTGTCTTTGTCGCTCCGCACCCATCGAGGTTTCCTACAGCTGAAGCCTCTGGACGGCGGCTCACGTTAGGGCAAGGTTGCACTCTCCAAGCCCCAGGGGCTGACTTGGGCGAGGCGTCGCTGTTCTGCCTCCCAAAGACCTTCTTCCTGTGGATTTAGGTCTGCCAGGGAAGGGGACTAGTGCGGACAGACAGACGGAGGCTGTGGACAGATGGGACTCCCTGTGGGACGGAGTGGGTGGCGATGGCCTTGTCCGCGGAGAAGGAATCCGAAGTGCAGACTAGTAATAGTAACGGCGATTACCATTAAAGCGCAGAGCTTTTCATTACTGAAAACTTCAAAAAACTCTCCTGAACTATATTTGAGACTTTTTTTTTCATGTTAACTCCAGGTTTGATTGCTGGAAAAGGTTGACTGCTAGAAAAGGAAAACCAGTGCGGTGCACAGCAGTGGGGAATCGAAGCCCTTCTTTACCAGGACCCCTACCATATACGTACTGTCACTCACCTTCCAGACACTCAGTACAACCATTCAATCTATTGAATCAAGAGGCTGTTTGATCTTATCTGCATCTGTGAGCTGACTGTCAACCTGCTTAGGCTGCATATTAAATCATCTATAGTAGCTGTATCAAGCTGGGATGATCTGTTAATTCTAAATTTATTAACCCTTGGAGTGCAGTCATCATGTTTAATCTAGTGTAGCCAGCATTTATCTTACGAGACTAGAGCCTTCTTTAAGACATGGCCGTGCTGTAGGTTAAAGAATCAGTAATGCGGGGGAGATGGTAACTGGGAAGAGCTCACTTTGATCTCTGAAAGCCAGCTGACAGCATCACTGCCCCAAACACGTATGCTTGTGCTTGTGTCACGCTCCCGTGTCCAGCGTGTGGGGCGTGTGCACACGTGTACGTGCCTAATAACGTTTCCTCACAGAGTTTTGCCTGAGACGAGGAAGAAAAAGAGAGGCCTTGAACAACGCCTGAGCCCCGTGCCTCCACGAGGACTTAAAATCAAAACCCAAAGTGACGGCACGCCACCGCAACGCAAGTCGAGGGTGGCTGCAGGCCGAGTCCCGCGAGGACCCACCAACAAACCTCGCCTCCAAGTCGGCTCCCACTTCTTGGTCCGTAACTGCCGTCCAAATCACTTAACAAACGTCCTCAGGGCGCTGAGGACCACGGCTGCTGCAGGACTCGCCAGAAGTCAAGTGCTGCTCTCCGCGTACATACAAATATACCCCCACGCAGATGCATATACATATACAAATAATTTTATGCGGTTACATACATACGCATCAATGTGTTAATCTGTTCGTTACACACACACGTCCCTCCCAGCCCCTCTCTCCTGTTATCTATTATCCTTGCACACTGCCGATGGTATCAACATATTCACAGCTTTTATTTCAGTCGCAAACTGCTAGGCATGCTTCCTTTTTTGGTAATCACGTGCCCGGTATCTCTCTAATGTAGCCTAATAACAATTTTAGCATTCAGATGAAGCGATTTCATTCTGTGACTGCCTTTTCTATTAGATTTGATTCTGAGAAGCCCCAGTGGGTGCCTCCGAGGCAGAGATCTATCTGTGAGGCTGCAACCGATTCAATAGCAGCCTGAGCTAACCTTGACCTTTCCCTAGACCCTGCTCCATCTGGTGCCAGCCTGGTCCCCCCCTTCTCCTCCTCCTTGCTTCACAGTCAGCATTGATCAAGGCGGAATCGAGCGTCTCTCTCCCTCCAAGGGCTGGGCAGTCGCGGAAAGGACAGCACATTTCAATATATGGAAATGATCGAGCCTCTTATGCAATCATAAATCTACACAGAGCTTCGTGATTTGGTCTTTCATTCACCTCCAAAGATTCTCCCCCTCCCTCCCCCCAGCGGGGATTTATAAACTATAAGACAGCGGCTTTCCCCAACACCTGGAAATTATAAAGCTTGCTGTTTATTGGAAATGAATGCCTGGCGGTTTCATCTGATTCGCTTTGCATTTTATTTATTTGCAACTCACTCGGTTGTTTTCCTGCGTGTTTATATTTTTTTTTACGGTGTGCCCCCCCCCCCCCCCCCTCGGCGGGGGGGGCGGGGCCCCGCGGGCGGCGG
>NW_008824358.1:3620945-3631772 GCF_000699105.1 Pygoscelis adeliae | reverse complement strand
CCCCCCCCACCCCGGAGCCGGAGCCGAGGGGGTGCTGCCGAGGTACTCCTGTTCCCCCGGAGGGTGCGAGTTGTATCTTTAATAACAGCCCGCCTGGATTTTGCCGTTGAGAGATATGCTCCGTGCTTTAATATCCCTGCGTGCTCCTCCACTGCCAGGGCATTTACAAGCCATAATTTTATTTTTCCTCCTAAGAATTCTGACATAACCACATTTTTTCATCGCATACCAGCCTTGAGATTATATAACAGATTATGTAAAATTATAATTACAAGATAATATATGCAGACTCTTAATTATTATAGAGTTTCCTGCGTATCTATAGCTAGGCACACGGCACATATGCTGAGAGTCGGTTCTGCAGCATTTGCCTAGCCAACACTTCTGGCTGTAGACGCAGCGTAGAAAAGGAACGGAGAGATATCTGACAGTACATATGTATGAGAGAGAGAGATTACTTAATGGGAAAAGGTACCTGGAAATCTATTTCTGTTTTGAGGAATTTGTTTTGCTTTATCTCCACGGGTAGTAAAAAATAATAGGAAGAAACTGTGAATTACATTGAAAAAATAGATATATTCCAGTTGTCAGTTTAATATTACACTTCCTTTCTGCAGTGCTACGAAGATTTAGAACATTTCTAAAACTTTCAGCTCTAATCTGGGTCTCGGGTTTGTTTGGAGGACCTGCCACCACATGCCAGCTAAAAATGAGTGTCAATTAATAACAAAACCCACTCTTCCTTATTTCTGCACTCAAATAATTTAACAGGTTTTGATAAAACCACGAATGCATTGGTGAGAATTTTCCAATGTGTGCAGTATTAACAGTTTTCATTCTAAAGCACCAAAACTTCCCAAAATAGAACTGTCGAATATTTCTTTGCTTTTCCCAATGGCCGTCTACACATATTATTATCCACTTAAAATAAAAAGAATATGCAGCTCCTTAAAAAGCGTGGTTTGTTCTACCAGGAACATAGCTGGTGGGAGCAATCTCAAATCTAGGCGGTTAAAGTAAGCATGCTGTATTATTTGTGGCCTCCAAAATTAGAAGTAATTTGAAACAAGAAGTAGGAGAGTTTTTAGCTTGTGTTTTCCACCACGTGAGAAGTAACCGGAAAACATTCGCCCGTATAATGCCACAGGATTCATAAACTCTCTGGTTTCTGAGCTACCTGAGCAATCACGTAACCTCTGCAGAAGTACCTAAGTGTGGTTTGTTGTTGAAAAGCATATTGGACTTATTAGTAAAATGTGAAATGGCTTAAAAAACAATTTGAGCTATGAATTGCCATCTGCTCAATGGGGGGAAACAGAAAGTAACTGAATATATTTTTCTCACCTTTTTTTATAGTAACATAAACAATGCTCCAGAACGCTATAAACTTCTAGCTGTACGAAAGGCATTTGTACAGTCCATCACGCTTCAGGTCAGGACTTCATCCACGCTGTTAAACACTGTTTCTCTTAATTATCTGCAAATGTCCCAAAGTATTTTTTTCCCCTGTTAAACAAGATGCCCTTTTTAATTTCAGGGATTAAAAGTTTGATCCCGCTTCCCACACCATACTCTGGAAACTGTCCCCCGATAGAGGGCTAGCCTGACATCGGTGCGTGCCTTGAGACATCACAATATGGGTAAAGCAACGTACGCAACTCGTTCTGGTTCTCTGCGTGGGAGGGGAAGAGGGAAGGGTTTCTGTAACCCAGCTTTTATGGAGCCCTTTGCATCGCTAGTGTCCATCGCAAGAGAAATTCATCTTTGTCCTCTCTCTGCCCCTGCCCCCTTTTTGCAGAGGAAAACCAAGGAGGTCACTGAGGAGCCGAATGGGACCACTTCCTCCGGTATCGAGTTTTGCCAGTGCCGAAAGAACATTCCTCCAGTGCCTGCAAGCTCCGTGACCGCCCCGCGTGCTGTGGGGGGGTCACAGCTCTGAAATCAGCTCGGAGCGCAGGCAGGCCTCTGCCCGTCGCAGGAGAAAGGCCCCACAGCAGGGCAGCGCCTGCCCTGGTCTACGCCGGGAGCAGGACTCCCCGCGAGCACTTAGGGAAACCATCCGTACTGGCAGCCATCCGTACTGGCAGCTGCAGCTCCCCGAGACTCGGCTCACCACGCAAACGCTACAATGGAAAGAACAAAATAACATCTTTTTTTTTTTTCCCCCTACTTAGCTGGAGTTATTTCTTTGCTGTCCTTCAGCTTTATGCACCTGGGAACCCAGACTTTTTTTTAACCTGTTTATTCCGTTTCTTGCCTAACAGCAGCTCAGCTAACCTGCCCCACTCTGCTCCTACCAGCGATGGATCGGAGGGGAGAGCGTTTCTGGAGTGCAGGGAACCGTTCAAACCAAATGGCCAGGTTCGGGCATGTGGAGGACGCGAACTGGAAGATCTTGACTTGGAGCAAGTTTCGCAAGGAGCACGAGGACGGGAGGAGCTGTGAATTGTTACAGTTCCGTCCCACAAGACGAGCGCAAATTCTGCAATGCAGAAATTGTCTTCATCTGCCTAATGCCTTCTACTCCCCAAAAGACTGACTTCTCAAAAGCACTGCTTAAAAATAACAACAATACAAGGAGCAGCTTTTCTGCTCCCTTGGAACTTGGCAGGAGTAGGAATACACAGTAAGGGAAGAGGGGAATCAAAAACTTAACAATAGGAAAGGGAAATACAATGGCATAAAAGTGGCCTGCACCCCTTTAATTTCCACCAATGCCCCTAGTAGGGCTGGGCACAGCAATCCGCCTCGGGATTTACACGCAAAGCGTGCGAGCTCATTGCGATAGCTGTATCGGAGCGCACGCCTAGGTGTTCTACACCTCACGTACAGATCACCCTGTAGTATTAAGATTCAAGTCACCTGTCCTTCGTCACTAATAAAAATGAAATATATTGGGGGAAGTTTGAATACAGTCTCACACATGAAAAAATGCTATGAATGCATGATCAAAAAGTAGCTGCCCATTTTTGTGGCATAAGATTTTTCTGTTTCAAAGGGCAAAATGCAAGCTTTGAGATGAGGTAAGTCTGAACCCTTAAACTAACTCCTACGGCCCCTGAGCGCACAGCATGAGGCCAATCCATACAGCAGAACTCCCTGCTACGCTGAGAAAAACATATGTTTTTACAAAACTCCCAGATTTTTTCTTGTTTTCCTTTTTGAGTGTGCAGAACGTAAGCAAAGCACGAGAAGCAGTGCTGTATTTTGAGTGGTCCTGCCCTGATGAAGAAGTTGCCACAGCAGACCACCACCCTACAGTGGAAATTGCCAGTAGTGTCGTATTAAGCGTTTGTCAGTGTTTCCATTCCAAAGCCTCTAACTTAAGAGGCTTATTCTTGGCTGTTAAAATAACTCCAGGCAGAGTTAGACTGGGGGAAGGTAGTTTTATTTTATATTACAAGTAGGAAATCACCTATCTTCTATCTAGTTGTTTGTTTGTTTATTTTGAACTAGGTAAAGGTAGGAACAAAGAGGGCTTTGTTGGTTTTAGAGGCTCACGTGGGTGTTCCTGAGTCATGGAAATGACAGAATCTCTTCCAGGTCCTGGATCCACATCATAAAACCAGGGACTTCAGAGTTTTTGTAAGGAGATAATTTTAATATCCGACTGATTTACTTAAGCTGTGTGAGTTTGTCACAGATACGTGACAGCCTTGTTTGATAGCACATATCAAATCCGGGTGCAGTCTAACCCCCAGAACGCTGTCGCCCAGTGCCTCCAATGCCACGCTCACCATACGCTCCCCACGTCCCTTGGGACACTCGCAGGAGGTCTGGGGGGGGGAGGCTGTTTTGCTACAGCAGGAAAGCATTTCAGCTTTCAAGAAGCCGTGCTTTCTGCTAGTGGTGGCTAAGGCCTAGACCCTACTAAGGCTTTCTGGAAAACAGCGCGTCAGCCAGGTAGATGAGCACATCTCCTGAGAGCTGACAGAACCGGTGGCTTTTTCAGCCTGTCCTGAGCTTGCTTTTTCAGGAAAGCAAGAAGCCAGCCAGACTTCAGGATGGAAAGTGTGCACGACGGAGCCTCTGTATCACAAAGCCGTCCACAAGAGACATCTGATAAGCAGTACGCCACTCTAAGTGAGATGCAAACAAAGCACAGGGACTGTCATTAAGAAACCACGCACAACAGGTATTTTGTTCTGCCTGAATAGCTACAGTATTGACACAAGGACGGACATTGCCAGCTCCTCACAGGTGCTCAATCTCTGTTGGAAACTGCGCCCCTCCCCTAATTGAAGGGATAGAACCGATTCAAAAAGGTATATTACAGCTCTAGGAGCTGGAGTCAGAAACATTTGTAAAGCCTGTTTGGTGTGGATCCATGCAGTAGACAGCAACTGCTCCGAAAATTGCCCCCGCTTCTAGGAAAGCAGATGCTTTAAGAAGTTGCCAAGAGCCTGATCGCAAATAGCCTCTGGGAGAAGCCCCCCAGAGGCGTGTCAAATATGATGTCTCCAAATCCACCACCTCAGCAGGTGGCCCTGATTTTGGTTTCTTTGAAGAGGCACAGACTCTGGGGTGCTCTCTTCCTCCTGAGATCAGGCTGGTGGCAGAGGGAGATAGAGGAGGAAAACTTAAAGTGCCACTGCCTGTGCCATACCCGTTCTGTAGATAGCGTGAGGACTTTGTTCCTCAGGACTGTCCATCTGGTGCCATTCCTGAGCAATAAAAGCTCACCCGCAAAGTATTTTAACGCAAACAGTTGGTGTAATGAATACCTTAATACTCCTGGAGCTAGACAACAATACCACAAATAATAATTACTCTAAACATACCCACTCAGTGAAAAGAACCCAAGTTCACATACCAGCTCCTTCAGCCAGCGGGAGACAGGACCCCGCAGAGCCTGTGTGTTCATCTCACAGGGGGGTGACTTCTTGTGTCACTCCCCAGCGATTTCCCCGTGGCTAATCCAAGCACACCAGCACACTTTCCAAGAGAAGAGGCATTCCAGGAACCCTTGAACCTAGTGAAAAGGTGAGCTGGCCACCAGCGCGGTTTCTTAGAAAGTAAATGGAAGTGTGTGCATGGGGGTGTGTGCACTCACACATGTGTGCATGGGAGCGGGGGGGCCAGGCATCAAATATTTAAAAAAAAAAAAAAAATAGGGCTTTACACTGTACAACTTTCCTAAACCTTTTTGTGATATCCGCACAGATTCTCTCCCAGTCTTCATCTAATTTAAAAAAGCAGGGCCACTGAAACAGCCTCAAGAGCCAAATACCATCTCTGATTCATCAGCACACATCATGCACAAGAGCAATAGCTGATTTCGTAAGATACCTGGGAAAAAAGAAAAAAGTCTTTATCATTTAGGATCAGAATTTGTTTACCAGGGTGTTATTTAAACTGAGGAACACAGGCAGAAATCTGAAAATCTGACTTAAAGTTACTTTGTTATGATCTGTATTATTGTTCTTGCAGTTCTCTCTTTTTAGGTGACTTTACAGTAGGCAGGCTCGAGACAACACAGGACGAGATACTTTGTGGAGAGTCGCATCCTAACCTCTGAATTCCTTGATTTGGATGTTGTTGGTTCAAAAACAGACCCCCCTTTTTTACTTTTGAAACTGTTTACTGTATGAATGTAAAATAATTACCGAAACCAGGCGTATATAAGCATTGTGCATAAGGAAGACTGACAGTACTGCAGAGAGACAGAGCGCTGCGTGGAGCCTTTTTTGCTCGTTTGTTTTAGCGTAGTACATTCAATTATTTCACACGGGTTTATATGATTTCACCATCAACAGTAATACCCTCTACCTAAAATGAAAGCGGTATCAGTTCATACCCTTCTAGTCCAAATCATACAGGTAAAAAAAGAGGACTCTTAATTTTAAAAAGAGTAAGCGTATCTTCCACTAAACTTACAGGTCTTTTTTCATGAAAGCAAGCGCTATTCACTGCGTGTGGCTATTTCAGTGAGCTAAATATTTGTTGAAAGCTCAAAGTACTCACTGGCCTCATTTTCTCTAGTTGTTGCATTCAGATTAATAAAGCCATTTCCTACTTAAAATGAAAAGAGAATTCAGAAACGTTTAGCATGAAGTGAAAAAAGCAGCAAGAAAGTGACTAAGAGATACCAGCACATTACATATTTATTTTGTCCTGTCAATTATTTTTAAAGAATTCCCTGCTTATGGAGGAAGATTTTTAAAAGACCTCAACTATCAAATAAAGATGTCCACAAACACCGGTTTCTTCATTTTTCCTCATTTTGGAGAAAGCAAATAGTTTAGGGGTTGTTTGGTTTTTTTCCCTTTACTTTTAACTTTATTATACTTTTGCCAGTGCTGGGGAGGAAAAAAAAAAATCACGTTTCAAGGGTCATACAATAAACCTGTGTAAGAAGTTTATGACACTACAGCGACACATTTATGAAGCTGAATACTCATCGGCACTTGCAACATTAGGAAATCGCAAATATCGGATGTTCTTCGCAACACCTCAAAGCAGCAGCCAAACGTAAGGTTCCATAGGTACCCGCTACTCCAGGGGCAGCGGTGGCTCCAAGTAAACACTTTCGGAGGCCTAGACCTGGAGGTAATTTCAATGCGTTTGTAGCCAGTCACCAACACACACAATCACCTATTGAAAGTGTCTGGCTTCAAGTGCAGACAGATGGAGAGCACAGAGGTTAGTACAGCCAGGCCTCGGACTGACCTTTGCAGAGAGAATTAGATCAGTCTGACCTTATTGTGACGCCTAAATTATATCCATAGACCCCCAAATAATGCATCTTTAATACATCACTGCCCTCTTTTTATCAGCCTCCTTACCTCGAGGCTATCTTGTTTGCCAACTACTGATGTTAATTTGCAGCTATTTACGCTTACATTTGTGACCTTGGTGCACATCTTGTCACATTTTTCATGAACACTTGAAAAAATAGAGAAATATTTATATAGAGAAAATATATAAAACTAAGGTCTTGTTTCACTTAGACATAAAATAAACATGAATAGGAAAAGAAACCTGCTTCAATCAGAGGACACTGTAGTCATTGTGTAAGTCTAACACAATAGTCATTGTATAATTCTGAGCTTCAATATCATCCATAACCTATCATCTGGACAGCCTGGAGGACAGAACCGTGCCACCTAACAGGATTTCCAGTATCCTAGGAACACCTTTTCTTCTCAGATATTTTTAATATTTCAGGATTTTTTAATTCAAAATAGTACTAAGAACAGAGTAACCCCCCGTGACATCTATCAGTTTGGTAATACAGACCTCTGGACAGAGACAATACCGACTCTACAGGCTGGGATCTCAACTGGAAACTCGCTCGGTTCAGAGCAGGAAGCGTTTAATTGGCACTTCTGTTGACTGTAACAGCAGAGGAGCCCAGTGGAAGTTCAGGGGAACTGCATCCCTTCCCGCCGGCGAAAAGGCTGCGTTTTGTGGTTTACTGTTGTACCTTAACCCCGACAAAAGGTGCTTGGAAAAAGAGTTCTTAGCCCAGGCTGTTGGCTTTCCAAGTACCTTTATTCTAAGGTGCATTGAGTTCCTTTTTGGCTTCTGTTAATCAAAATAAAACTTTGATTTAAACTACAGAAAGGAATGAGGTTTTGTTTCTCTGCAGTTATTTTGGCTCTGCCGCCGTCTGTCTTTGTAATCTTGGGCAAGTGACCGAGGGTCACGACAGGGAATCCTCTGGGGGTCTCCACAGGGAAAGCTGTGACTCCACAGGCCGGCCAAGTCCACCATCCACAGGGGTGGCACCACACCGCTCACCATTTCTGGGAACACTTTTCCCAGCAGCGGTGAGCTATTAGGGTGGCTCGCCCATCTTGTGGAATCACACTTGTCCACACAAGAGATGCTTCCACCCCAGCTTTGGCACCACCACCTTGCTGACCTCATTCAGCTCTCTAAGCCAACAAGAAAATATTTGCTACCTTTTGCCGAGACGGTTTTCTGCTGGTTTAGCAAGCTGTATCGAGCAAGTGAAGGGAGAGGTGAGCGCCAGAAGCAGCACACAAGAGCACACAGCTGCAGGGCGGAGAAGAGAGCAAACCAGTGCAGTACTGATTTAAATCAGCTACAGAACCACACCATTAGATCAAACTGCTGATGAAGGTTAAGTTTGGTCTAATACTTGGCACTGAAGCAGCTGAAATGCTGGAACACGATGCTTTCTCCCAGCTTTGCTCTGAAAGAGGAGCAGACAAATCAGTAATTCCTTAAACTGAGAAAAGCCCAAACCATCAGAACTCCGCCATTTGCATCGCTGAAGAGCTGCCCTGCAGGGTGGGATACGATGGTAACGCTCTTCAGATATGTACACTGTTAAGAGTAGCATTTATATGCTAAAACAAAAATTAATATTTTACCTCTTCCCCATCAGATTAAACAGTTTATTTTCAAAATAGATGCAACATGGCGAGCTCCATCCCAAACTGCCCACTATTAACTCTTCAAGAAGCTCATTCCTTGCCCCAGAAACGAGCTTTGGGATCAAGTCAGCCACTCGGCATCCTGCAGATCCCTCACTGCCAATACAGCCAGTAAGCGTCCCTAAATAGCTTCGCCTGTGCTGAGGGAAACCTGTCCTCAGAAAGTAACAACTGTTGGTCAAAAGCACCAGTCCTGGGCATAGGAGGAGTCACAACTGCATGCGATGGAAACTGTATGTTGTTATTTTAATGGGGCTCCTTTAGCTTACGAGCCTACAGGTTCTACTGAGAACCGCATAGGGATGATCTACTTGAAAGGCAGAGATCAGTCCAGCCGATGGAGCTGTGCTGTTCACATTTTCTGCCTGCAAACGTGCTAGAAATCCCCATAAATGGAAGTTTCACATTGCCAAAAAAAAGCACACTGCAGAGCGTGAGCACCAAGCTCAACCATACTTCCTGCAGATTCTTCCTGATATTTTAAGGGTCTTTCAGATAAATGCAGATTCCTGTATTTCAAGGGACGGGACCAGCAGCTGACCACAACAGCAACCAGTCAGCGTCAAGGGTCTGTCAAGTCCCCCGAAACCAGGGTTACTGCTGCTGTTGCTGCTGTGGAACGAGTGCTTGGGGTGGCTGCTGCAGCCCAGGTTGGAGAAGCAGCTCCCTTCCGACAGCAGCAGTCTTTCCCCACCTTCTAACCTCTGACAGATCCAAGGTCACCAAGATCTCACGGCTGAGGCAACAAAATTCAGTCTTGCCAGCCCTGCTGAGAAGCCTTGCTCCAGCACTGACCCCACTACTCTTAGTTCTTCCTCGTCTTCTATGTGGTTCCCATGTGGTTCTCTACAAGGTGTGTGGAGCAAGGAACAGAGCCCCCGGGAGTGAGTACATACCTATCTGTGTTTGCCCAGCCATGGAAGAGAGAATCACAGGATGGAAAGGATATGAGGGAGAAACAGGCCAGGGAAAAAGGGTCTGTGTCTTCAAAATCATTTAATCCTCCAGGGCTGCGAGCTCCAAAATATCAAGTCTGATCTAAACAGTCATATAGGAAATAATGAGTACTAACTACTACCTACTTCCTTTGGCTATACAAAGCAAAAAAGCAGTGATAATCACACTATTTGATTCCATGATCTGATCCCTGTGTCACCTTATTTCCCGCAGACTATAGCTCTGCGTACCACAACATGCCTGTCAAGATGTGGATTTACAGGTTACACCGTAGTAGAACCTGCTGGTTTTCAGCTCCAATCGACATTTGCTTGTCAGTACACGCCTGACAGAGTTGCAGTCCAGATTAGGAAACATTTGTTTATGCCCCAAAATCCCCAACATATTTTTCCAGCTCTGTTCCCAGTGCTGAGCTCCATGCCACTCCAGCTCTCTGGTAGTCAGCTCTCACACTGCTTCCTGGTATAAAATTGATTAGAAGCAGCATGAAATGCCATCAAGCTGACCCTCGGGAGGCTGGGCCCAAAAATAACAGACGGGAAAAGTGGCCTTTCGATTAAACTTTCAGTTGCCAAAAACTGTACATTCCCCCTCACCGTGCATGTGCACACATGTTGTAAGTCAAGATAAGTCTACACGAGCTGCAGACACAACACTGAATTTAGCATAGACCTATTCTTAACAACATTAGTGTTGCTGAAGTCAGCAGGACTCTTGCCATCAGCTTCAGCGGTGGCAGGAAAGGGGTCCTTTGTCCCACTTTTTATTTCACATCTCTTTCTTCCTGGTGTCGCTCAGCTGATACCAGAGAGAGGATGCGAAAGTAACACAGAGCAGGCCCAGGCTGGCTGTTCGTGACATAAGAGCTGGTGGTGGGGGTGGTGGCAGCTTCTTGGGAAAGTGTCATGGTTTTATCCCAGCCAGCAACTAAGCACCGCACAGCCGCCCACTCACTCCCCCCCAGCAGGATTGGGGAGAGAATCAGAAGAGTAGAAGTGAGAAAACTCGTGGGTTGAGATAAAGACAGTTGAATAAGCAAAGCAAAACAAGGAATTCATTCACTCCTTCCCATGGGCTTCATCCACTCCTTCCCATGGGCAGGCAGGTGTGCAGCCATCCCCAGGAAAGCAGGCCTCCATCACGCCAACGGTGACTTGGGAAGACAAACAGCATCACGCCAAACGTCCCCCCTTCCTCCTCCTTCCCCCAGCTTTATACGCTGAGCATGACGTCATACGGTGTGGAATATCCCTTGGGGCAGTTGGGGTCAGCTGCCCCAGCCGTGTCCCCTCCCAACTTCTTGTGCACCCCCAGCCTCCTCGCTGGTGGGGTGGGGTGAGAAGCAGAAAAGGCCTTGACTCTGTGTCAGCCCTGCTCAGCAATAACTAAAACATCCCTGTATTGTCAACACTGTTTTCAGCACAAATCCAAACCACAGCCCCGTACTAGCTACTATGAAGAAAAT
>NW_008824358.1:3615230-3618780 GCF_000699105.1 Pygoscelis adeliae | reverse complement strand
AGACAAAAAAAACAAAAACCCAGCCACTAACGAGCACTAGACTCTAATATACAGTAAGGCAAGCAAGCCCCATGGCAAGCACGGGAGCCTGCCAATTAATAGCTAAACAGCAATAACAGATATAAATTCGATCTAGCACATTCCAAGCAAATCTGTCATTATCTCGAACCCTTCGAGCCCCACGTTGGGCACCAAAATGGAGTCAGGGTTTTAACCCCCGTCGGCAACTGAGCCCCACGCAGCCGCTCGCTCACTCCCCGCCGGTGGGGTGGGGGAGAGAATCGGAAGGGTAAAAGTGAGAAAACTCGTGGGTTGAGATAAAAACAGTTTAATACTTGAAGTGCGCACAAGCAAAGCAAAACAAGGCATTCATTCACTGCTTCCTGCTGCCAGGCAGGTGTTCAGCCATCTCCGGGACAGCAGGGCTCCATCACGCGTCACGGTGACTTGGGAAGACAAACGCCATCACTCCGAATGTCCCCCCCTTCCTTCTTCTTCCCCCAGCTTTATACGCTGAGCACGACGTCATATGGTGTGGAACATCCCTTTGGTCAGTTGGGGTCAGCTGTCCCAGCCGTGTCCCCTCCCAACTTCTTGTGCACCCCCAGCCTCCTCGCTGGTGAGGTGGGGTGAGAAGCAGAAAAGGCCTTGACTCTGTGTCAGCCCTGCTCAGCAATAACGAAGACATCCCTGTATTATCAACACTGTGTTTTCAGCACAGGTCCAAAACACAGCCCCATACCAGCTACTATGAAGAAAATTAACTCTATCCCAGCCAAAGACAGCACAGAAAGCAATGGGGGTTCTCAGGCATTATACGAAGCCCGTGTCAATGTGTTTTCTGGGTGGTGTTGGGTAAGTGCAGTTTGTACCTTTCCAAGGAGCTGTGACTGTCAAAAAAATGACCAAAAAGCTCTTCTGGTAGTGTCCTGAGAGAGCCAGGTCCCACTCCAAGGAGACAAATGAGCCACAGAGCTTTTCGGTGGGAAGAAAAACAACAAAGAAACAAACACATCCTCATGCACACCTATACTGATATGAACCTCTGATAACACAAATCTGATTTACATATTCATAAATTTATATGTCTGACTGTTCCCATTTCAAAGAGCCTTATTACCTAAATTGCTGCAGAATAGCCAGATGCAAAGGAATGAGGGAAGGACAGAATAGCAGACTTTGGAACCTGAATTTCCAGGCCTCGGTAGCTTTGCCACAGTCTTGTTTGCATAGGTTTTTTTTACTCTATCCTAAAAGTGCCAGCTTACATCGCACCACTAGTACGTATAGCATCCATGCTAGAGATTGGTAACAAAGTAGCTTGACTAGGGGTTGAAATATACATGTTTACGTCTTCAGGTCCAACATTTAGAGCTTGCCCCTCATCCAGGTAAAATCGGTGGTATCTAGTGACAGGCCATGAGCTGCTGCCATTTTGAGAACAGCGTACATCACAATTTATCACTGCTTTCCTGGACAGTTCACTGCCGTCCAAGACCAGAACCTGCCTCTGCAGGGCTGCGTCTGGGCCACAGCAGGATCTCATGGTTACTTTCTTGCATAGCCACAGTCTAGAACTGTTTTCGAGGCCTACAGATGAATGACAAGAGCCAGGCATTATAACAAATAACGACTACTATTATTCCAAAAACAGGGCTTGCAACGAGCTGGCAAGAGCTAACGTTATGTGTGGCGATACATATTCATTCTACCTCCTCTCACACTTCCCTTTCTCTCTTTTTCAGAGGATACAGTGACCTTTTTGTCTCAACCCCAGCTGTAGTTCCTCAAAATTTGAGGAGGGCAGCTCCATTGCTACACTCTCACTTTTTCCTGCACTCTTTTTCTCTCTCCCACCGCCTTCAACCACTGAGTTTGAAGTGTGTATGACAAATTGAAAAAAAAAGTTTCCAAAAGACTTCTCTAGTAATACTCAAGGATTACCAAGTCCATTATTGAGAGGGTATTTGGGAAGCAGTGGAAAGAAAGAAGAAAAGTCACATGTGCGTGGTAGGGCACATCTGTCTTGAGCAGGGAGTCAGGATTCAGTCAGTGCAGTACAGTGTACCTACGTGGAGCCTGCACACCCACAGTAATTTAAGGTAATATTTTGGTCAGCAGGTGGAGACCCCAAGTACACGGTGGTTTAAGACCAGATTTGTGAGAGGCAGAAATTGGAATCGCGTTCTAGGGCTGTTGTTTAACATTCTACATATGTGAGACGGAGAATGAAAGAATAAGAATTATCTTAAAATCCCTGCTAAATCATGCCCTGCTTTCTCAAGGCAACCTCGAGCTTTAATAGTTCAGACAGATTCTCTAGCTGACAATTAATATTAATGGGTAGATTTCACAATGTGGCATTATCACACTGTGAGATGGGTGGGCATACCATCTGGGTTTTGGCAGGTATTAGATGTAATCAAAGGGATTACTTGGCTCAGGGAGAAATAGAAAACCTTGGGTTTGTTTAGGCTTTTTCTTCTTTAGTTTCGATGCAGCTCTAGGTGTCCTTAACTATTTTCCCCTTCGCCTTTGTTTCCAGTGATGAGCGTTTCTGAGTTTACATGGGAAACGAGAGCCAGATACCCAACATATTGTATTAGTCAGAGTCCGGACCGATTTGCCCGAGAGCCTCTCTTTCTCATGCATTGTTGTTTCGGGATCGATTGTCAGCTCGTTTAGGGGTCCGCTGCTGCCTTTCAGAAGGTTAAGCTGCGAATTTAAACAGTGAAGGAATTAAAGGAAGAATATATTTAGCTAATCAACCAATCGGACCTTTTCCAAGATACAAGCTAAAGAAATCAAGTGTGTGAACAGATACACATACTACGAAATAGTATTTGCTTTGTGGGAAGAAGAGGACAAAGTCTAAGTGCCAACACATTGCCATAAGTTAACCCCTTTCAAAAGCCTTCACCAAAAATTTACACCCCGTAAAACTGTAATGCAAACAGCCACAAGCAGCCCCCGAGCATCAGCAACACTAAAGGGAGAAGGTTAAGTTTTAAACTTTGGGAAAACTATTGATTTGGCAGCCTTTCTCCTCCCCTGTCTGTGCCCCAGCTGATTGTAACTAAGTAATCCTCATCAATCTGTAGTAACGCAGGACCATGTTTATTGCTGTAGTAGTTAAGTTGTTGTTAATTTTACACTAAACGGTTGTTATGATGATGAATGAGTAGCTCGGGCTGCCACCCAGGGGACTTCAGCCCATACAACCAACAAAAGGGAGGTCGCAAAGGGAAGACCAGGGATAAGCCAGAGCGCCAACTCGGTAACTTTCTTAAATAAAAAAAAAGAAGAAGAAAAAAAAAAGAAGCTGATCTTCAGGTTTGTATTTGAATTTGGATGCTGTGGGGTAAAAGGTGCTGCCTAAGTGTAATTGTAATTCTTTTACATACAGGCTAGGATCAAAGAGGGGAATGAAAGTGCAAGCGATTTCCCGCCCCGGCCCACTCCGGCCTGGCAAAGCAGCTGATGGGATCCTGCCCAAAAGCATCACGCTCGTTTGCTCTCGGGGAAGGAGGAAAAAAAAAAAAAAAAAAAA
>NW_008824358.1:3557676-3614697 GCF_000699105.1 Pygoscelis adeliae | reverse complement strand
AGCCCCCTCAAGCACTCCGGCGTCCCAGTTCAGGACAGAACAAAGCTGGGATGCTGACCTACAGCTGGATCAAGTGAATCACCAGGATGAGCGGTGGACACTTAACTGCCGCTCTTACCGTTGAGGAATTTTCCTCTCCGGTGGATGACGCGGGTCAGAGCGCGGCCCACGACAGAGGGACAAGCTAAAGTCCTCCAGAGCTGACGAAGCCCTAAGTCCTGCTGCAAAGGAAAGCTTTTCCACCACCACCTTTTTTGCCCTCGTAGCAGTTTAACAGAACAGGGAGGCTGTATCGACACTGCTCAGTTGACATGCTGGTTCTCCCCCCTCCAGTGCACCCCGTCCTTTCCCAGAGGAACTCGTGCAGAATCTGGGTGTATCTCTCATGGTGCAATAGCCCAGGGCTGGGCCCAGGGAGCCCTGGGACATTTCCCACCCTGGGTTCAGGTTCACAAACCCACTCGAAGCAAACACTAGTAGATCAAACGGGTGTCTCGGGCCTGCAGCCATAACCTTGCTGTGATTCAAAGCTCAGCCGCTACTGGGAAGAAACACACAGAGCCAGCCCGCCATCCTGAACGCAGCACACTTGGGCACATCCCACCGAGAACCTGCCTACATGGAAGATGTCCCTGGAAACGCTCACCAAGGGGGTCCTACAGAGAGTCCATGCCACACACTTCCTAAGCCACCTGCGTTTGTCCTGGCAGGGTCCTCACGCTTCAGTGCGCAGGGGACACTGTATGCATTGTGCAAGACTATTAGAGTTATCAGTGTACCCTCCCATGCCAGGTTGGTAAGATTGCTGGACTGAGAAATAATTGGGATTGTGGCAGGTTAAGTTTTATTTGCTTGCACCTCCTAAGTCTGATTATGGGCATGAATGTACAATTTTCCCAGCCATTATCGGTCACCTGGGTCAGGTGGCATTGCATTTCCATTCTGCGTCAGTGCTCAGATTGAGCGAGAAGAATTAAATGCAGCAATTTAAGCTGAGAAGCCCTGGGGGCAGGGGGGGGAAATAATGAGAGAATCCAGGAGCTACAGAGGTCCCTTATGAGGGTTCGAGGACCAGCTCCCAGTCGGAGAAATTAGAGGCCGAAGTCAGAACTTGAACATTGTGAGTTTATCAGGCTTTACTTCCCCCCCTATTCTCCTTCCATTTCTTCCCTGCCTGCCTCCCCCAGTCATTCACTAAAGGCCTGCAGGAGGAGAGGCTCCATCAGGCCACAGAAGAGATACGAAAGACTACAGGCCACCTTTCTGGGTCAGAGCCAAGCGTGTTAGCGGGACAGCAGAGGAACCACATTCGAGAAGGAAGAAAGAGATCCTGTTCTCCAGGACAAGGAAATACTGGGCCTTTACTTCCAAGCAACAGCCAAGCATGGGAACGGTTAAGGGCATAATCAGAAGGTAGCAATCAAGTAGGCTGTATTATCTCCCATCCCCACATCCTAGAGCTGGGAAATACAAACAGACCTTCTGTGCCCAACAAAAGCCGTAACCGAAGGGCTCAAGTTCAAGAGAGACTTCAGCTATCTTCGAAGATTATTCTAAAAAGTGATGTCTCAAAGCCAATATAGGATAAAAAAAATACCCATCGGTATCTCTACCAGAAAGACACCGTGCTCATTTTGCCTAAATGACCATGGGTTCCCCCCCACCCCGTGACAGTACCTCCATCGCTTAGACTCAGCATCTACAGGAGTTCCTCCGGGAGTTGGTGTGTCCTACGTGGTGTCCTACAGCTGCTGTGGTTACAGTAAATAGCTCTATTGCTGGGTGAGCTGCTCCTCGGTTCCAGTGTGCAGACCCCAGAAAAGCAGCTCGAGCCCATGAGAGTCAGAGGGGGCCAGAAGACAAGATTTCTACTTGCTCTGACCTTGCCCCAACTCCAGACAACACTAGGCTTACTCAGCAAAGCTCCATAGGCTTTTCTGAGACCAGAGCTGGGCAGTTCAGAGTGATAATGGTCCAGGTTGCACTTTAGCATGGACACATGCCCTAGAGCCTGAATTATCTAGATGAAAGCCAGATGTGGGCAAGTCTCATAACACAAGAGTCCTCAAGAGCCATTCTCAAGCTGTTAAAGGTGTCCATCTTTGCTTCCCTATCACACAAAGCAATGTGTGAAGTACACTGGCACGTTAAAAAAAAGAGTACCATTAACTAGGCAATTGTGAGAACCTTTGGTCAGGCCGCCCCTCCTTGTTTTCCATGGTCATTAGCATCTCCAGACTCTCAGCCTAGTAAGACAATCATCCCCCTCCAACCTCTTTGCAATTCCAGCTCCAAAGGGGCTATTACACGAGTGCTCCAAGGGCTGGGAGACTCTGTAAGCCATATATATGTGTATCATATACTTTCCATACCTATAGCGGACACTGTTCGGCATATAACTCAAAGCATCGCCGTGGCAGCACTCTCCAGATGCTGCCAGCCAGCCCTGTGCTGAGATGTGATCACGATAGACAGGATTCTCTCATGAAAGCCAACACAAAAAAAAAGAGTTCTAGACAGCTCTGAAAGCTCAACTGCCCATCACTAATCCTTTGCACATCCAGCTAGCATCCATGCTGAGTAGGCAAGATCCATCTGTCTGGGATTCAGAGATGTCTGTTGCAGATGGAAAGCATCATCACAAGTACCAGATGAGTAAAGCGCTCCATTAGCATGCTCCTACTCCTTACCTTCGCCACCACAGTCCAGGCACCGCTCCCACGCATTGTGCGCCTACAGTATTTGGACTCTTGCCAATCTTTTTGCTAGTCACTCACTTTGAACTTATCCATGCAATGTTTGTGAAGATGGCCTGCTTCTAGCGCAGCCTATCAATTCAAAGCCATGCCTGCCTTAAATACATGCCCCGTTTACAGATTTAAAACTTTAAGGGTATATGGAAGATGACCAAATATAATTAAAAAACCAAACAAAACCCACCATAACTCTGGATTACAAACAGCAGATTATCTTGCGTTCTCTTAGAACTTCCATAAAGCAACAGAATATGCCGTTCTCTAGAACGGCAAGAAATATTGTGCTTGTGTCACTTCAGATACTTAATTCTTCCTGGACCTCTCCTGTTGCACTCAGAATACTTCACAGTGAGCAACAGCTCACTATCAGGCCCTGCCATACAGTCACCTGCTGGCTCCACCTGCCAGCTTTATCTGGGAGCAGGAGAGGACATGTGACAGGCAACCTTTGAACTCCTTCCCCGGTTAGAAATAAGGCCTCATCACCTCAGGTGCCGAACAAAAAGACAACTTCTGCCACAAATTGCCTGCAATCCAATGTGTTCCTAAGGCAGTGGCCAATATTTACTTGCTGTTATGATTAGCTGCAATTGGACTACTGAAAATAGACAAGCACATCAGCACTCCTTAAAATTAATCGTAATAAACAAAATAACGAATGCTAGTTCTTCCTTATCGACATGGCTGTACCTGTTCCGAGCATGCTGTTATTACCTTCCGCTCTGAAAGGAATGCAGCTGCCATGCCACGTAAGGCCTCGTGATACCCTGAACTGCAAAAGGACACACAGAGAGCCCTGCACAGCGACTGTCTCTGAATATATTTAGTCATCCAGCACTGATGTTATCGTAAGCAGCAGCGTGAGCTGGAGCATATGATATTCAAGTCTGTTCGCAGATCTGCCATTGCCTTTCAGCATTGCTTTGAGCTATTCGCTCAGCCGACTGCATATATTTCCCCCCCCGATTGACGGGTACCACGTATGAAGCCAAAGGACCTGATTCATGGCTACCCTTGCGTAGGATAGGGTTCCCTGCTGGATTATCCTCTGTGCATACATATCCGTGCTCCCACGCAAAAGACCTTGGCAAAAGGCACAGTCATGTCAGTGACAGGCAGAGAGAAGGGGCTGCTGGGTGGTCCTACCCCTAAATTATTTGCTCCCCGCTTCCCTAGGGACCATGGCAACTGTGGCACGGACAAGAGAATCCCTAAGGATGGCACTGAATTGGGTCGCAGCCAGCCACTTGCAGGAGCAGAAAAAGGGAGAGGTCCTCATGTTGGCATGGGGATGAGGTGCCTTCCCTGTTCTGTTGGGGCCAGAACCATCTCTGGCCCCAATGATCTACACTCTGAGTTAAGGGCTACTATCCATCTGAAGAAAGGAAAAAAAGGAAGCAGCAGCAGTACGAAGAGACTAAGCATTTATTCCTGGCTCACTTGCTCTTAATGGAGATAACAATACCTCAACTCCTTGACAGCAAAGCAGGGAGACTTAATGCATGGAAGTTTGCCAAGTAAATTGAGATCTTTGTATAAAAGGCACTTTCGACATGCACAACTTCTGGCTTATTAAAGCAAAACAAAAAACTGTTCACCTTGAGGAGCGTTCAGAAATTAGGAGCCACAGTTCCCCATGGCACAGGGCCCTGCATGATTATTTAAGCTTGCACACATCCAAACAGCAACGCTTGACTAGTTTAAATACCTAACACGCAAGGTGGAAAACGGCGAAGATGCAGGACTGCTCCATCTCTTCCACACAATTTGCCAGTCATTCTCCAGGGCCCTGCTCTGCTCCCTTAGAGCAGCGTCTTAAGTCGTCAAACAAGGCATTGCATTGTAACCTTATCACATACTTACATCTAGTATAAACGCACGTACGAGAGGAAGGGTTGTAAGCGGCCTATTTAGAAAGGTCCCAGAATACTTTTTGTGCAATTTTCTTTTCACTTCCCCATCCCTCCCCTCTTCTGAAATGGCAGGTAACCTGAGCAAGAGCAGTGTGTGAATTGATTTGGAGGCGATCAACGCATTGGTGTTCAGCTCTGGCTAGCTGCCGTGTCATTGATTGCCTCGGGATCGATTTGTAGACCATTCCCACTCAGCACACCTGCCAAGTCAGATGGAGAGGGAACAATGAAGTGAAAAGAAAATTACGTATTTGTGGTAGACACTTTCACCTTTCTCCATGCCCCCCCCTCAGGAGAAGTTGAGGGACCTGGGCTGATTTCAGTGCTACTTTTAGCTAGTGCTACGAGAGTCAGCAGAAAAAGGGGAACGGCAGACCCACCCCCACCCCCCAATCCTCTGACAAGAACCACCTACAAAAGTTAGAGACTAAAGTTTCTGCCTATAACAGAGGCAGAGGTACAGCAGGCCAGAGTTTTGGCTGATACATAATGATCTTTTACAGTACTATGCTCTTGTGCATTGAGAATACAGGTTTCCATTTGCCTACACCTCATCTAAAAGGGGTACTAGAGTACTCCGACACATAAGCATTTCACAGACATCTACTACCAGTGGCAACGACAATAAAAAACAAACAGAAGAAGTATGGTCAGGACAAGTTGCTAGAGACACCATCTGATATCTGTTATACTCAGCGGGGGGGGGGGTGGGGAAGGCTTCTAGGCAGGGCAGATAAGTCAGTGTTTGGCCAGCAATCAGGATATTGTCCGTGCCAGAAGTTAGTGGTAACTTGGCTCATGCGAGATGAGTGTGCTGCTAATGTATCCTTACTGCCTGTGCTTTTTTCCGTTGGAATCAGGAGGTTCCGATATCCCAAACCAGCCAGTTATGTAATTTCTTTCATCGGATTGTGACACCCCCCCCACACACCCCATATCGTTGCTGCTCTCCTGGAGATAGCAGGACTCTTTTTCCCAGGTCAAAGGTTTGTGGCAGATTGATACAAAAGCTCTGCAAGGTGGCGCTTCCAAACACCTCCTGCTTCAAGAAAGGTGAGAAGTTACTTGCCCATCTTACTTCAGTTCTCTCTCTAGTGTCACGTGTCAAATTCTCTACTTAAATCCTGGATAACTCGAAGTTAAACATATCCCATTTCTACTGTCTTTTTTCCAAACACAAAACAGTGTTCAAATTGATTCACTACCTTCATTTCCAAAACCCCACACAGATTCTGGCAACATTTTTCTGAAAATCGCGGCAGAACTCAACTGCCATTGTCAACAACAGCCAGTGACTCTCAAGAGACCTGGTTTCTCATATCACTTTTGAAAAAGGGTGTTAGGCTCCTAAGTCAACTGGAATGCACTGCACCTAACACCGAACTGAATAGGAAGGCCTGGATGCCAGAGTACAGAAGCAATCGTAAAGCAAATAAATGCATTAATAAGGGAAAGGATCATTCTGGGCCATTACAAGATGCTTTGAATGCAGCCTCAGACCCAGAAAATTCCTAATCTGCAGGCTGCTGGAAGTAGGAAATTATAATCCAGACAGTGTCACTCTCTGCTTGACACATTTTATCTTTTCTCCCTTATGCACCTGCTATTAGTCACCCTCGGAGGCAAAATACTGGGTTAGAAGGGGGTTTGGTTTGACATTGTAGAGACATTCCTATGCTCTTGTCTGTTGGGAAAATTAAATTTCCCAACATGTGTGAAATAGGTGTTACTTTTCCTTCCTAAAGAGTTTGGAGAAACAGGCAGAGTAATTAAAGGTTACACTTTCAGATACTGTCACTATTACAGTTATTACACAATACAGTCATACTATTGCCACCACCACTGTTGTGTTCCTCCGGTTTCGGTTTTATCAACTGGAGACACTCGCGTTCTAATTTTCAGGTACGCTGCAGGCTTCTAGTGAAATTTGGGTCTGAGTAGCCACCTGTTTAAAAGTGCTAGGTAACCTTTGTTTTGTCATCCTATTTTCAGATCTCAGCTTACATTTAAGCACTGCCAAACAAAACAATCTGGTACCATACCTTGACCAGCAACTTACAGGACCTTTTGTGTGCAACAGGACCTGCTGAATGAAGAGAAACTTTAAAAACTGCAGAACTATCACAGAGTTTTGTAAAGGCCCTTCCCTCAGAAGCCCAATCTATTTATGACAGTGGCTGATAGGCCCCAAAAGACATTACTCCATACACTCACTGTTTGGGTTTTATGCCGCTCGGTGCTATTGACAGACAGGGCACAAGTACTCTCTGCCCATACTGACATTTTGAGTTGCAGCCAGGGTGCAGAGGTGCTAGAGCAAACATTAATCATCACAGGACTCATACTGCCTTCTTTTCACAGGTAGGATTGAGGGCTTCATCTCACCACTCTTCAGGTAGTCTTATAAGTATATATACATGCACACACTTACACATACGTTTATGGGTATATGTGTGTATATATATATATGCATGCAAGTAGCCCACCCACCTCCGAGCTACTGTCTACTTTAGAGGCCAAGAAAAAACCTCTTGGAAATGTAACTCAACTTAATTGAAGAGAAAACATAGCATGCTCTAGAAGTATTTCCCCCCTCCCCATTTACTATACAGTGAATTTAGATAATAAGCTGAAGTATCAATACCTACAAGGCAGGTGTCCATATTTAGTCAAATGACTCCCATCCTTTTAGGCTCTTCTAAGGTAATTGGTTTCAGAGAATAAAACATTCATCACCTATTTCCAAGGCAGCATGTCACAATAACCTCTCTCTCTGCCCACCTTTTCCCTTCAGGCTCTTCTTGATCCTTCCCGCCCCACGCAGATTCCGAAGGTAATGTTCCTTGCCTTTTGCCCCAGTCACTTTACTCTGAGCTTTGAATTCCTCTAGCATCCCCCACTGTTTCATCACATCATCTTCAAATGCCTTGTTCTGGGCTTCCAGCTTCCCCTCGCCACTTACCCTTGTTTCTTAGCATACAGCCCCAGCACCCTCAGTTCTGCTACTAAGCCATCGTCAGCGTCGCACACAAACGGCCACATGCCCAGAAGGTCCCCTCTCGCCTTCGCCCCCTCCATAAACCGATCTAAGGCCCTGTCCTTCCTCCACAACGTAACACAGGACTCGTTGCTTTTGTGACATCCACAAGGAACTGATAGTGAAGCTAATAACGAAGATGTTATTGACTAGCTAGGTACAATCAGCCCACATTACACAAAATTTATAAACAGCAGGTAAAACAAAAAGAACAACTGAACACAGCGATAAGTGATTTAGAACGTCTCATTTTTCTGAGCTAAGAAGCAAAACCGCGCTAAGCATCTATCTTCTGAAAAGCCAAGCTTTTAAAGAAAAATACATCTGGACACTAAAAATGTCTGAGGTGATCCCACAATTGTATAAGTGATTTTGAAAACCTGTTACAGCCACTATTTTTTAAAGAGGAAAAAAAGAAAAATGCACATCTTCAGAGTACAACCTTTTCTCCATTGCTTGTATGTCATTTATGCCTATTGGATTGCATTCCAGACACATGCAGTAGGAAAGAATAAATCCTTAAAATTAGTTTCTCAAAACTAGATTGCAAAATCATTATTTCAGCTTTCCTCAGTTCCAGTGGATTGCCAGCTATCCCCTGGGTTTTTCCTGAAATTCGGAGAACTTCGTGAAGAATAACTAACCTGAAGACAAGGGAGACTTCAGAGGAGGCTGGAAGACAAGAAGCATTTTGAAGATGGATTCTGATAGAAAACATCTGAAGGTAGCTAGCCCAAAAGGCAGAGAAGTGTGGTCACCACTTCTTTCCACAACAGGATGCTGCTGCATGCACCGACTGGAACACAACTTCCTTTATCCTGGTGGCTGCTGTATACCGATATAGATACATTTTAATTTTTTTTTTCCCCTCAGTCCAGCATACTAATACTGTGCCTTATTCCACCTTTTGCTATAACTTCAGTGGAGGTACATGCCTAGAAAGGTTAAAACTCCTCTCTGAACCCAGGTTCAGATATACAACCCCGGTCCTGATGCAAACACAACATTAAGAACGTGCGGGCATGCCGCACTTAGAAGCGTGCGGCTTCTCCGCTGATATATTGTGAAGAAGCACACGGAGCATTGACGCAAATGTCAGATGAATATGTAGTTCTGCATAAACTTCCTCCATGGTTCATATTAGACCTGGTATTTTGGTGTATTTTAGGTGCTCTACAGAAGAGTTATTTATAGAGTTGAGGTTCCAAGAAACACGTTCTGTACCATAAGCTTTTGTTTCCTGCCGGGAAAAAAAAAGAAGTAGCCTTTCCAAAATGAAAGAAGTAACTTTCTGACACTCTGAGCTTTAGCTGTGGAATAGAAAGTAGTTTTTACAAATAATCAATCCCATCGAATATAGTTGCTTTGAACTCAGTTCAGAATACAGTTCAGTGTAAAATATCTCCATTCTATGAAACAGAAGAAAGCAAACATGGCTGGGTGAATCACAATGGGTTGTGAAACAGAGGGAGCTTGCTCCGTCCTTTGGGATACGTAAATTTTCACCAAACTCCCCCTTCTTCATGCTGGTCATCTCTAGAAGGCGGCAGATTGTGGCGGGCTAGTAATTTACAAAACTAGAAGCTTCTTGCACACTCCTGCTGTCTTCAGAAGGGAAAAGGCTTGAGATCTCTTGTCTCTTCCCTCATGACAAAAACACGTAGCCTGGTGGCCACCTCTGTTCTCTGTATACCTTGTATCAAGCTGACTTAGAACGTACCAGGACACCAGAAAAATTCCTGTGCCCCTCTACTACTTCTACGATGGTTTGTTTCTCAATGCTATTTGTAAAGTTGAAAGCTAACTACAGGAGAGAAAGGGATTCATGTAAGGACTCTGCAGATAATCTACTGAAAAACAGCTTGAACCAGAGAGTTGCAGAGGGTGGGAATGAAGGGTTAACTTTAGAGCAAGACGAAGTCAGCTCTCACTCATTTGGTTGTTTGTTTTTTTAACAGTCCAGCTGTCCAATACAGAAATATCTTTCTCCATACAGGTGTGGCTATGATTGATGCAGATCTATTTCTCTGTGTTAGCCCTGTCCACACACAAGAGGTAGTGCTCTAATGGTATCACAAAAGACCCTGTGAAGACAGCGAGGCCGTTGACAGAAAAATTCTTCACAATCCAACTGAGGACAGTGCTGCTGTGAACTGGTCCTCCCCATCCACTCTTCTGCCAGCAGAAGAGATCAGATGTTCACTTTCTAACACACATCAGACAAAAATCAGCCAGGTGAGTTCAAGCCAGCTGTTTGGACTGGTTAAGATAGACCGGCTGCTTTTGCTTGAAGCGGATGAGAGGCTGTTGGTGCCGATGCCTCCGCTGCCTCCACAGCTCTGCCAGCCGCCTCCGGTGGTGATCGGCAGCCGGGGCAAGATTGCCTTCGGCCTGCATAGAGGCAGCCAGGAGAGGGCACCTCACCATGGCCTTGCATTATTAAGGGACATTAATCCCTTTCAGCTGTTCCCATGAAGGAATAACGATGGGCAATGTGGAAATAGGGCACTTTTGCACCAACATTTCCACCTCCACATAAAATTATATCTGTTAAATTAGTGTGATTTTTTTTAATCCAAATAAGTTTGAACTTTATGCCCTCACATTTACACACACACACCAGCCTAAGATAACATCTTCAAGATGAGTTAACTAACAGAAAACACAAAACCTTACTTAAGCAGCCTATTTTATGCTGTAGGTAGTTAATTAGCATTCACAATTTCTTTGAATCTTTTTCAGTTTCACCGAAACTTTTGTGGGATACGGGCCAGTCATTAAAGGTTCGCTGTAAGTATTGAGTATTTCATGCACAGCGAAGAGACCAGAGTCTCTGTGCACGGCTCTACCTCTTGAAATTCTGCATAATACTAATTATGAATTATTCAGTTTGTGAAATCTGTCACAGGAGTTACATGTTGTTGCTTCTACTCCTTAAATTGACTACTGTAACTCCGATAAGGATCTAATTGAAATCAGTCCATTGCTTAAGGTTACCTAGATGTTTCATGTACCGTGCTGAATCATATGGCTTATGTGAGCTCACCTTGTCGTATGATACATACCAATCCTATTAATAAATTTAGCCTCGTATCCTTGCATCTTGTACCTATGATCCAAGCCCATATTTTTCATCTACAGATCCAAGCAACAAAAGCCAGAGACGTACGTGCTACTCAAGCGGGTCATTCTTCTGTTTTCTAAATATTCTTTAGGAAGAATCAAGGTTTTGAAAGCTGGACACCAAAAACAGGTATTCAGATTTATCATAATGTAACTGACATAGAAAGCTTGTTTCTTGGATGTAAGCAAAGGTTTAAGCCAAAGATTTGGGAAAGTGATTTAGAAACCCAGTATGGGGAAGCAGCTCTATAGCATCTGACAAAAATATTCAACTCCTCATGGATCTCACACATTTCTTTTTTCCTTTCACCTTTCACCGTCTTCTAAGTGACTGAAAGGGAAAGGGTTGAGCATTTTGGAATAGACAGGGATGTATATCTCAGAAAACTCTGGGTAATTGTTGACTGAAAGGGAGCAACAGATGACACAGAATCAGCCACAGATTTGTCTTTTGCTGAATGCAGTAGATTCGAAATTGATCTCAAAGAGGTTGGCAGTCAGTAGGCTCAAATATGTGGAGCCAGGAGGAGAAATGAAATAAAAAAATGACAAGCCTAATCTCTAATCTAATCTAGGAATGACACTAGCAGAGGTCAAAGTCACATGTGACTAAACTTCAATCTCTTCTATCAATAAGATCAAAAGAGCAGTAACATGACCACCACCAGAAAGTACAGGACAATAATAAGGCTGATACATCATAAATCTAAGCCCACACACCACTGACGTGCTAAATTCAAAGCCAGGAGCTCCATTCTTCCCGCTCGGTGTATTTTTGAGCCTGAACAGCATATCCCAATTCTATGGTGTATGAACTTCTCTGTTATTTAACCGTAAAAGAGAATCTTCAGCTCATGCCTAGAGTTTTAACCAAGGCAGCAAAACCTTCCCGAGTTAGAATCTCAAATAACAACCAAGAAATGAAAACTCTCTCACCTACCTTCGGATGTTAGTACCAAAGCATAACAATGGCAAGTAAGAGGTCAGCATCAGCTGTTCTGCTGAGAGCATTATAACAGATAAAATGGGACAGCGGTGAATAGCAAAGAGTAGGATTTGGAACTGCTGCAGGGAAAGACAGAAACAGAAGAAAGGAAGGGAAACGTACAGTGGTCCTAAAAGAGGGCATATTTTCCTACAGAACAGGGCTGTAACGAGGCTCTAAACAGAGAGGAAATAGTGCACTCCCTATTTTAGTGATAATCCTAAGACATCTTTGTGAACTCCTACTGACATCAGTAACAGTGCCGTTGTAGACTGAAGGAAGAATAGTTTTCCATTTACACAGCAGCCTACAGATCAAAACAAGAAGTACAACTAGGTATTCTGCACCAGATTACTTTCAACTCACTAATTTAGACAGATCCCCACATTACTAAACCCGTGAGAATCTGAGGAACAAAGTAAAACGGATGCCATTTCAGGAAAACAAAGCAAGACATCTACGTTTCGAAGTTTAAACCATTTGGTGCTTGTCTGGTGGAAAAGTGTAATATAGTTTGCTGTTAATGACACATGTGACTGGAATGAGTTACTGTGCATCACACAAATTCCATCATGCTCCACCACTGAGGGGCCTGTACATGCTCAGGCTGAGGGAGGAATGTTTCATATCTGCATAGCTTAGCAGAAAAACTCAAGAAACTCTGGAACTATTTGAACCAACTAAGGAAATAGGCCGATACTGACTTTTGCAGGTTACTTTCCTTTGAAAGTTTGAGTTTCTTGGCAAACACGTCAAGAAAAATAGAAAGAAACTGCATTGAACCGAGTTCTATTTTCTGTTGTTAGAATTTAGACCTAAAAAGTACTGGCAAAAATAAAGGGCTGATGTCAGCACTCCAAAAATTCAGAGAGGTGGGAGAAAGGAGCACAGGAAGGGGTGAAGTGTAGGTCAGAGGACAATATCTGAAAAGCACACGGGAAAAGCAGAAGTTTAAGACTGTTTATAACCTAACAGCTGAAAGTGAAGCCTGTAACAAGGAGCTCTAAAAACAGACAGTTTCTGAAACAGTTTCTAGTGTTCGAGTAGCAGCTGAGGCTGCAGATAACAATATAACAACTAAATCACAACTTAGTTACTGTAGATCTTAAAATACATATCAAACCTGTCTTTCTGTGGGGAATGGTTTACCGTAGGTTGACAGTGATGGACACTCTGGTGTCCATTCACCCAAACCTTGTTCAGTCCTGGGGAAGCAGCCATGTAAGGCCTCAGTCTGAGAGCCTCCAGCTGCCGGTTGATGAGCCCTCTTCCCCTATGGAGTCTATGGCCAGGACTCAACCTGAAGCCAGAAGAAACTGGAGTGAAATACAAGCTGGTTGAAGACTCTTCTCAGTGCTCAGGTATCCATCAGCAAGTCCAGCTGCCTTCATCCACAAGTGCAGTACTTTCCATTTTCGTCCTTATCTTTCTGTCTTGTGGTATATTCTTGCCGAGGCAACTCAGCACATTGCAGTAACATGTCCACGTGTCCCTGACCTTCTCCTGTTTGCTGTTTATTTTTGTACAGTGTCACCTTTTCTGTTCACCCTCTGCTTTCTACTGTCATTAAGGACCGTCTCCACAGCACCAGTCCAGTGCACAGCATGGCACCAGCAAAGATAAGCTGTATCAGCAAATATGACAAAGGATGGATAACAATTATAAGATAGTTTTATGGCTGGAGAACTCTATAAACAGAATATGTCGTAACTGTATTATAGAGATGGACTTTATATGGGGTGAAGGTGAACCCATTAACTGCTTGATTACATCACTAGTCAACAGCGAGATAGCCATTATCTTGTGGACATAACAGTCCAGTATCATTTAGTTTTTGTTTGGTTGTTGTTTTTTTTTTCAGATACACTGGAATAATTCATTTGCAAAAAAGGACTTTGAATTCGATTTCTGAAAGGCAACAACAGGGCTCAAATCAAAAGTATAGTTTCTATTTTCCAGCTTCCTCTATAACCAGAGACCACTATTACTGTGCTTCTGGAAAACTTGCCTGCTTTTACTTCCCATTTCCAAACAGGCATACCTGTCACTTAAAAGAACATTAATTAAGATGGATCCATTGTGATTTCAGAGTACTTTTTGTCTAAGCTTGATAAATTTATCGCAGCCAGCCTTAACAATACATAACGAGTTATATCTGCACTTTCTGCAAGTCTGTGCAATTAATTTTCTATTTGTGAAAGGAAACGGAAAATGAAATATTGTGCCCTTTCTAATGCAGAGGCAGATGTAATGAATTGCTTTGGCAAACAGTTGTCAAAATATGTTAACTAGCATCTACAAATCTTTTCCTTCCCCAACAATAGTTTTAGGGCCCATGATAATTCACTTCTCTTTTTTATCATACTGATATGGCATATAGAATCCGCTGTATCTAGATAAAAGAAACAATTGAATTCAAGTTGCAAACTAATTGTCTTCATTTTTTAACCACTAGTTTGAGAGATCCCAATTGCAAATTAAAATCCACAGAGAGCTGCTCTTCTCAGTATTCCCACTGGAGAACGATACTCTCACCAGAAATCCGGTAGGCAAACACTTGAACAGAAGTCTTCCCAGTTCTGGAAGAGGCTGCCAACCCATACCGATCACCTTTTTTACAAAGGGAACAACCACTGTATCCTGCATCTCTTGTCAGCGTCTTTTCTTTGGGTGGGGACTGGAGGACCCACACACTTCCCATCTGGACTTTGGGATGGACTTCAATACCTTTAAGCCTTACCTGTACTGTCAGAAAATATCTATACAACTCTTGCAAACAGAGCATCCCACCCTGCTTCCAGGCTGTCAGACAGTTTGCTGCAGCTCTCAATTATTCCATTAACACAAATAGTGACTATCCATTGGGAAGACCTAAAGACTGTCTTCTGATGTCTTCAAAACATAGGAAATTATTCACCAAAACCTACATGAGTTTAACCTTAGTTTGCCAACTTTAACCTTTAAAAGGTTAAGAAACCTTAACTTGAAGATTACCAGTAATTCCTTGAGTTTGGCCTTTTAGGGCGTTCTGAAGTAGTCTTTAATTACATGACCACATACTATTCTACCCCCACCACCAGATTTCTCTTTTATTCGTGAGCTGCAGAAGCGAAGCATAGTTTCAAAGCTTTATGTTCTTTTGTCCTTTCACATGATTAAGGCCAATTAATGCTGCCCTGAGAACAGGCTAATATCCTGAATTTACCAAAGAATTACTCTGTTATGTTAGGCAACTTGTAGTAACAGTACAGCAAAATTAAAGTGTTTATATATTTTTACAAAATTATCATTGTATATATTTTACCTGCTTGTAGGAAGGAATTAGGGGGGTACAATGGCAAGGAGGACCCAAAACACAAACACTTTTAATTAAAAGTTGCTTCATACTTGTTACTAACAAGAGGCCTGAATTAAAGTTCTCCAAGCAGTTTTTACTTTGGCTTTTTCTTTGGAGGCCTTACAGCTTTCCTAATACTCTTAAAACAATTCCTTTTAACTTGCGGGCATATGTGATATTAGCGCGATGCAAAACAGCAATTTGTTAAGCTATTTGTAAAGTCTGAAATAGTATAGCAGTCAAGGACAAAGCAACAGTGCACAAGAAAAGTGATGCCAAATTGCTCGTAGGTCATCAGTGAAAGTCCTAAGCTACAAGAACTTCCTCAGCATTACGCAAGAGAAGAAAGCAACACTGCATCCACAAAAGCAAAATTGAAATGCCACAGCAGTACGACCATACCATTCAATCTGCAAGTAGACTCAGCAGAAAGAGCACCTGGTTAAGAAACCCATAGCACAGAAGCCCCTGTTCCACCTAAACAAGCAAAGTCATGAATGCAGCAGCACTCATCTTGAGAAAAGTCTTCATAGATTCTTCAAAGCCTTCTGATTTTGCAACGTTCAGCATTGCAACACCCAAAGACGTGCAGCTGCCTGGATGCAAGCTGTTCTACAAGGGCAGAGGCGCACCTCAACAGGAAGGCTCCAGAATCACTCTCCTAAACTGGCCGGGCATGAAATGTATAGCATTGGTGGCATTTCAGCATCTCGTCTATCTCTACACAAAGATGGTCCCCTGCAATCAATAGCGTCAAGCAAGGGTTTCCTTCCAGCATCAGACCAATTCAGCATTCAGACCAATTTCCTCATGCAAGGACACAAGTAGTAAGGCAGAGTCCCTGGAGTAATCAGCTACCTACTGGTTCAAGTACTCTCCTAGGAAATTCAGGTTCCTGGTCTGCTCAATTTGAGCAGACACACAAACTTCAACACCCTGTACCTCAGGTGAACACGTTAACCACCAGACTACTCAGTGTTTTGGATGGTTCTCTCAGCCTCTCCTCTTAAGTCCCATTTCCACATTGTATAAAAACCAAACTATACACAGAGTTAGAGAGGAAGCACGTGGCTCTCTAGGCCAACAGTAAGGGCCCGTATAGGTCAACGTTTAGGTCCCTAAAAAGTTTAGGGAGCAGATCAGCCGTGTTTTTGCAAGGATAAGTGGAATACAAGCATCTTTGAAGACATCACCAGCCATACACGTGCACACACTCAAAAAAACCCCCAAGCTCAGAAAGGACTGACATCCCTCTGACATTACCAAGATGTTTCTGAAATACTTGGGTGTCTTCCAGGTACATCACACCTGAAAACAACTAGAACCATCTAGCCAATACAGCAGCTGCTTCACCAAGTACCCATCACATTAGAGAAAAATAATGGGAGCAATAAAATGAATGCTGAAGAAAGCATCGGTGCTAAAGTCACAGAGCCCACAAGCTGGTTAAGCAGCACGAGGCTGTTGAAAAGCCAGGTAGATTGCACTCTCACATAGACACAGAAATTTTGCAAAGCCATTGAAAAGCATTCATCAAGAAATACTACCTGACTTGGCAGGAGCAAACACAGTCTCAGTATTCATTGCCAAAGACAGATACAGGCACGAATTATTGTGGAAGACTTTACCTCACTGCATGGTGAACACCAGCAGGTGGATGCAGATGGCAAAGAATGCTCTGTGGGAGCCAACCTGCCACAAAGGAATATTAATGTCATCAATGTCATCAGCAAAAGCAACCAACAGGACTTCCGAGATTCAGAATCAAAATTGATGATATTCTGGTGTATGGGCACAGGAGACAGCGTGGCAGAAGAGGTGGCAAAGCACAGCTGTATCTTCAGATGTTTGCTTAGAAAGCACCACCACAGTAAAGTTAAACGAGTTGAAACTGGAAACAGCTGCAAAACTACACACGGCCCATCCTTGCTTTTACTGCAGGAGGTACAAGCTGAACCTGAAAAGCAACTCAGAAGATACCACAGCTAAAAATGCAGCTGGGGTCAGAGGTTATTAGGGTTTGTTGACACCATTTCTCTTGAGCCTCTCAGATACAGACAGACTACTGGTGTGAACAGCAGACAGAACTGCAATACGGACATTGCTAATTCAGTGCGGCACAACCTTCCTAAGGAGCTGGTGAACAAGGAGACCAGCCTCAGGATGCTGCCACGTGAAAGGGAGGCGTTCAGTGAAGCAGAATGTAGGCTCTCATTCCCAAGAGCTGGACAGTACTGATGTCAGAAAAAGCATCCATCCAAATCAAATGGGCAACTGCTGCAGCACTGCTTGAACGTGAAAGTTTGGCTACTTGCAGTCCAGGAGCGGAAAGAGCAGCCAGAAGTCACAAAATGACACTTTTAGAAGCTTACAACCTGGGCTCAGCCAGGGCTCACATGCACATGTTGCGGCAGGTCAGTACAACCGAACTCGAGCTCGATACACAAGCACTTCTTTTTCCATCCCCATTACATACAATTAAATGGAAATAGGTACCCAAAATACTTTCACCATGCGATACAAAAATTACTATGCTACAGCTTTAAAATATAGGCAATAAAAAAAATGAGTAAGAGGATCATACTTAGCTTCTGACAGCAGCATGGCAGCGTGAAGATACAGAACCTAAACAAGATCTTCAAACTAACAAATATAGAAAATAGAAGTGAGATAGTAATAGGCACAGGATGCTTTGTATGCTACACTCAAGGCTGGGTAGAAAGAATATGAGAACAAACCCTACAGGATTAAACATTTTACAAGTGTGTGTATGAGTCTTTCTCTCAGGTTGGCTACTCAAAGACAGTAACTCATAATGTGCTTCCCAGGAACAGCGTAAGTACTGTGTGAAATGAGCAGGCGTGAAGTTGTATATAAGGGTAGTCAAATCACAAGGCACAGGTCATTAAAAAGAAGGAATCCCTCCCTCTCTGCTGTTCTGGAGTAGAGGCCCGAGTGTGGAAAGTAACAGATGCTGTATGCTGGCCAAGCACATCAAGTGATATCAACATTGTGATGAGTAAAGATGAGACACAAGAGGAAGTTCAAGCAAAGCAAAAGAAGTAGCTGTGAACATAGACAGGGCTCCTAAGAGACCGCGAAGTAAAACACAAATGGAACTACTGACCGCACCTTATTTAAGTGTCATCATTGTTGTAAATGACTACTCTGACTTCTGAGAACTAGACAGGTAGTCTTTTACTACCACAGTAGTCACCATAAGAAATGTTTCTGTAGGCATGGTGTCCCAAATGGTGTAGACTCAGAAAATAAATTTTCAGTTACCAAGACAAGAATTCAGCTCCACCACAGTGTCGCCATACCCCACATGCATCAAAAGGTCAGACCAAAGTGGTAAGTTATGAACAGCAGCGATAGGCAAGTGATTCCAGACTGGCTAACGTCTGGGAAGGCATTGAGAGCAGCCCAGTGCAAATTTCTCCTCTAGACTCACATCAGTCCTAGTGCTGCTCTCCCAACTACTAGTGGTAGAAAGAACAATGGAAGAAAGAAGGGGGAACAAAAGTGTGCAACAGCCAAAACCTACCTCGTCTGAAAAGATAACAACCAGAACTAAAACCACTGTTATAATAAAATTCGCTTTGCCAAATCATGCACTCCTAAGTCGTGCTTTGAACAGATAAATTCTCATTCACATAGCATGGCTATGGTTGCATCTTCCTCACTGAAATGGCATATATGTTCACACACACCATACATATCAGATGCACACGTGAATGTGGAAAGTGATAAAATACCTGCTCCAGCTGAATTTGTGGAACAACACAACCATGAGCCAATAAGCTCATGATTATCCGGACACACTTTCAAAATCCCCTGGAGAATAAAGTCAGGACAATATCAAACTCATAGGGAAATATCTGATTCCCAATCAGATAAACAGATGCTTTAAAAAAGCTGAGCTCATTTTATAAGTTTGCGCATTCAGATGTATACACACACATAATATTACAACCCTTATGAAAATAACGATAAAGGTCTGTAAGCATGTTTATTTTTTATCTCCGATAAATACAAGACACACAGGTACTTCTTGTGAAAGAAATATCGAAGTAAGCTTTCAAGTACTGGATTCAGGCATAGGTAACAGACTAGGCTGGGGCAGCCTGGAGCTCAGCAGGGGCTAATTCATCCTGCTGGAAAGTAATCACCATGTAATTAGTGGAAACACCACTCTATTTTTGGGGGGTGGTAGATCCGCCACACAAATTGTCAACTAAAGTATAAGTAAGTTTTTAACAAACTTACACTTTTTGCACCATCCTAAAGAAGTGTTTTATTCTGCTTGCAGAAGCTTTTTTGGGGGAAAAAGCAAGTAGCAAGACCATGCTTACGTGATAGGTCACAAGAAGCAGGTTTCATATGCTGAGACAAGAGGGGAACTCCACCCTACCCTAAACTTCCAGTCTTAGGTCTTGACCTCATGGCAAAAGTCCTCAGAGACCCTCCCAAGATTACTACTTCCTCTTCTCTGGTAAAATAAAGCTTCTGCTTCTCTCTGCTGCTCTATCCTTCTTTTGGGACACAGTAAGCATGAACAACCACAGTCTTTAAAGTACTTCCTCTTCTGCACAGGGAAAAATTAAGCTTTCAAATGAATTGTAACAGCAGCATCTCAAATGAAAACAAGGGGCACTGTGTCCACCAGCATTGTTTTCGTAGCGGCATAGCTATGCCGAGATAGCTCTGCCGATAAACATCCATGCTAGATACACTGTATCTTGCAAGTCATAGCTTGCACTGGAGTGATTTAGCTCAATTATGTTCTAATATAACACTTGCTTTGTTTAACCAGGCTCAGCATCTTAAAGTTAAATGGCGTTTGCCACAGCCAACTAACTTCAGTCCAGACAAAAGATGTATACTGCCCAGCAGGATGCCACCATCAGAGGTGAAAATACAGCTGCATTGTCACAGCCTGCGCCTCACCGAGTGCCTGTCAACTGAGGAACTAACACAGATTGTCTTCTGATGGCTACACTAGTTACTCCAAGTTAGCTCAGCTCTTTCTACAAGGCACTGAACCATGCCATATAGTCCCATCCAAGGCTGCTCACCAGTACTCTGACCCTTAATTTTTGAACTGGCTCTTGCTCTCTGCAGAGCTGTGTTCCCGCATGCTCTGACACGCACAGAAACGGCTAAGCGGCTGGACATTACTAGTGTCACAAGCAGATTATCACGTTAACATCTAGGTGAGCTGAATGAGATGGGCCACTGCTAGCTCTTCAAAGGCTTTCTCAGGTCAGCCCTACTGAACAAGCACAGTCACTTCTTATTTTTGAAGATGACATTCACCACCACAGAGGCTAAGACAGAAACACAAATGCCTCATATAAAACCATGCCAATACAAAACCAAACAACCAAAAAAAAAAATCAAAGATCAACTACATGCTACACTACATAGCAGCACTGCTTAGGCTGCCAGTTCATCAAGGTATCGGTCATTTTGTTGTTCTGTATTCTTTAATTGCCTAACACAGTGGAGTTCTGGCCAGCCACTTGGGCTTCTGGGCACCATAGGATAAGTATTTAATGATACCGGTAGCTCTAACAACAGGTGAGCCTATCCTTCAGCCTTTTCCTGGTTATCATAACAAGGGCTCCATGTCCTTCCCCCCCACCCCAATGCATTCCCTTCGCTACTTTGTGTCTCACCTGACAAGCCAACAAATTGCACTTTCAGTGAATGATTTTGCAGGAAGGGGAGAGGGGAAGTAAAACAAATGTAAAAACGCACCAGCAAATAAAGCATGAATTTATGCAAAGCCATAAGGGTTTTGGGGAATTAAGACATACCCTTCACGCCAAGGTTCTTCAATTTATTGCAGACAAGCTGTAGTATGTGAGGTAAGAGAAAGGCAAGAGGACACTGCAGTGAGAGAAAGTACACTAACACTGCCTTTACACTGGGGCAGGGGAAGACTAGGACATTTAAAATCCATTCAAAGTGCCTTCAAGCCAAGGTATTACATGAGATATTATGTGCCTACCCGCGTCATTTCCAAGGTCGGTTTTTTTCCTCCATTTTTTTTTAGGTACATACAGATTTTGGACTGAAGTTCAATAAATAGGAGGTTGCAGTGAAGAGACTGATAGACTTACTATAGCAATGCAAAACCTAGCACTAGATTTCTTGGTCAGGTTAGATGGGTGCCAGGGAAAGTAGGGCAAAATATTTCATTAACTTTCATTTTCACAATTCTGGGGCTATTCATCCTTGAGAAGTGTAATAAGTTACACAAACGCATACAGGTGTCCACCTGAAATTACCCGATTCAGAACCCATATACCTTAATATTGCAACTATATATATAAACAAACACTGTTGCCAGTGTGTCAGTGGGTAATACAGGATCTTTGCACCCAAATGGAGAAGGATAGTAGTCAAACTGTTTACATTAATTGAATGAAGGGTGGGGAAAAAAAACGGCAATTTCATTTCAAATACATCTAGGGCTTTCTCATTAGGCCATGAAACTCACAGGTATTAATCATGAAAATAAATGTTCCTTGCCCCTAGGTGCGACACACTTCTTACACAAGAGAAATGACCAATACAACTCTTTCTCTGATCAAATTACTGAAGATGAAATGAATTTTAAAACAATATCCCAGGTGGATTATGCATTTAGCTACTTAAGAAGAGACTTCGTAAGGACCCCCATTTATTACTTTGAAAAGCAAAGCTAGTTGTTGCCAATAATTAAGGCACAGTCTTGCTCACATCTCCCCTTAAAGGCTTTGGAGCTGAAGAGCCTATGGATAATAGCCAGCTGCCCTATTGTACCTCGCACTTTGCTTTGAAAAGTTTTGAAACAGAAGTAAAACTAGGTAAATTAGATGGTGTCTTTCATCAGCACTTTATTGTGCTGATCTATTATAGGAAAAACGCCACACAAATGTTTCGTCTGTTGTCTTTTAAGAAAATTGACAGCACCAATCCGACAGATGTGTACTTACCTATACACTATACGTAATCTCACTAAAATAATAAAAAAAAATCACTGAAAGGCAGATGTTTAATTAGCTCTAGACCCACAATTTAATAGGATTTCATTTAGGTTGGGCTTCTCACGAGTATAAAATGAAGCGTGTGATGTATATTCGCAGGATTAAGGCTTGTGGGCTGATTGCCAGACCTACACTAAAGCTCCACTGGGGTTGTGTGCAGCCAGAGCTGCTCGCACACATGCTGCACCCTGCAGGAGCAGCGCCTACAGGGGCTGATACAAGCCTTTTGTGCCATTCGGCTACCTCTGCAGTTGCTCCCTCTACTCCACTTTAGCCAGCCCAGAACATTTTTTAAAAAAAAGTAATCACAACTGACAGTCCAAAAATATCAGGGGATTGGTTTAAAAAGCATGACATTAGCAGCCGGTCAAGAAAAGAGGGTATCTTTTCTACTTGAACCATACCTTTTGAACTCTCGTGAAGTCTTAGTCAATGGAGCCACATTGCGTTTAGGACACGTTTTCAAGCTTTCTTTCACAACACCAGCAGGGCTAGAAAGCTTGAAACAAAAGCTCTGATTTTGAGAAACCTCATTGTTCCAAGAGCTGGTGCTTCAGCGTGAAAACAACCAAAACCAAACAAAAAAATCTCACACATGGTTGGAAATAAAGTCATAAGCAAAAGCACTACTCTTCGTTAAGTCAGACAACAGCTCTGTGACCTTTCCAGCCCCCCTCAGTTAGCACTGCTCTGGCCTACCTTTCTCCTCACTGTGTTGTACATCCCTGTCCTCCCTCTTGCACCTAGAGCTGACATTTGTCAAATCCCACGGTAAGACATCTTAAGAGTTCAGCTGCCAACAGGAAAACTTTTCTGCAGGTTTAGGTTCTTGAACGCAGGTATATATTATATTAGCACGAGACAAGCTCGTGTGCCAGCGTAAGGGAGGCAGGGTAGAACTTCAACAGCACCAACTTAGAGAGGCTACACCTGGTCTGGAATCACAGTTACATTTAGCTATGGCCCAACAAAACCAAAGCCACCGGTATTGAAATGTCCGGCAGAGTAGTTATTTGCCTTAAAGACTGTTTTCTATTTCTAAAAAGCATAGAAATAAGCTCTTCTTTCAGACGTGCCGGTGTAAATCAACAGCAGAGCCAGCGACAGCAATCTGTTCAAATTTACCTCAGTGTAATTGAGAATAGCTTTTGGCACATCTGACAAATGCAAGTGGGACGGTGTTTTAAAACCACATCTGAAGTTCCTAGGTGCAAGGATTGTTATATGAACATATAACAGTAATTACGGAGGTGGTGGTGTAATTACAGCAAAACTATTAAGTTTTATATTCAAGTCAGTCTCAATGAAGTGGCAATTCTGTGGTAACATGATTAATACCCAACAATCAAGTAAATAGTTTTCTTACTAATCTGTGTAGGCATAGCAAAGCTCATAAGCTAAGCAGCATTGGGTGAACTCTGAGCTTTGACAGAAGATTTTCAGGACACTGAACTTGATCCACATCCCCCAGGAATCTTATAGCTTTTTTTTTTTTAAACGGACCCCAGTGAACTCTGATCCTGGGTAAGCACTGCAGGCAGCCACAACTGTAAGTTCAGTTCAGTAGGTGGCTCTTTCCTGCAACAGGAGTGACCCAGCACAATGCCAAGAAAAATTCTCCGAACAACAGAGGTATCGCTGGGGACATTCAACCGAGGTTCCAAGCACTATCAAAGATTCGTAAGTAACACCAATACCAAAGTGATGGAAATTTACAGGGCGCTTAAGAGTCAGGATAATTCAGGCAAATTCCAGTTTGAGTAATTAGACTGTACTGTTTCCAAATTACCATTGTAATCAGAAATGTGTTTCTTCCTGGTCTGAAGTGTGGTAGAGCCTCACTCTGCACCATTAGTCAGCTGCATGTTTAGGTGTTAGGTGACATAATCAATCTACCCCATTTGTAGAGTGTTACAGGACTAAAAAGCATTGTATAAATGAAGAAGTTATCTCTAAAAAAAGGAGTAGTGGCAACAGCACAGAGGGGAATGTTTGTGTGTGGTCTTCTCATTAACGTCTCCTCCCAATTTAAAACAAGAAAATACTTAAAAGAAAAATCAGAAGAGTGAAGGGGGAAGGACAGGGGAGTTATAACACTAAAGTGTTGCAAACAAAAAGAAAAAATGGAAAATTGTACCAAAAGGAGTACATGAAATTAAACAGTGAACTTTTATAGACAGTCTATAAGAGCAAAGTGGATGGTGATCTACAAAATAATTAATTCTAAAGCTAATTCATAAGCCTACACAGTATTAAAATATGAAGTGGCTGCTCCTGAGGGTTTTCCATTTTTGTTAACTTTTTGACTAAGGACAAAAATTTTAAAGGCACATTAAAATTATTATCTACCACTAAATTACATAGTATACAAATGTAAATGCGATCATACCACACTTAAATTCTTATAACAATAAACTATTCTGTTTTCTTCCCCCTGACATTTACAAAATTCATTTGGAGGAGTAGGATATACCTTACAGAGATTAGTGATAAATCATGTATTTTTAATGAATATCAATAGGAGAAACCCCAGGACATAGCCCACCATCTAATTTGATTAAACTGTGCTTAAGGCAACACCACCTCTCTGGCTGGGGAATAGCACTATAATGACTTTGTGAGCATTATTGCAGGCTGTTTTAATGATTTAATGAACTGCCTCTATATTTAGTTCAATAGCCTTAAAATGATTAGTGTTTAAGAAAAATTAGCTCACTTTGATCTGATTCTATTTGATAGTAAGTTTAAATAACCTAACCCTTCAAAACACAGTGGAAAAAAATTCCTAGAATCACAGCCAGCTAACTGCTAGAAAACATTATGGCAATCATTAATAACAGTTCATTTATGTTTAGCTACAGCATATGGAATGGCATATTCATCCCCCAAGATGGGACACAGTAGCATATATTAAGTTGCATTATATCATTTTCCTATGTATTTTTGATGTGAAAAATGTACCAAGAAAAAGCCTCCTCTGTGCCCATGTGGATGCAAAACCCAATTATTCCTCCATTAACAGTACCGCTTAAGAATTTTAACTTGTGGGTCCAGAGTATGGTTCTGCTTCTCAGTGAGACGCATGAAGAACTGATCATTACCAAGGCAGGAACAGGAGACGTTGGCTGAGGCTCTGTCGCGCCCCCAGATGTAGCAGTAGAAGCAAGGTTACTAACCTGGAACTGCTCAGGGAAGGGGGAGCACGGCTCGAGAGGTAGATTTGCAAATGGAAATACCAGAGTTTGTACTCTGCCGCTGCTGACACAGCTAACGTACGACTGGTGCATACTAGTTGTCAGGAAGTGTGCTGCAAGAGTAGACTTTGTTTGCGTGTCCAGCGCGTTTCAGAAGAGAAAAGCCACCAGAACACATTACCATTTGCACAAAAGCAAAAAGCTGTGGAAGTGGTGAATAAGCAAACAAAGTTTATTATACAAGCATATGTTATTTCAGCGCTATTACTTCTATGGCCACTACTATATGGTATGATACAGAGACTGGAGAACTGTCTCAGCATTCTGGAGCCCCAAACTGCGCTTGATGGCACTAGTCAGTTCTGGCAAGTCACTTTAAAAATGCTCAAGCCATGAATACAACGCACTCATGCTGCCAAGAAAGGGAAACACAAAAATAAGCCATCATGCTAAAAATACCTCTTCTGATAGGTAGCTTACAAAATAGTAAAGTCCAAATTTGTAACTGCAACGCAGCCGATTTTCTGGAAGAATGAAGGCAGAAACACCCGCTCTGCAGGGTCTTCCTTGCACTTAGCCTGTGCAGACTCGGTGTGTCCGCTGCCAGGCCAGCCTGGATACATCACATTAGCACCCTCCCTTACACCAGACAGCTAGAAGCAAGACCACAAATGTCCAAAACTATAACATGCTATGCAAATTCAAAAGCAGCCACCCACTCCCCAATCCAACCAGGAATCAAACCTAGATGTGGAATTCTTCCCAAGAAACAGCACTAGCAGGCAGATCCTTAGCTGTTCGTAACAAATACCTCAGGGGAAATCCCAAGTACAAGCTAAAACAAGAGACTAATGCAAGATACTCTCAGATCTTGCGTTACGTTTTTACACTTTCCTTTTCTGTGTTCCTAGCACGATAATCATGAACTAGTCCTTTGGTTTTTGGTCTTAAGCAGTTCACCTACCATTTAAAGCACACTTAAAATTGATAGGCAGCAAGCGCCCTTCTCTCCCCAGTGAAGAAGCGCAAATAAACATGTTGCCAGTCAACTCACTGTAGTAGCTGGCAAGTTGCAACAGTAAATCCAGGAGCTGATCCCATCACCCCAATGAGCATTTCTCAGTGCCCCTTGGCAAGGGACACAATCAAGCAGGTTGTTAAATTTACTCAAGAGGAATTTCTTAGCGGAATCTATATAAAAAAAATGTTGGGGTACATCCAGGACCATTATATTGCTTTTGCCCGTGGTTATTTCCTCATGTCTCAGTGCCTGCTCCTGATTTCCAGCCATCCACCAGGAACAGCAGGCCAGGTTCTCCCTGAGGTTGGGTTTCCAAGTTATTTCATCGAGTCCCCTTGTTCCTACAGGGTCTTTTCCCAGCCCTCTGATTTCTACTGGGTTGGTCACTTTTCGTGTTCAGTAGGTACTTTCCAATGTTTCTATGTAGCCTGTAGCAAAATCTGGGCCCACCGCTTTCTTTCCAGGCTCACAGGACTGGCCAACGCCTTTTCCACCGATAGATTTGATTTATATCAGGATTTGGTTTTTATTCTGTCAAGTGTCCCTCAAGCTGAACAAAACTTCTATTTTCCAAGAAATTCCAGCATTTTTAATTTTTTTGTCCCAACCTAGAATAAAAAACACAAATATTCTACAGAAATGACATCTGGTGAAAAAATTTGTGGCTACCCACATGTTCCATTTTAATAGAATTATTGTCAACAAATTGTGTAGTAGACAAAATACTTATTATGTACTTGAACTCTTGGTAGGATAGTATGATTACTTTCATTCTGCTTTGAGTTTCAACATGAAACATGTCAAATTGCGTCATTTGCACAACATATGCCTTATTGAACTTTCTCATACTACTAAAACGCTGAAAAATTGAGTTAATTTTCTCTCTTCCTGTCAAAAGCTACAGTCAGATTGACATAGTCCCATGAAACATTCTGATTTCCACTAAACTGTATTTTCCAACAGAAAACTGTTCCATAAAAAAAAAATCAGCCAGCTCTAATGTGCCTGAAGTCTATGCAATTAAAAAAGTTTCTAAATATAGCTTTAATCATGGCCGACCCCAATCTTCTCAGAAGTCCTTGCCCTCTAGGCCATCCCAAAGGGATGGGAACATCCAGTAACAAGCCAAAAGTCTCATGACAGTGTATTGACCCCATTTGATATTTATCTCTAGCCATTTGTGAGAGCTTCCCATGAGCTTAATTAAGCTCATTCATTTCCACAAATTGTGGCATCCTAGAAAATATCAGACTTTCCTTTGATAGATGAGAATCAAGTGTGCAGCGTCTTATGGGAGGCTAGGTGTCTCTCAGGCTATTTGACAGAGTAGTTCATGAAACAACTTATCAGTCCCTCCCCTCTGTAATGTGGAGGCGAAATACACATAGGATTGTGTCCTGTCCAGCACAGACCACAGCAAAAAGCCACTTGCTACAGACTTTAAAAAAAACACCCCCCCACACACTATGGAGGAAGCTGTACCCTTTAACAATAGGAGCGGTGCTGCAAAGCCACAAAATTATTCCCATCCTTTAAGGGGATGTTTAGAAGGAAAGTCTCTCGCATCAAGAAGGAAAGATTTGAGAAGCAAATAGGGTGTTTCTACACTGGCGTTTGGGTTTGGCTCCGAGTATCATCTTTGTCTTTCCTACGTTATATTTTTCTATTTCTGCTGTCTCTGCCTTTAGCAAAGCTGTTTTGTGAAACCACGCCCATTTGAGGAGACACTAACAGTCTTCTACTATGCGAAAGGCTGCTGCAAAGACTCGCTAATTATTCAACACAGAGAAGACAAGAAATAACGGATTTAGATTCCTACCTATCAGGTAAAGATAGTCGAACAGGCGAACAGATGAAAGCAGGAAGACTTAGTCTTTGTCATAACGATTTCTAAAGGGAAACCAGACAAACTTCTCTTGAATAACAGGTAAAATTGATCCTGCCTCAGGGCAAAATAATATGCTAGCAAATCCCTCAGACTTGCTTCAAGCTGGGGTTTTTTTGTTGTTGTTTGGTTGTGGGGTTTTTTAATTTAAGAAAATCCATGATAACTGAAGGCTGGAAAAGGTGTACCTTAGTATCCTGTAAAAACCTTTTCCTAATATCAAACATAAGCAGAAATAAGTCCTTTCCTAACACAATTAAACACTTTTTAAAAAAAATCTAGCTTTCATTTATTTCACACCAAAACATTCAAGCACAAGCTATAAGTTTAAACTTGTCCATTACATATTTTGCTCCCACAAACGTTTTCCTTTACAAAGCTGCTTCAGTCTAGTATGTGCTCTGCTGCAGACCAGTGCTAATATAACAATATTTTCATTTCTTGCATATATTTAAGCACTTCATTTACTTTCAAATCTTGGTTCATAATTCCTAAGATATTATAATTGCTTCATTTGCCCTTAACATATTTACACAGTCTGTACCAAGGAGTTCAGGCACTTCATGCGAAGGAGAAGCATTTGGTCCCCACACTAGTTCCATCATTCCTAATTTTTCCAGCTCATTTACCACCTTTTCTACTGTTTTATGCATATTGAACACCGGTCTCATCTCAGCTGTGCTACTGCAGTTACACTACATCCAAGTTGAAAAACACATTTTCATCTTGGGGTCTTTCAGTTCATCCAACACCTCGAATGAAAGCATTTTCCCCCCCCCTAAGATCATGAAATATCTTACTGCTATAGTACAACTACAAATCTCTGTTTTCTCCAGTACATGGAAGTGTAGGATTGTCAGCGCTCATGTTGTTCTGGGGTTACAGTGAAGTCTATTTACCAAATTGTTTGCCTGAAACAGATAGGCACCACACAAGTATCAAAGCATTTGACTAATGTAAGGCTTCGTTTTCCAGTCAGAAAGAAACAAACACATCTAAAATGTTCCCTAAATGCCTTTTTCTAGTGCAGAACACCATACAAGACTTCTACACGAAGTCCATCTGTAGAAGTCAAACTTCTGGAAAAGCTGAGAAATCTCATCTTTTTACAGAAAGTTCTGAATAATTAGCTTTCCTTTGGCCACCAGCATAGCATCAGAGACTGTTTCCTAACGGTGGCTTCTGTAGCCTATAAAAGGCAAAGAGGGCTCGAAAGAGTAATACACCTATCCAGTTCCAATGGAGCATATGGAAGGAAGGACACCGAAGTAGACTTCCTGAAGAACATACTTCCGAGATCCATGAGAATATCCTAAAGCACGGAGAAGTGGCAGTTCACTAAGTAAAAACCTCACCTCTCCCTCCTCACCTGCAATTCTGTCAAGCCCCGAAACCCAAGGTCAGAGCATAATTCAAAACGGAGCGTCTTGCACACTGTACTAGATAGTACAGTACCACATACAAAGACTTTTCCGAGTGACACGCTTATCTTTTGTGTTTGGTGCCACTGTTCAGACTCTTTACCTACAGGAGTTTAAATAAATCACCTTCTGTAGCCAAAGCAGCCTTTTTTCTTTAAGGTTTCCCCTTTCTTGATATAGCTTGCCTGGAAAAGTGCAATGGATATAAACCAGCCCGTCTTAGGTTTTATACTTTGTTACACATTTATTATTAGACTTATACAAATTCAAAGTGGCAAGACAAGACTTTTCGTGCGGATGAAGGTATCAGGATGAAGCTAGCTAAAAATCACCAAGCTAGTCACAGAGTCAGCAGGTATTGAACAGCTTCAGGAAAACTCAGCCATAAGGATCTATTTACACAGATAATGCTGCCCCAAAGCCAAAAAGTATTTCAAAAAGACAAACATGCTTTGGGTTTTTTTTTTTTTTGCAATTACTCATGTATTTCATGATAGGACACAAAGTGGGTGCAGCAGATGAAACCACTACTGAAGGGAAGGGGGTGAGAAATAGAGCAAGAGAGCAGAAATTATGCTGCTCCGTATCTTGGCCCCATACCTACAAAAATAAATGGCTCGTGGACAGCTAACCTAAGGTCAGCAAAGCTTCCACTATTAAGCAGTTCCAGCTGGTAGGGATTTCCTAATCCCCACTTACAGGAGTCTATCAAATTACTTGTTTAAAGTCATGCAGATCTGGGATTCAAGATAGAGATTTTAGAACAGCAACCACAAAGAAATAATACTGTACCATAGACTAAAAATCCTAACTCAAACTATAAGTGAAGTAACGCCAATACCTCCAGAAAACTACATGCTTCCTATATGATGCTTTTAGGCACAAGGCACACACACAGAAGTATTCAAAACCTGAAGAAGAACGAGAGCCAACCTTATTCTGTCAACGTTGACCTATTTTGTTCAGGTCTAACAGCTCAAAAAGCTACAAATTCAGTGAAACACAGATTGCAGAACTATAACACTCCTCAATTACTTTTTGTTGGCCAGACAGGCAAACCTGTCATTTGGCAACGCATCACGATCCAAGATAGTAAACTTTATCACTCAGGGGTCACAAGAAAATGGCCACAGGTACAGCTTGCTAACCTTCACTAGGTAATTTTTCACAGTTATCATCCAAAAAGCGTAAAAGCATAAAAGATATGTTATCTTTGAGCTCAGTTTATTGTAACATGGGTGAGATTCCCTATAAGACCACTTATTAAGTAGCTGTTGCGTGTTCTTCAACACAGAAAGTCAAATCAGTAAAACATCTTCTTGACAGCGTGTCAGGAATAAGACGACACCTCTCCTTTCAGAGACTAACACATTATTTATCATTCTGCTCTGGCTTACCTTTTCTTGCCACCCACCACTCTGACTCCAAAAGCGCTTCCCCGCTTTGTTTCTTACTTAATACAATATTTGCACTAATACTCGAAGCCAAAGCCAAGCCAAGAGTTCCAGAACTCGGTCTACATTTTCCCAAATGCCAAGAATCCTTTGGAGTTTTGCTCTTACCTGTGAGATGAGTAGACGCTTGACCAGGAAATTTTGGCTTACGTTCATCTTCTGCGTGATATCAGATGAGTAGTTTCTGCAGGATCTGAAGAACAGATCAGCTTATTAGGAGAATCAAGAGAAATTAATGTTTTGCACTACATTTATTGCAGGTACAAGCTCGAAGACTGGTTTCAGACCTCCCTGGCTTTCCCTCCCAAGGATTTTGGGGTTTTTCCTGCCCTTTAAATGAAACCAAGGTCTACAGGAGCATGGTTTCAAGTGAAGCATGTCCAGCAGCCCATGTGGAAATTCACAGCCAAATTGACATGCAAATCTCAATAGTTTTGATACCAAATTTGAATTCTGTACTGAATCAAGTTCAAATTTAGTATCAAAGTCTCTCACGCTGATTCTTACATGAAATGGAGTCCATTATACTGCTGAGAAGTTATCCCTTGTGTCATCCAAAGAGGTACTAAGACAAATAAGAACCAGGCATCTGAAGCTTCTTTTGGGACCTCAAAACTACCTGAGCTGAAAAGAGCCTAAAACAGATCATTGCTGGCTTGAGTTAAAACAGGAAAATGTTAGCAGAGTGCTGTGTACCCAGTCTCCTCCAAAACTGGACAGACACAGCATTCATTAATATTATTAAAGGAATCATTATTGTGTCCCTTATCTGGATTAGCCAGCGCATGGTGTTGACATAAAACAAATAACTGCCATCCTGACAACTTCACTATGAAGTCAGCTAAAGGACCAGTAACGTGAAACACCGAGTTCTCACAAATCCATTTGGTTAAAGGTGAGCTGGGCGAGCTTGGCCCCTAATTGAAGCATTTTACTCCATCACACTGGTGCAATAGCACATCCTTAGATTACTTATTTCTTGTCAATCTGAGTTTGTTCCTCTCAGGAGTTAGATCCCTGTGTTTATGCAACACCTGGTTGCCATTATATTCTTCCCAGTGCTGTGAACTAGCAGAGGTTTTAGATACTTTTCAGTTTCCTGATCATTAGGTTTCTGTTTTGGTTTTTTCCTTCCCCAGGTCTTTGAGCAATGTTTGGAACAATATAGATCTTTCACTGTGTAATTAAAGGCTTACCAAAATAACGTTTACTGCTTGAATTTATCATTGATAGCAGAGCTCTAGGATGTAGAGCTTACTCCATGCTATCCTGCAAATGATTATTCCTGTCTGTTTGTATGGCCCTTTACCCTCTTCGCTTACAGCCCCATCAGTACCTCCCTACAGTCACAGCAAGTTCCTTCCCTCCTCCTTTGCATTTTGGAATTAGGTCTGGCCATAGGGCAGTGGCAAACACAAGAAAAATCTTCATAAACGCTGTGTGCAATGCTCCTATTCTTTCCATATCCGAAGCTGAAATAACTGAACTGCTCAGTTCTCTGGACCACAGCATGCCTACGTGTAAGCCACATAATCCCAGGAACTTAAAAGCCAACAGCAAATTCAGCAGTCAAAACTGTCTCGGAGATGGCAAGCTACAGCTCAATAAAACAGTTACAGAAGCAGCTGTACTGTTTCAAACTCACTATCGTTTTCAGAGCAGAATCATCCATAATAAGTTCCCTTACTCTTGTTCAAATAAGTTCCCTTATTTCTCCTGTTCAAAGAGCAGCCAAAAGCCTCACTGGTTTCTAGTGAAACAGAAAACAGTTAAAACCAGAGCACAAAGAGACAGGGCAGACCTCTTGGAAAAGCATACTAAGAATTGGACAACTGCAGCGTGGTATGATGCCATAAATGAAGAATTCTTGATTAACTTCAAGAACAAGCTTGAGGCTGCAGCAAGGTTCCCCTGTAGGCCTATGCTCCTCAGTAGTCATTTGGAGCCTGACTTGCCCAAGGACCAGGTTGCACGCTTCATATCAAGTACACAAGTCATCCCACTGGAGCCTACTCGTTTGCTTACACACAGCTCTCAGTGCACTACAGGATCAAGGCAAGAGCACTCAGCACCTTGCAGAATCAAACCCTAACATAGTGATGCGTCTCAATAACATGTCTGATGGGCAAGTTACAATACTAAAGGAAGAGGTCCAGGAGCAAACAATTGCTGTGCAATAGCAAGTCTCTTGTTTGAGGATGCTTTCATTTGTTCTCGTGCAAACATAATTTTGGGGTAGTCTATAAGTAATCCATTACCCAATTTCTGTTTCATGGTGTGTGAAGATCATTTACGGTTCGTTGTGGGTTTTTTTTTGTTTTGGTTTTGAGGGGGTTTTTTGTTTTGTTTTTTACAGCTAAATATCTTTTACTCCCTCCCACCTGCACAAACACACCAGTAAACATATTCTAAATACAACTACATTTCTACTACAGCATTTTGTTTTCCAAAAGGCCACTAATAATTTATTCCTATGACTTGTTATTAGGGATCTATCATTTCTCTTAGAAGACCTACTAAACTTGCAGCGGAGTAAAACCATGTTCAAAACATGCACTTGGGCATCATCTGACCCAAAACAAAATGGCCACCTTTGTATTTAAATCCCGCTGTAGTCAACCCTAAGGACCACCACTTGGTACAAACTTGTACTAAACAGCCATGAAATGGAAGATTTCCCACCCTGCCCCTAGTCAGCAATCCTAAAAACGGTCACACCACGTGTAGGGGAAGAATACATTTGCAGGCAGAATCCCAACAAATGTATACTCAATCACTTAACCAAAGGAGCAGACTGACCATCCTGCCTCTGTGTTTTCTGTCCACCTTTTAACCTTTTTCATCCTTTTGCCATTGTTTTGCTTAGTGGATTAGTTGCAATTCTTTTATCTGCTCACGTTTTATTTTTATAATCCGTACTCATCGTCAACTCAAAATACTTAGTAGATTTCTTCCTTATACTTACAGCTGCTTTTCTATAATCCTTTGTTCTGTTCCTCCTTTTCATTTCGACTTAATCTTTTTCAAATACCCAGGCCCAAGTCTCTTGTAGAGTATGTCTACACTAGCAATTTAAAGCAAAACAAGCTTGAGTATTTGACGCAAATATTTAACTCCAAATTAACCTCCAACCCTGGCTAAGTAGAGATATGAGGAGCTCGGAAGCAAGTGCTTCAGGCCAATGCTTTTCTTCCATTACCATGAGAAAATTGTCAGTGTAAACACTGCCTATTTCTCTGCAGCTTAGTGATTACTTATAAATTTGTTGAGTGAGTAGTATCTGGTAGTGCCTTGCACCCACTTTCCTCAAGTATAAATTACTACAGGAGGTGACAGGTAGTGCAGAAAGATGATTGAGGTTTTTTTTGGTTTAAAACTAAACTATTTTACAGCCGTCCCTACAGCTGCTCTAAAGCTACATACTTCAAGAGATCTGACTCCTTAACCTGTCTGTTGTGCTGGTGTCTTCTGATTATACCTTCTAGCATGAGAAACGTCTTTATCCCAAGCCTAACACTGCACTACACTTAAATGAGATGTTAAGGTGTAAAAAATAGAAACTTGGTTGAAAAAACAGCATCTTTTTAGAACATGGTAACTAAAATATTCTTTAATCTTAGGGCAGATAGAAGTCATTTTTTATTTGCATTAGCTGGATAAACTGAATTCCAAAGAGAAAGAAACGATTCTTTAGGCAAGAGAAAAAACCTATATAATTTCAGATGTGACTTTTTTTTTAAGTTGAGTTCATATGTTTGCTTTCCCCTAGTCGATCCAGAATATTAACGGTAAGGCATATTAATTATGCATGTGTACAGGAAGACTTTACCTAATCATAAGGACCATAACAAGTATTTTCTTCACTAGAGCAAATAAAAATACTACAAATACCTGTCAGAAGCAGAGTAAAACTTGGTTGTAAACAGGAATTATCAGCACCAGCATGAGCCTGTTTGTTAACAGGTTTAATCCATAAGCGCTCAGGCAAACTCAGAAGTTAATATCTTCGTTGACATCTCTTAACACAGAAGATGTTAAAAGACTTAAAACCAACATCCTTCTCTATTTGCTCAGTCAGTCCTGGATTTGCTCTTGTTTCACCGAGAAAACTACCCAGGGCTTCAGTCATTTCTCAGTTTCCAGAGGTACGTCTAGATTGGCTATACATAAGGATTGGTCCTTTCAAGAGACTTTTATAAGAATGCATGGTTTGCCCAACTATTACTTGGCAACTCTACATATGCCAGATCAAAGTGCAAAATCACTTGTAGTAAATCCTTATACCGGACTGCAGGACTTTGTCACATATGTATTTTCATGGATATATTGAAAATCATTCTATATGAGATTTAACTGACAACTGGGGGGGGATATATTTTTACACGGAGTGTGTGTAACTGTGCAGTGGGCATTTTCATCAATTAATAAAAGCTTTGGGTAAAGCTTAGGCGAGACAGATAAAACCTTTGTCCACAAAATAAGAGATTAAATTAGTCTGCAAATCACTTCTGATATTTAATATTCCATCTGTTACATTTGCTTTGGCTAAAGACTTTGTCAACTTGAGCAATTTCTGCTATACCTAAATGACAGGTCTAACTATAACACTTATTTTATGACTTATTTTTCACTTGTCTGAAAAAGCAAGAATGCCCCCTTTTGACAATTCCGTATATTTCCCCTATGAGGCCAGGAGAGGGAGTAGTAGGTTGTTTTTTCCCCAGAAAAATCAACACTCTGGATGGCAAGTACTATATTCGGTTCCCCCGCAGACAGAGATTGCATCCTCTGTTCATTATTCTTTTAAAAAGACCATAGAGATGATTTTTTTTTTTGGCCAGGAAAAACTTCACTTTGAGAGAAGAGCATCTGCCACAAGAAAGTTTCAGACAAGAACTACGCACTTGGTGAAAAATAAATAAGTCTTACGTATTGATGGAAAGATATGCAGGTGTCTACTCAGGTTAATCTGTGCAAACTCTGTGCACACTTACCTGCTGAAGGTACAGCATAAATCCAGATCACCTGCAATCATGTAACTGTGCAGATGCTGGCCAAAACACAATATTAAGGTCAAATAAAAAAAAATACCCTGTACTCTTCTGCTTTTAGTTACACAAATTCTAATGAAAAAGGCCAAAATACAGATTTTTCTAGATTCCCACCCAAATTTTGAAGCTTTTGAACCGCTGCTGATGGAAAGCAAAGACTGTTTGTGCACACTTTTGCTTCAGGTTCACCTGCAGCAAAACCTGAAACATGCCTTAAAATTTTTAAAGAATTCTGAAAATATTCACCATCTGATCTTAAGCAATTTAAATTCCTGCGTTCGGAAGCTAGTCTTTGTGAGCTCTCTAGACAGACACTGCTGAATGACATGGTCTTCCAGAAGGTGACTCAGAGGAGGAAGAAAAAACCCAAAAGACTAAAAACTTACTTGTGTATTTTCCAGCTCTTCCAGAGGGCAGTTATTTCAGCCTGAAAAACAAAAGGGAAAAAGCCCACAAATGAAATCATAGAATGCATTAAGTAAGGTATTTCCAAGAGCAAGATAAATAACATGGTAGAAGGCACTAGTCAGATACCAGTCGATGGTTATTCTCGCCCACATCTCAGACAGCGGACTAAAAGCAGAACAGCTACACACAGGCTTGCACCAGAGGATCTGTCCCTCCTGACCTCAGGGCCTGCCCGAGTGACTGGCAAGCTTGGAGAGACATCTGTCAGGTGAGTCGCCTGCAGAGAGCAATGCCAGTCCCAATCTCTCACGCTCAAACTGAGAATTAGCACTGTCTTAAGGGTGCTGGGGTTTGAATCCTAGTCCACACTCCTGGATTCTGTTTCTCTAGCTCAACCAAGAGGCAAGTCCCTGCACCCACGTGATCCTGGAAAACAGAGATGAGTATGCTCTTCTCGATGCTCATGAATAAGTCACCCTACGTAATAACTAAGTGTTATCTGAAATTGTAGCCTCCTTCTCTGAGAGGCAAAGGTACTTAAGCTATTTAATTGCATTGGTATTTAATTAGCCATATATCATGGGTTTATGACAATTGCAAAATATCTTATCCAGCTGAAAAAGCACAAATGTTAAGCAAGCAGCATGGAATGACAATTGAAATTACAGGTTGGGGAGAAATCTCAGGTCAAACCTGGAAGAAAACTCGTTACCTGACCAAATAAGGAAGTTTAAAAAACTAAAACCACACGTGCACAAAGTTAGCTTATAGCTGTCAAAGAAAGAACATCATAGAATCCTGCTGTATACTCCTGAAAAAGAAGTCTCTCTCTCACGAAAGAAAGTTTCTTTCCACATGAGAGAGTAAAAAGTAACTTGACTGATTTCAGGTTTTGGACCGTCAGATAAGTTTCCTCTAACAGGACCGAGTTAGCGCTTATTAGGGTCACTATGGCTTGTTGCAGTCCAGCTACCATATTTTCAAAGAGCTGCATGGGTATTTAGCCACATACCTCCTACTAAAGTTAAATTGTCTTAAATAAGAGAGTCCTTGTGTATCTAACTACCCACGCAGCTCCTTGAGAAATTTTAGGAGACTACATTCACATTGTATTCTCCCCTCTTCCATGAGGTAGTAGAGGGAGGAATCATCCTTCTCGAGCAATATTGCTTGCAAACTAAGCTTTCGCGCATTGCATTAGCAGCACTCACTACTGGCAGAGGCCTTACCAATTTAAAAATTACAGTCTTTGCAGTGCTATTGAAGTACTTGAGGTGGCTCCAATTAAACTATGCAAGTTTGATTACATATGCAGATTTTCACCAGCTGAGAATCTAGCTCATCATTTTTCAGTGACAAGATCTATAAAATTAGCAACAGGAAGAATAGGAAACTAACTGTTCTGTAAAGCATGGCATTGAACGTACTGTTTGTGAACTGTCACACTGAACACCTTGTTGTGCTTTATCACTCATTATTATTTGCTTTAGCGTGATACAACTTAGCTCACACTGATATTTTTAAACTGTTTGGCTCCCTAAAATCCTTCACAAACATTCTGAAGCACATTACATGTTACTGACAGGAGGGAGTGTTTCCAACATAAACAAAGATCCCCTTACATCAAAAACCAAAAGCGTCTTCAAGGAAGTCTTTCCCACACCCCATCTTTTGCTTCTCCTTCACATTTGACAACAGCTAAAGGAGAAGCAGTAAGTTTTCTAGCAGAACTTGAAGACTTAGTTCAGGTTCAAAGCGTACCTCAGTCTGAACTTGGCTCCATATCAAGTCTTGTTCAAATTTAAGTAGGGTGCTCACTTTCTTGGTGACTTTCACCTGACGCTTATCTTTTGCAGTATAGCTATAGTTTTAAAGCAGCCTTTCATCTTCCTTGTATTATCCAGATTTTTAGTTGTCTACATAGCAGTCAGTCTATACTGTTCCTACTCCTGTTTAGTGTTACCAGAAGTTTTGTCGTCTTTGGTAAGTGCAAAAGTAGTACACTTGGTTTCCAATTTCCTAAAAGAGGGCTGTGATCAGAGATAATAATCACTTTATAAAAGATTCAGAAAATTAATTTACATCGCTTAAGCCTTTTTCTCCCACCTCCAAGGACATTCACCGCTACACTCCTTTGACCACTGTTTTCATTATTAAGCAGCTTAGTGAGGATATTACTCTGATTTAGAGAATGTTTTACAGGAGCAAGTTCCAAAGAGCCTCTTTCCTACTATGTTCGATGCGTTTAGCATTCACTATCAGCTCTGGGATTTACCGAGAACTCAGAAAAGTCTGTTCTCATTCTTCATCAAAGATTAGAAAGTTTAGGTGTTTCTATAGTTACAATGAACCGGTTTCTAGAAACCCCTTTATCAAGAATGAACTCTGCTTCACTGAAATTAGATTCTCCTTATCGTTATTTTAAAAATTCTCAAGATCATCTAGCCAGCATTAAAGGGATTCCACCAGTGACTATGCAACCAGCATTTTCTATGCTCTGCCCTCTCCCAGGAAACTGAAGGCTTATCTGTTGCCAGCCAAGAAATATTCGCTAGACTGAAAATCTACTGTATACTTTTTGGAAAGCTGCAGGGCTGGAGGTAAAGCCTGAATAGCACTGAGGTTTTTCTAATCTTTTTCAAGTTCTGCACTTCATATCGGCAGGCGCTCTTGAATGCTGTTAATTACAGTACAGTATGAAACTAGCAATATGAAAACCTATTTATTTGCAGTCTGAGGAGTTGAAGATAATTAATACTTTTATCTTCCTACGTGCTTCATTGATGGGATACATGAAAGGAGAAACGGAATGAATACACATGTAGTTTAAAAAAAAAAATCAATCTATGAAGTTACCATCCAAGGAAAGAGGTGTGTCAGGCTATGCATTAGTCTCTTGCTTAGTGAGAAATACAGACGACTACTACACGAATAAAAATAAACACCAAGTTGCTGAGCTGCAGGGTAATAGTTCCTGAGCTGTGTCTAGACTATCACTTAGACCCAGCCTTTAGGAGAGACCTTCACTCAGAATTTACATTCTACCTCATACCGTTACACGATAACAAGATTTGCACATCATAATTATGAATCAAGTAAGTTCTTTCCACAGCCATGACTAACTAGGGTGGAGAACACATACCATACAAACATCTGAATGCCTAATCACATTACTTATGCCTCAAAAAATTAATTTTACTTCCTGTTATTTGCCTCAAGAACTTAGAATCATACAATCATTAAGGTTGGGAAAGACCTCTAAGATCATCGAGTCCAACTGTCAACCCAATGCCACCATGCCCACTAAACCATGTCCCTAGGGCTTGCAGTCATAGAATCATTAAGGTTGGAAAAAGACCTCTAAGATCATCGAGTCCAACCGATGGGTTGCCCAACTTGTGGGCATTGAAAGAAATCCTAAAGCAAAACCAGACAATTCATAGATACTGTTGCACTCGTGTGGATGCCACGTTGAGGACAGCTCTCACAGCAGCAAGATCACTGTAGTTTTGTTGCTAGAAGCTCTCAGCCCTGAGCTCTTCTCTTGCTATGCTCCTCAGGCAGGTGACCTGGAAACTACGTAGCATAGCCAGGAGGACCACAGGCAAAAGTCATCAGGTCAGAGAACACAGAGAGTCCCAGCAGAGTCCACTCCATACAGCATGGCGCATGTAGAAAGATCTTATGCCCACTAAAAACCCCTGCATAAGGCTCCGGAGCCTAAAGTTTATACAACAATCATTCATTTCAGCAGCATCACGCTGAAGTGACACGGATATGGTATACCCATCACCAAAACCTAACTCCAGCGTTAAAAAGACAATTCACGAGCAAAGAGTTCAGCTTAACAGTATCCACTGCTTTCTAGGATCATTGCAACAAATTGCATTTATCCAGACTGTAGAGTGTAGTCAGTGTTATTATTCATATGCATTACACAACAGTCCCCAGAAACATTAAGAACTTGCTGGTCATCCATCAAGGGAAGGAACAAGTCGTTTAACAAAAGAGGATACTTGCAGCTGTGTGGTCCACCCGCCAGATTTACAGGCGCCTGAAGACCACAGTTGTTCCCTCCCACTTCCCCTCCAACAGTTGTAACTGAACAGTTTTTTCCCTAGTTTTCAGCTATCTTTAAATGGCACGCTATTTTCAGGGCCATGTCAATGTGACCAGAATTGTTTTCTTTATCAAGATGTGTATGATTTCAGCTGTGTAACTCTTTAATCTCTGTAAGTGCTGGCTGTTTTCACAGATGATACAGCAAATCACATAAAGCTAAGCATTAAGGTATGACTTCTTGAACTCACACTTATCCCTGGTTTCACACTAGAGTAAAACATTCCCAAAGCTTGGCAGAGGAGAGCGTAATTAAAAGCAACCTTGCACAAATTAGCATTATTTCCTAAATACCTGAAAGAATTAAATATTCCTGCACAAAATAGCAAACACCACCTAGAGACTTCTCTTTGAAGAGTGAACTGAGCCATCCCCAAAAAGGGGTTACCATATCTAGCTATCATTGATTAAACAAGAGCGCCTCAGGGAAAACAGAGTGCTTCAAAGGTGGAAAACTTATCTGGCAACAAATTCCTACTGAATCAATTTTCAATAATCTCAGAAAACAATAGCACAGTACATCCAAAATCTTCCCTGTGAACACCGCCCTTTTATTACATTGCCGCAAACAGCAAGCAAAAGAAGGAAAATCTTTCAGACTAAAATGAAATTTTTGTTAATAGAAAAAGACCAAATACACATTATTTAAGAGGAACACCGTGGATGAAAGTACAATAAAGACATAAATGTGCCTGCTAGATATACAGCAAGAATTTGTGAGCTCCCATAGACCGTGGGCTTATTTGCACAATGGCCATTTTCTTCTTTTCTTACAGTGTGAAGAAAACTTAAAACAGAAGTAAGTTATATTTATACCACCTGGAAGCCCATTGTATTTTGTATCGATGTACCCGAGAATGAACCCTGTATTCAGGAGCTCAGAATGTTTCAGTGTTCCCCCCCCCACTGGAACACCCATCCCAGGCACTATTACTCCCAAAGGCAGCCCTTGAACTGCCTTATTTACAAGCAATTATCGTGAACATTACACTCGTCTTTTCCAGTGTTCATATCTCCTGCTCTCACTTTCTATTCTCCCAATGAATTTTTACCTATAGCTGAGAGAATACATAATAGATGCGTTAGAAAAATTTTAACATACGTGGAAGCAGTTTCATATTTGTACATGGTGTTGATTCTGTCCCATACGTTTGTTTGCCAGTCGTCAAGGCAAAAGTGACTGGATATGCATATCCACATGTACAAACGCAGATACGCAAGAAGTCCTAAAGGATACTTACGTAAACTGCATAATTGTAATAACTTTGTTCTGTAATGCTCCCTCTTATCTTTTCCAAAATTTTCGGCCCATTACTCGTCACTCTCCTTTGCTTCATCTTCTCTTCTTTTTCAGTTCGAATTTTTTTTTTTTAAAAAGGACTTGTTTGTGAGAAAGCATTACTTCCATGCTTACCTTGCACATACCGATTCCCTGATTAGACAACTGTTCAAACAGAAAAGAACAGTTATTTATTGTTTACTTTATCAACTACAGTGAACAAGCCCTGTGAACAATGCACCAAGCTGGCTACAGGTGCCAAAACCACAAAACCCTCTAAAAGAAGATAAGCTCTAGCTATATCCATACTCCTCTTTTCCAGCTCCTCTTCAACTACTCTAATTTATATTTTTAGTTCAGAAGAATACAGCAGGGGGCTTTAGTTAATTTTAAGTAATTTTCCTCTAAGTTTGGAGGTATAAATGCAGTAGAAAAGCCAAAATAGTTTATGCCACACTATATTTTTTTCAAAGCTCTCATCCCTTTCATCATTCTGTAATATGGTTCATGTAACCCCTCCGAGTTGCTCCTTCATAATCACCCAGGAAAAACACCACAGATATACAAATACCAGATGGGAAGCCCAGAATGGAAGCAAGCATACAGAGAACATCAAGAGATTGTCTTTACCTTCCGTTTTCTTCCTCCCCGTTTCAGTATAAGGAATATGGGAACACACACACTGTTCACAGTATCTATTTTCCCCATAAACAGCAGCAAAACAAACAGCATTTTCCTTGGTAAACTCCATGAGACAACGGGTCTCCGCAAGAGCGCAACTCCACCCAAAGATTATACACATTTGGATGCACTGCCCATCCTCCTTGCTGTGTCAAGGGAGCAATTATTAAAAGGATCAATAAGATTTACTCATATTTTACATTAAAGCAGAATTATTTATTATTTGGTTTACATTATTTTTTGTTTCCCTTCAAACAGTGGGCCATATCAAGACTTGGTTAAAAACAAGCACGCCTACACAGCCTCCCTAGAGGGTTGCCAGTTTTCTCCAGCAGAAGAGGTGAGCCTCTGCCTCCTCAAGCACAGGAGACCAGCTACGTGAAGCTGGCCAGCTGAGAGTTCCCTGCTACAGGCTCAAGTTTACAATCAAATTGACTTTTTTTTTCAAAACAGGACAGATGCTAAGTTTCCACATGAAGTTGAACATAATGCCATCACATAAAAAGGTGAGAGAAAAAACAAACTTCAGCAAGGTCTTACTACAAGGTTAATGGATATGAAAATTTCTCCCAATTCTCACACAGAATTGAGGTGTTTCAGTAATTATCGGTATCCATTTCTCTCTTTAAAGAGAGTTTCCCTGCAAGCAGCAGTCAGAATTATATACGATCTCTGCATGAAACTAATGAATTCATGACAAAGACGACTCCTCGACACGATAAGAGATAGTGCATCAGGGGTATTAGCATCAGGCTTTAATGCCCAAAACCAGTCTCAAGGCCACGTTCTAACTATAATGGAACTAGAACAAATACCATCAGCTGTCCAAGGACTTGGGTCCCCACCCAAAATAAAAGTGAGAACAATGCGAAGGTTAAACAGGTTTGTTCTCTTCCTCTGTCAAGAGAAAGGTAGTAAATGTTTCTGCTCTCTATATAAAGCTATTCATAAACAAAGATACAGCACATTCATCATCTGTAGAAACTTCCATTCAGGTCAGAGAAAAGACTTTTTAAACATTAACAAGTTACACCTCTCAGCACTCCCATAAAATAAATATTGCCTGTAAAATGTAGTATGGTAAAGAGAAAAAAAGAGACAGACTACAAGACAGGCGTATCCCATTAAATTTGGGCAATACCTTCCCGGCAACTATTTCTGACCCCAGAGACTTTCTGAACCCAAACCTACCACATAAGATTTTTTTCCTTCTTCAGGTGTTAGCTGGCAGAGATCCCTGTTCTTGTAATTTAAGGTTATTTCTAACACAAGTGCACTTCCGATTCAACTTTCCTCCCGGAAAGGAAACACCTTAAAGGTAAACTGCCACAGCAAAGAATTTTGAAGGACACCAGAGTCCAAATCAAATCTTTACAGAACCAAAGCGTCTAGGTTGTCTATAGGAGGTGCAAACACTTCAGATGCACACAAACTCACCACCTTAGTTTTCCCCTTACAGCGAAACCCCAAGAAATTGAAGAAACCTACACGATTCCACATGCCAGCCACTTATCCAAATGCTAGCATACATAAACCTTGTCAGGCAGACCCTTTGCTTGAGGTTAGCTGTCAAGAATCAAAGGTCCTGTCTGCACTTCCACATAAGTATCCCAAATATACCATCGCTACGTCTCATGCATGCTGGTGGAATCAAAGGAGGCTCTTCTAAGGTCAGAGCAGGTTGTTGTATGGGCAAAAGTGAGCGAAGTGGAAAGGCAAACAGTGGCTTTGGATTTGGACATGGTGGCAACAAATATGCAGCACAGGAAACAGTTGGAAAAACAAAAAATCCTCAACACCTTCCACTATAATCGTGCTAGATCCTAGACATTTTAGGCTGTACCCCCCTATAACATGGCAGAATAACAGAGTCATTTAGACGATTGGCTCAGGTAATCCAAGTACGAAACAGCTAGAAATAACACTGCCAAGTGATTAGAAGAACACTTAGATTTAAACACCATTTTGATTCATTAATCTCCAACAGCTAAAGGCAAACCTAAAGCAAAATTAACATGATTGTAATCTAAGCACTCCTATCCTGTGGCTATTTTTTTGGCCTGCTGAGAGAGAATAAGCTGATCAAAGACAGACAATTCATTGAAAGCGGCAAGATTAGTGCTGCTTCAGCGAGCTCACAGTTAGTTCCCATTAACTAACCTGTTTTAGAAGCTGGTAACACCAAATTGAAGCTAAGATTAATTACAAAGTGAAACAAGGGAGCGACCCGTCCATCTCCTGATGGCATTGTACCTGCCCTACAAGCCAGTGCAAGTTTAGATATAGTCTTTTGTTGTTGTTGACCAGGTGAAGAGCTGTAACTAATTTCACATTAAGGGGCACAAGCATTCAAGACTTCCCTGGGAAGGCAGAGCAGAGGTACTGTTTTCCTGGCTCAATGTACAGCAGCGAGTTGAAATCCTACCAAGTGATTGCAATTAAGCTAGGAATCCACTGTAACTGTCAGTATGAGGAGCTAATAGTCATTAACAGCAAGCCAGTCCAGAAAGACATACAAGCAGTGCAATAACAGTCATGCCCTCCAACGCAAGCTTAGCGTTTCAGCAGCAACAGTTAGGACTGACTTAAAATATGAATGTTTTATGCATTTGCATTTCTGAGCAGCTTATTAGGTTACCAACACCAACATGTCATAGAATTATGTCCCTTAAGTAAATTGATGAAATTCAAAGATAAGAGAAAAAAACAAAAACCAAACAACTAAAACGCCTTCAACCACCACGTGTTTAAATCCATCCATCCGAAATCTGCCTTCAGCAACCCTACCTCTTCAACTGTTCGCTGTAATCTCTTACCATATATCTTCCCACATAAAGTGATACGCTAGTAAATCTTGAGAACATTTATTACAAAATGCAGCTTTCCAGAATTGAATTTCCTGTGATTTTCAGCTGATATTCATCAGGGCCTAAATATATATACACACATTATTGCTGACAAAAATCTTTCTCTAGTGAAATATGGTACATTACACAGATAAGATCCTCCTCATTTGTAAGAAAAATCCAAAGTTTGAATAAAATCTTTTTCTGATAAATTTTTCTCTGCTCTGTGGATAATATTTTAATATCACCCAAGTATATTCTCTGTAGCAGTTTCTCCTTTCAGTCAGTTTTTGTATGTTGAAGCAGAAAGGTTCAGGTGCAGCAGGTGGTACAAAACTTCTCATGCATATACCTAAAGTTCCTCCAAAACTGCCTTCAAAAATCTGTTTAAAGTTTCACTCTCCTTTAATCTTTAAAATGTTGGAACATTAAAACTCAGTAAGAGTCGTGAAGCACTTTGCCAAATAAGATACGGTAAAAATCTTCCTGAACAAAGATGTCTTTTTTTAAATGGCTTGCAACACATAATTCATCTGAGGAAAAAGCTACAAAACTAAGAAAACAGAGTAGAAGATCACAGCTTTTCCATTCCCATAGGCACATTGCCTATTGTTACCATCGTCACATGACTCCAGCTACACTTCCCCTCATAAATATCAGCTCCTCAGAGACATTCCACTTAGGAAAAGAACTATCTCCAAACCAACCCAGACAGCCAGCAGTGCCAGAACTCAGCTGATAGATGGTACATGTGTTAAAGAGCAGATCTGAGCGTATAATCTTTCACATACCCATAAGATACAGAGAGTTCAGCCTGCGACACACGCATCATGAAAATATTTGACACCGGTAATATTAACGTGCATCCATCCATGGGTAAGAGTGGACCCTATAAAGCTAGTAATCGTATTCTCCCCCGTAAGAAAACCTCCAAGCTATCTTGCTAATATAGGAACGCTAAGTACTTCACAAGAATTCACATTCATCTACACATTTACAGGTGTGCTTGTATGCGAGTACAGATACGACAGGCAGATACGCACACCTAGCTGTATACGCTTCACAACGCACAGAGTTGCAGAAGGGGAGCAAGAGCAGAGGAATTGTAGAGACATATTATAACTTTTCTTAAATCAACTGATATACTGGGAAAGGTTGCAAGATTTTGGGTACACTGTAAGCCAATTTAATCCAGACTGCTACCTATCATCCCACCTCTCCACTTCCACAACTGTGGTTGTGGTTCCGCTTCCTCCCTTGCACCAACCGCGGTGTTCAGGAGCCTGCACGTACTCCAACAATTAGGAAACGGATCCAGCTCGACACCAATTGAGCACAGACTCTTTGAGGGAGAGGTGAAAAGTCACACCAGCCTGGGTTAGGCCAGTTTAAATTGCCATGGAACTACTCTATGAGAGTATAGTTTAAGTAAGCAAGAAGGATCTCATCTGTATAGCGTACAGGACTTAGCTTGGGGTTATCGAAAGAAACCACCTCATCCTCCTCTCAATATATTCTTTCTCCTTCCCTTGGGTTAATATTTCTGACCACATAGCTACACGATCAGACACTTGAACTGACTTACCTAGCCAAAAATTAACACAGCAAAGACTTAAATTTAAAAGACAAGCCTAAACAACTTACAGGAATTGTGCACTGAGCAAAAAGCTAGTTAGCACACTTTGACTAGACGAGAACTGTTTGTAAGGGGAGAAAGAAAAAAAAAAAAAGGACAAGGTGGCCACCTTCTACTGAAAAGGGACAGGCATTTACAAGCAAATATCCCCTATGGAATACAGGGGCAGCAGCTGAATATACCAGAGTGGAAAAGGGGTAAGAAACAATAACAGCAAAATCTATAGCGAGTACACAGACAGCTTCTTTTAGCCAGGAATAAGCATTTAGATGGTTGAATTTTAGAAGTCTATCAAGCACATGGTCTCCCACAAGTGGTTTCTAAAACACATCACACTACCCTTAACTTTACAGATAAAATTAAAATACAAAGATATACAGACTATAACACATGAAAACGCACAGCCTATGTATTTATATTTATAAAGCACATCTCCATAAAATCAATAATACCCTCTAACAGACTAGAAGTACTCAGGTATCACCTCATTTATGCTACATAGAACGTTTGCTCCTTTAGAACATACCAGCAATATAAAAAACAAAACAAACAAACCAACCCAAAACCCCCCCCCCCCCTGATATTACTTTAAGAAAACAGATTTCACTTTTTCAATATGCTATCTGGATAACACATAGACACACACACAAAAAAGCCCCAGTTATTAAATATTTAATTGGTTATCAGGCATTTCTATAACCCAGGCACTACACAAGAGTGTTTCAAAGTTGTTATAACACGCACAGTAGAGGAAAGCACTACCTTGGAACAAACTCGCCCCAAATTCCACACATTCTAAAACATACTATATTTTAGCCACTACTCCACATAATATTGTGGAAGCTATGTAGTTACAATGCAACAGTTACACGCTAGAAAGAATTTTACATAAATAGCTATCAAACAACAAGAGAACCTTATTTTCTATGAAAAAAAATACTACTCACAGAGTAGCCAACCCAATCAGTCTTTTATAGTTCTGTCCTTCAAGGAAAACTCCCAAGTATCTTCAAAAGATAACGCTGGAAACTAGAATTCATAAACTCGAGCAAGATAACAGAAACGCTATTGAGCTATTGCTCTCCTAGCACTTCATAACTGTCTCTTTTCCAGGAAAAGTAAATTATTTCCTTACTCAAGCTCCAGCCGCTGTAAGAACTCACAACCCGACCGTCCCGCTTCAACCATCGTTAAGGTCCTTTGTTTCTCCAGCACCCACTGCCTCTTCTCTTTAATAGTTTACCGGATTGAAGCAATCAAGTTAAGCTTGATTAGCCTCCATTTGCATTTAACATTAGAATTGCACCTGAGGAAAAACGTCTGTGCTCGAAGACCAGTTAATTTTTTCCTAAATGTTGCGGGTGATGTAAAGAAAGGTATCACCTCTCCATTAAAAACCTTCCATCGCTTACATCTGCAGGCAAGTGCAGATTTAGTACCATCGCGATACTAAAGCACGCAGCAGAAACAGATTAAAAAAAACCATTGGCTAATTAGCCATCTAAACTCGGAAAAAATAAAGGCAGGTGTTTTCCTCACACAAAATAGATGGTATCAAGCTGAGAGAAAAGAACGGGAAGCGGTATACAAACAACAGTTTTCCTGATTCTAGGACCACACTAGTGTTGTGATGAACGTAAAATGTTAAAGAAAACCATGATAAACCGCTGAGAATAAAAGGCATAACTAGAGGTTTAAAAAACAAACCCTCAAGAAATTTGCTTGAAAACCTTCTTTTTTTTTTGGCTTTACCAGTGCAAATTCTTGCAGAAGCGTCTGATTTTCAAGGACTTTGAAATATTAGCACAAGCACTGCCATGCAAATATTCAAGAAATAAATAAAGTCATTTTTAACTCTCCATAGCATGAAGTTATTTGAGAAGGGTAGGTAAGGCTGTCCCGCTAAAAGTACCTTCCTGTCTGAACACCAAATATTTGCTTTGTTAGTTTGATGAAACTTCAGGACAAAAGTTACATTTGCGTTTCTTCAAAGTATCTTGCAAGATAAAATGTATTTTACTTCACCAAAGGCGCTGCAGACAGCCCAGAAAACCACAGAAATGATGCATGGGCTAATCTCACAGAAAGCCTCTGGTATGGCAAGACATCAAGGCGGTTGGGAAGCAAACTTTTTTCCACAGATTTATTCAACTTTACAAAGACGTTATGGCTTTACTTTTAACTTTTTGCAGGCTCGAATGCGAGTGGGGAATTGATGTCTAAATGCCACAGTGCGGGAGAATAATCTCGGGGTATTTTGGTTGCTTTAATACCCAGCTTGTAATAGGCAACGTAACAGACTGCGTTGGCCCAAAATGTTGCCTGGCAGTAAGTTATGGCCAGCACTCAAAACTACCTGCTGTCATTAACAACGTGTGTAAAATCCTCCAGCGTAAGCCAAGCGACGCTTAGCTCGCTCCTCAACGCTGGCTGGGGGAGAATAAATTAATACAAGACTAGTGATTTCTGCCTTTTTTTGTCGCTCCTCGCTCTGGAAGGGGGGTGTCAGGAAGGTGGCACCTGAATGGGAATGTCGCTGGGCTTTAGGAGGGAAAGGCGTGTACACTTCACAGCTGAAAATCTTGGGAGGAGAATCTCAATCTTGATTGCCACAAACCAGACTTGCCAACCTAACTGGCAACCCCCAAACTAAGTCTCAACCAGAAGCATGCACCACTGCCCAGTCTCTCCCAGGGTGGAGTTCTGCCAGCAGAAGAGGCCAGCAGCCGCCCAGGTATAGCTCCATTACATTATGAGGATGGCTCCAAGTTTAATCCAGAGGAATACACAAAGATTTGGCTTTATGTACAGGCTAAGTTGTGACTGAGTGTCTCATCTTGGTCCCTGTTGGAGCGGAGCCCAAAACCACCACATGCTTTGGCACTGTTTGTTGTACTTGGCAATCTTTGCTCAAGCTAGGTGGGTGCATTGGCAGGACTTGTGAGGAACCCCTCCTCTTTAATTGGTGGGAATGTACCTGTAAGGCTGAGCTGTGTTTGGTAAGGCTAAGTGTTCCCGCAAGGGAAAACGACTCGAGACAATGCAGTTGGTGTTTAGAGTAACAAGACAGAGGATGACTGAGGCACTCTTTCATGTTACCTGGAGGGCCCTGTTAAGCTCTCTTACTGCTTTCTGTTGTTTTACCATGAAACTGTGTCCCTTGCTTTAGTTAAAGGGAAAGCTGATGAAATAGCCAGACAGCCCAAAAGTTTCTTCCAAGTACTTGAGAGAAATCTAGACCATATCTAGCTCCAGTCATTATTTCGTTCCATGTCAGAGGTTAAAAAAACCAACACAAATATAAATTTTGCCATGAATTGTCTAAACCAAAGACATTAAAAGCTCCAACTGCTGCTCCAACTGCTGCTCCTCTTCATTTATTAAAATAATATCTTACGGACAGGAAGATTACATGAAAATTAAACTTTGTTCTAGTTACAGGCTGCCTAGTGCCTTTTTTTTTTTTTTTTGTATGTGACAAGAGTTGGTGATGATTATATATTTCCTAAAGCTAAGTATACATTTCATGCATTGACTTGAGAGCTATTAATTCTACAAGCACGGAATATAAGGCGTTTAAGCTGTGTTGCAATTTAACATTGGTAGGAGTGTTTTCTCCAAGCCCCATGCCTTTGCATTAGATGACAGAAGGCTGTATATCACTTCCCGCACAAAATTAAAGATGTTCAGAGGTATGTGACCTCTACTGTCTGAGCTAATGGAGTCTCAGATACCTCAAGACTGAAATTATTACAAACAGATAGCTGAAATATCATATCTCATATTCTATTCAGCAGAGGGCAGTGGTAGATAAAAGCCATGCACACCTATTAACCTATTTAAAGTCCTGGTTGGCTGTCATGAATCTAATGGCAGCAAACACACTGGACAGACAGAAACAAGAATGATGGATTCAGTGCTTTTGGCCATGTTCCTCTGCTCACTCTCTCCCATCCCCCCCCCCCCCCCCCCCCCGTTTTTTTTTTTGTTGCTTTCTGTTTTGTGCCGTCCGTTTTGGTGGTTCGGGAGCCGGTTTCCAGTTATTCCCCCTCCTAAGTGGTGAGGGTGGAAGAGGCTGGAGCGATAAGTGCTCGAGACCTCGCGAGTGGGAGAAAGGCGTTGGCAGCGGAGGCTCGTACGCCGTGCCGATGGCTGGACTGTAATAGCGTCAACTTCTCCGCTGTCTCGCGGAGGATGCGGGAGAAATGGCTTGCAGCTTTGTAAAGCCACAAATAAGTGACAAAGCCACAAATCAAGTTAGCTTCTTGTATAAAATCAGGATTCATCAGAACAGAAATACGCTGGAGCTGTTCACTGTGGTGGACAAAGCGTAGCGAGAGTCGGCAAAAATACTAAACCGCAACAGACTTCTCATTTAAACTGAGGGATGATGGATGAATGGGTAGTATGCCGCGTATGCCACTTTATCTCTTAAGATCCCTCCTTTGTATATGGCTGGCAGTCTAGTACGCTTGAAAGAGAGAAGTAAGATTTTTTTCTTAATTTTTTTTAATTCCAAAAGGGGAACAAATTCTATTGGACATAAGTTACACTCTCAATAAAACTTTCCAAGTACCATTTTGCTCAACTTTTAAGTTGTGAGATCAGACTTTCAGTAATACATGCAAGCAACTGAAAAATATCTACTATTGACCAAAAGAATTTGATATTAATAATATCTGATATCTAACTGATATTGTCCTTTATGTCAATCTCCAATTATAGTATTTGATATTAATAATATCTGATATATCTAATTGATATTGTCCTTTATGTCAATCTCCAATTATAGTATTTGATATTAATAATATCTGATATATCTAATTGATATTGTCCTTTATGTCAGTCTCCAATTATAGTCTCTCTAAGAAGAATGGGGCAATGAAAGGCAGATGGCGGCCTTCTGTACACGGGAAAGATCTTGAATGCTAGCAGAGTCTAAAACCCATTCTTCTTTCATGCAAACTTTCTGACGTGCAAGTTGTACAATGCAAGCAATGCATAAAACATGTAGGCAGTTGCTGCTGTGGGTGTTTTAATTTAGGTGTAATGCACAGCAATTAAACATAGGCTTGCCTTCTGTATTTGTGATGAAAATGGCATAAGAAGGAAAATGCTCATTGTGAGTATTTTTACTTACAAAGTAGAAGTCCACGATGCCTATAAACAAGGCAAGGCAAATTAGGTTAAGGCCTAGTTACACTTGTAAGTAAACAGCCGTTCTGACAGGGGAGACTAGCTGATAGGCCTACAGTTGTAATACCCCCCCCAGCTTTTTGGAAAACACATAGAAGAAAGTTTGAAAAATGAGCTCATGGGGGAGGGGGATGGGGACGGGACATTAGATGACTAAAAGCTACGTCTTTAGTTGGATAAAGCTACTCTGAGAGACAGAAAGCCATCTTCCTTCAATGGAAGAGTAAAGGCAACAATTAGAAATAAGGAGCTGTAATAAGCTGTCTTTTTTTTTAAATCGAGTGTTGAAGCTGTCCTTTGAGCACTTCCTAGTCCCATTCTAGGCAAAATGGGTCAGATTACCTCCAATAATGATAAGCACCTCTTTACTAACCCAGCTCGTATTTGAAGTTGTTCGTACGTGAAGTAGAAAAATATCCAGTTTGAATAATGGCATAATTAATCCCTTTAGCCTTGGGGTCTGGATATGGACTCTGACAAGCATGATAAGTTGTATAGACCTTTTAATGGGTCTCCCCCTTTTGCTACTAGTGTTTCTGTAGAGACCTTTGATCCATGAAGTACAGTTCTTATCTCCTGTCCCACTCCTTTCTCTCTCCTGGTTTCAGCTGGTAAGGCAAAGTATGGTTTTGTCCTCCATTTTTCCCTTTCTAAAGCAAGGGTTCTATGGTGTGTAAAAAAAAAAAAAAAAAAAAAAAAAAAAAGCTAATGCTGCCTTTAATTTAATGTTGTCCTGCCATGTCAGTCCTGTGCTGCTTCTGATTGCAGATAAGTTTAAACACACAGGGGAAGCGGAGGGTTGGAGGTGAAAACTAGGCGTTGCTGTAACTGGAGTTCCGGGGGTAGTAACCTTGTGGGCCTCCAGAACCAGGTGCCTGGTGTCCTGCCCAGCCTAACTGGGCAGTGAACTAGCTAAGCCGGATTTGAGAACCCTCTACAGACAGCTTTATACACTGACATACATCTCTTGGATTTAGATAAAACAGATGTATGTACAGCTAAGCCTCTGAACTATAAAAATTGAACACTGTGTTAAGAGCATGAGGCTTTCCTAGCAACAATAGTTGCAGATTGTTTGATGTTTTCATTCGTATTATTCCATAAACAAAAACAAGACAATACTGAATTTACTGCATCGACTCTGTTTAACAGACCACTTCATTATATGCCCTTCCTCTACAATCAAGTATAATGCCCTTCCAGAATCAGTAGAAGCACAGCAAATACATTTAACGAAAAGAAGCCAGTGTTAAATTGCCTTGTTTAATGTTAGCAGGAAGCTGATGGGAATATCCTTAAATCAAAACTGATGTGAAACTGAAATGTGTCCAGAACTTCTGCTGTATGTAGTGTCACCCTTAGTGCATTTCAGACCCTTTCATTTCCTGGTGATCAGTTCTAACTGTCTAGAGCACTGCAAATAAGTTGGATTTAGATGGCAGCAACCTGGATCTTTTCTTATATCCACAAATGCTTTTTAAAAAAGTAGTTGTGACTTCTAAGTTAGGTCAAGTTATCTAAAAATCATAAACGGGATTTTTTTTTCTCACGTTAACGCTGGGTAAAAGAGCTGAAGCTGACTTGAAAACCTGTAAACTGAAAGGTGTTTTCCAGTAAATTTTGTGTTTTGTTTTGTTTTCTTTTGTGAAATCTTCAGTATTTTATTTTCTCCCACAGTACTTCTAGGCTGCAGAACCAGCCTCAAAGGCACTATGGAATTACCTCTCCGATTAGCTTGGCTCCTCCTAAGGATATAGATTGCATTCATACTCAGAAGCTAGTTGAAGCAATGAAGCCATTTGGTGTATTTGAAGATGAGGACGAACTGAATCACAGGTATAAGACGACTGTAACATTTGTTAACCTCTTGGGGTTTTTAGGGCGAACTTAACATGAGTTTTCTTCACAGGTTGGTTGTTCTTGGGAAACTGAATAACTTGGTCAAAGAATGGATTTTGGAACTTGGTGAAAGCAAGGTAAGGATTCTTTTATATGTTCTTATCGAAACAGCTGAAGCCTTTTTATTTCTCTTGAAGGCCATACTGCTAGGATTTATGCTAAAGCTCAACTTTTACACTTTCTTCTTAAGTATCGAGTAGAGCTGTAGTAACTGCCATTGAAATAAGGTATAAAAGATACTTCAGATCAAGATCTTGAAGTCTTTGGGGCACTGAATAAATTTGTGAAGTGGCTCTATCGGTTGACTTGTAGCAGTTAACAAAGCTGAAACAAAGTATTGTGGGGTGAGGTAGATGGCAAATGGGCACTAATCTTGCCCCAAACAGCCTACAGCACTCAATCTAGTTTGAAATTATTACACTAGGCTTGCCTCTTGTATAACTCTTTGTGTTTAATTTATGTGCGTCTGCTGCAGGGAAGAGTAATAATAGGTCTTAATTTGTGTAAATTAATGAAAGGACTGCTACATTACTCATCCTTTTTTTTTTGAGTTGCAAGCACTCGCTTCAGAAAAAACAGTATTTTTAGTCTATTAGACTTAACAACTCAGTACGGGAGTGAGAAGACGTTGTTGATGGAGGCTGTTGTAGTCTTTCTAAATAACCTGTATGCTAGCTAAACTTGCACGTAGGTCAATGTGTATCTTATATTCTAAAGTAAACTCTTTCTCTTCTACCCACAGAATCTTCCCCCTTCAGCAGCAGCAAATGTTGGTGGCAAAATATTTACATTCGGTTCTTACAGGCTTGGAGTACACACTAAAGGTAGAGCTTTTGTTGTCTCGTCATAGTTCTAATGTTTGAAAGTGACTTCCAACAATAACAGAAGAAATGGAATCTCTTTGCAGGTGCTGACATAGATGCTGTTTGTGTCGCTCCTAGACATGTGGAAAGATCGGATTTTTTTCAGTCATTCTTTGCAAAACTAAAACATCAGGAGGAAATAAAAAATCTAAGAGTGAGTAAGCTCTCTCCTTGATAGATTGTGCGGCTTCTACAATAAGAATATTCATGTTAAAGACTCATATTGGTAGTGAGTGTCTTACAAGCCAAAATAAAAAAAGAAATTGTTTCTGGGCACCTCCTAAAATACTGTTTTATGCAGCGTGAAAATGTTGAAGTCAAGCTTTTGGTTCCTTTCCCCAGTGACTGTACATCACATAAGAATCTTTGTGGTACACTTCTCCCCTACCCATGGTTTGGGAATGAGTCAGCTGTATCAAAAAGCAAGGAGCCTTGCATTAGTCTTAGATGTAGTAAGGGGCTTGGAAATAAGGTAACTGCATGGAGGAAGAGGAAGGGGCAGCCTGAAAACTAAGGAAATTGAATGTGATGAGGAAAGGCTTCTGTCAGTACCTTTGCCATGGAGTTCCTCTGGATGGATGTACTTTAGGACCTCTATTTCATTCTTCTCTGGTCATTTCCTCCCTGGCTACTCAGCCTGAGACTTTGCGGCAGGGATGCACGCTGTCAGCTTTACATAAAGTTAATAGGAGCTGTGCTGTGAACATACGAAACTGCTTTGCAAAATCGCCCTCGGGCACATAATGTTGTGTCCCTTGCATGTAAAACCGAACTCCTGAGAAGTGTTTCTCTTAGCCTAGTCTTCCTTTTGAAAGACTTCGTGTGCATAGCTAATGAGCCTTTGTTTAGATGACTGTCACCTGGAAACAGACTCACAGGGGGCTGTGGCACAGTTCTAACAAGTAGTCTACGAAATTGAAAACTGTCCCATAAGGTAGCTGATAGCATCTCAGGCACAGTAGAAAATAAAAATACAGAAGACGAGTGCGCACTGTCAAATGTGGGCAGAATTTTTTAGATTTCTCTGGATGTTAACCAGTAGTAAGACAGCTAAGGAAATCTCTTCCTCGCTACCAGGGTAAGTACCTTACAACCACAGATACTGATGGCTCATTGTGCACTGTTTGTTCATTACAATACATGATCAGCCTCTGAATCTCTTGGCTAAATAACTTTTTAAAGCTAGTATTAGTGCTCTACTGCTTGCAGCTTATTAACAATTTTTTTTTGGTTCAGAAGCAACTCAGTCTTTATACTGAGTAGTTTAGCAGTGTAAATTCTGTATTTTAGCATAGTTTAGGAGAAACATTGAAGTAGCAAAAAATAGTTTCTTACACAGTTATCCTCTCCTTTACAGGCAGTTGAAGATGCATATGTACCAGTTGTCAAGTTTGAGTTTGATGGCATTGAGGTAAGCGTTTCCTTTTTTTAATTTGAGTAATTTTTTTTCTTGCTTTGGAATAGGATAACTTTTCCAGGGGCCTGTGACTGTGCTATTTTTGACTGCAGCCTGTCCCAGAAGACATTGCTGTAGAATGGGAGCTTAGGAAAATAAGCACCTAGGAAGCCTGGCAGGCATGGGAACATCAGGGACATCTTTTTCTAAACCTGTGCTGGAGACCAGGGTAGCCTACTTGAATAGCATTTATCTCACAAGGATTGTGCAGAGTGGGAGTAGAGGCAGTGTCCTTGCTAACTCTTCTCGGCTCTGACAAGCTAGCTTTCTACAGAGAGAGGGATGTGTATAGTGTAGTTCGCTGTATGAATCGTGTGAGCAGACTAAATGTTTTGTTGCAAGTCAAAAAGGAAGCAGTTGTGAGACAATCAATCTGGAAAACGAAAAGGAAAAGTACTCATTTGACTCCTGCCTAGGTTTGTCA
>NW_008824358.1:3555832-3557662 GCF_000699105.1 Pygoscelis adeliae | reverse complement strand
AAATGCATCTTACATGGTGAATAAAGACCTGCATGCTGTAGTACCTAAGCAAGTTACTGCTTGGTATCACTGTAATGAAGACACTTATTCAATGACCTTTTTGTAGCGTTTATCTGGTACAGCCGTTCACAGAATAATTTTCTTGTCTCAGACTGTACTAAAAACCAGATACTTCAGGATCAAAAGGGCTTACTGCATAGAGAAAATTCTCTCTCCTTTGCTGAAGTATAGTTGGGGTGATTGAACTTATGTCTTAATTCTATGATTAATTTTAAGTTCCCTTTTAATGGAAATTCTAAGTTTAGAGTATCTCTTCAACTTAAAAAAAAAAAAACAACCCTCCTTTCCCTAGCTTAAAAAGAAAGGGGGGATGCAATGGAGGTTTTGTAAATAAAATAGGGAACTTCTAGCAATTTTCTTGAGTTTTCTGGCACTTAAATCTCTTGGGAGATGTATCTATAGCCACATAATTCCAAATACAAATGTTAACCGCTTTTTAGACTTGACTAACTGTCCCCTGCTAGTGTGCTGGTCGCAAACAGTGCGGCATTCTAACTCACGGTTGGCACTTTTTTCCTCTTAAGATTGATCTTGTGTTTGCAAGACTGTCTATGCAAACTGTTTCTGATAACCTTGATCTCGGAGATGACTCGCGCTTGAGAAGCCTGGATATAAGGTGCATACGGAGCTTAAATGGTAAGCATATTTACACATCTTTAAAAAGAAAGCGTTACTAAAATTGGTATAGAATGCACATTATGCAACCAAAGTTTCTGTACAAGATGCAGAAACTGATCTCCTGTATACTTGAGATCTGAGGAGGTGGCAAGTGGGCTTAAATTTAGGTGTTTCAAGGAGTTTTGTACATAGACAGACTTGTATTTCATGTTTCTTTGATCAGGGTGTGAGCAGTGTTCCAGTTTGCCACAGAAACTGCTTCAGATGAATAGGTAGAGCACTTGATAGAGAAGAATGTGTTGTAGTTCATTAAAAAAAGTATTTAAAATACCTGAAGCCTAACTTGCTCACTGGTTAACACTGACTGCTTTAATTGTTTCTGGCTGTCGAAAGAAACCTAGCTTTAGGAATCCTGTAGAAAGGCCTTATTAAACATTGTTGCCTGTAGTCTAAACTATAAAAAAAAAAGCTGTTGAGGGCACCAGTTACCTGAAGTGATACTGAATGTTATATGGAATCTATAATTCTTAAGGTAATACAAAGCAAGTAGTCCAAACTTGTTTTCGTAGACTTGAACATGGAACTGCAAGCTATTCATCCAGTATAGCATAAAACTGACCTGTACCCTTTACTAGGAACTTCTGTACTTTTTCCTTACAGGCTGCAGGGTTACTGATGAAATACTACATCTAGTGCCAAATAAAGAGAACTTCCGGCTCACGCTCCGTGCAATTAAACTGTGGGCAAAACGTGAGTAATGTGATTGTTCATGATCTTTAAACTTTTCAGAGGCACCGCATGCTGAAAAAGTAAGACCATTAGAAGTACTTCAGCTTTGGATAGCTGTTTAAATGGCAGTTTTTAAACTAAAAACTGTTTTGCGTTTAGATTCGAGGTCTGTCCACATGGTAGATTCTGTGTGGTTTTTGATGGGGGTAGAGCGGGGAGGAGAAGGGAGTGCCTACAAGACAAGGTGCTGCATTTCTTATCAGGAACCTGACTACAAATGATAAAATTGCCAAGTATAAAAGCTTGATACATACGGAATAAGAAAGTACCATTTGCACATGTGGCTAGAGCAATTGATCTGCTCGAGGGTAGGAAGGCTCTGCAGAGGGACCTGGACAGGCTGGATCGATGGGCCAAGGCCAA
>NW_008824358.1:3525624-3555244 GCF_000699105.1 Pygoscelis adeliae | reverse complement strand
TGGTTAAACATTGGAACAGGCTGCCCAGGGAAGGGGTTGAGTCACCATCCCTGGAGGGATTTAAAAGACGTGTAGATGAGGCGCTTAGGGACATGGTTTAGTGGGCCTGGGGGTGTTGGGTTGACGGTTGGACTTGATGATCTTGGAGGTCTTTTCCAACCTTAATGATTCTATGATTCTAAGTGCTAGAAGAATGGCAGAACTTCTTTCTTAAGGGAAGTCGGAGTGAAGCAGTAGCTGTAGCGGTGTAGGCAAATTTCAGAGTAGCAGTATTTTGGGAAGTGGTGTGGTAATGATTCTCTCTTTCATCACTGTAAGGACCAACAATTTTGGCCTCACTGCACTGCAAAAATAGCTGCCTTTGAGGCTCAAGTGTACTAAGGATTCTATAGATTGTGAAGTTGGTGCTGTAAATTTGAAGGAACATACTTGGGTATTGAAAGACTACAGGCTAACTATAATGTATCCATTCTAGGACGTGGCATCTACTCCAACATGCTGGGATTTCTTGGTGGGGTTTCCTGGGCAATGCTAGTAGCAAGAACGTGTCAACTCTATCCGAATGCTTTGGCTTCTACTCTTGTTAACAAGTTCTTCCTGGTTTTTTCAAAATGGTAAGAGCTATTGTTTATTTTAATTTGCATAAAGAAAGTTCTAGAGGTAGTTCTTTATATAAGACTTACATCGACAACATTCAATCCTACCCTGAATTACATGGCGGAGTTTTAAATGGACAGTTAGTTACTGGCTTTTCTTATACAGGGAATGGCCAAATCCTGTATTGCTGAAACAACCTGAAGAGAGCAATCTTAATTTACCAGTATGGGACCCTAGGGTATGTAGAAATTGAATTCAGAAGCCTTTAAACTTTCTTCCAACCTAAACTGATGCTAAGCAGAATTGTTTTAACATCATAGGTGAACCCATCAGACCGATATCATGTAATGCCTATCATCACCCCAGCCTATCCACAGCAGAACTCTACATACAATGTATCTACATCAACACGAGCCGTAATGATAGAGGAGTTCAAACATGGTAAAGTTCTTTCCATGCTTATTAACTGGTTAAGAAGTATAATTCTCGCTATATGAAGCCACGTTATCTGAACTGGTTATATTCCGCGAGGTGTTCTGCCATTTTAGGCAGAATAGGTCTCTGGGAAGTACGCCTGTTGCAGGCAATAAGGGACCAGTTTTACAATGAACTGTTGTAGTAGACCTGCATTGTGTCAAGGGAATTCCTGCTTTTTGATCTGTCAATTACTGTTCAAAATCTTTATCTTGTAAATTTTATATCATGCTCTGCTAGTCTTAAACAAAATGGTAATAAGGTTTTTAACCTTAATTGTAGGTCTTGTGGTTACAAATGAGATTCTCCAAGGAAAGTCAGACTGGCCAAAACTCTTTGAACCACTGAACTTTTTTCAGAAGTACAAGTATGTATTAAATGTGTTGTCTGAACTTGAAATGATTTACTTACTGGTTAGCATAGTGAGTTTTAACTTGGAGTCTAAATAGAAGATGGCAATGTTTGTTTTTCAGAAACTGGAGGTAGTCGTATGAATTTTGGTAAGGATAAGTATATAAAAAAACCTGTATGTGTTATGCCTCTGACATTGTTTTTATTAGGAAAAAATCAACTATGATATTTAGAATATAGCAGAATGCAATTCTAAAGGATGTAATCGGTTTTTCTTCAGTTAATACTATGCTGAATACAGGATATAATCTGTCTGGTCTGGAAGTCATATTCTATACATTTGAGACAGTTTTGGTTTCACTTGAGGGAATATAAAGTCCTGAGCTAGTATGGTTATTTTCTGTTTCTTCTAGACATTATATTGTGCTGACTGCTAGTGCCTTTACTGAAGACCATCACTTAGAGTGGTAAGTCTTGCTTTAAATGTGGGTTCAATACATAATCGAAACTCAATTCAATGTTGCACTTCATTTTTGTTAACTGTATTAACAAATGAAGTATTAAACTGTGCAACTAGGCGTGGAATACAATACCACGTAGACAGTTCATTAGCAAAATTAAAAGCTTTCTAGGGAAGTTAATGTAAATCTTGCTGTTAAAGAAGTTAACCTAAAGATCCGAGTCGTGATGGGAAGGAACAAAGAGGGTTACTGTGCCTGAAGGTCAGATGCTCCGCGTCATCTGGAGAAGCAGATGCAAGGAGTCTAAGGAGACTGCTTACCCAACACTGCTTCACTTAGGAAGATGTTCCTTGTTGCAGAGACTGAAGCAAACAGGGATTACTTGATGTAATCAGATGTGTAATGGATGCTGGAGAGCTGGATCTTTTACTGACTTATAAAGCAGTGGTCTCCAAACTTTTTTGCACACTTTGTTAAGAAATGAGTACTCTGCCTGCTTTGCTCAAATAAGCAAGCAAAATAGCCCTGTGTAGCAGATCCCTGTTCCGAGGGCACCTTGGTTATACTTCAAAGTCTGGCTTAATCATAGAATCATAGAATCATAGAATCATAGAATCATAGAATCATAGAATCATAGAATCATAGAATCATAGAATCATAGAATCATAGAATCATAGAATCATAGAATCATAGAATCATAGAATCATAGAATCATAGAATCATAGAATCATAGAATCATAGAATCATAGAATCATAGAATCATGTTGGAAGAGACCTCTAAGATCATCGAGTCCAACCGTCAGCCCAACACCACCATGCCCACTAAACCATGTCCCTAAATATGTCCCTCTTTAAGGCAAATAATTTAATTCTTGCGCTACCTCTAAAAGACAGCTTACTTAACGTTTAAAAATAGCTCTAATAGGTAATACCTTTAACCTGAACTTTCTAATATGTTCACTCAAAAATTGTATCGGCTACAGCTTGATGTCAGTCACAGTTAGGTATACAGTGAGTTATGGGCAGGGGCTTAGAGCCAAATAATTTTTAATGTGAAATGTTTTTAAGTGAACAAAGCTTACTGTATCTCACAATAAAGATGAGGAAAGTTCTGGCTCCAGTAAAAGCTGATGTTTCTGCAGTGACAGAGATGGAGGCAAACGGGGCTCAGTTTTGCATCTGGGAAAACCAAAAAGCAGAAGATAAACTTGCTTCAGTTTGTCTGCCGTAAGAACAAGTTTAGTTCGCCAGCTCGAGTGGATTTGGGAGTAGATAGCACATCTCTGTTCTTCATCGACATAAGATGCTTTTGAAGAACATGCAGATCTCTGACTGCTTTCCAAGTTAGCAGTGTTTTTGGTAAAAGGGTAAAGTGCCAGTACTTTATTTAAATGAAAAGCCTTTGCGGTCATGATTCATTTCTTGGGTAAGTTTCTGATGAGACTGTGTTGACTAGGTCATTTGTTTATTAAAGGAACTATGTTCTTCAATTTGGCTAGAAGAAGGTAAACTCTCTTCACTGATCAATCTGCAGGAAGAATTGCATCTTTACTCAGGTGTAATTGAACAGTTGTGCTTGAGCCCTTTCTGAACTGCTCTTCTCCTTGATCTTTGGGGTAAAAAGGAGTTTTGCTGCACTTCGAAATGCAGCCAGAGGTGCTGGGATCTGCTTCTTGTTGATATTTTCATCGTAGGTTATAGGTTGAAGTGTTGTATCTGAACTGTTAAGAGCACAAGTTAAACTTATTTACCCATGTCTTTGGAAACTTTAAAGCTCGTGTCACTGGAAACATCTCAAACTACAGTGTGTGTGATATAAAAATCTTGTATCTGCTTAGCTGAATGAAACTTACTACTCATTGATGGGTTAGCATTTTTGTATTAACATTGTGTTATATAAAAAGCCATAGAACTACTGTGCTGGATACAGCTAAAAATGAGTAAATATCTCTTGTTCTTACTAGGATTGGCCTTGTTGAATCTAAAATTCGTGTGCTGGTTGGGAACTTGGAGAGGAATGAATTTATAACTATTGCACATGTAAAGCCTCAGTCTTTCCCTGGCAACCAAGAACCCTCTAAACAGTGAGTTTCATTATTTTTTTTGAAATGCAGTTTGGCCAATGTATTGTAACGCGTCTATATTCATTCACCTCAGCTCATCTGTGAGAGATGTTCAGTTACGTACCTAGAGCGTTGTAGGTACGAGCTCTGACAGGCAAGGTTCTGAGCATGTAAGATCTTTTTAAAGAAGGGAGAACTTCAGAGAGAAGTAGTCTGAGAACTTAAGTATGGGCTGACTCTAATTGCTGCGTACAGCTAAACTGTTTTGCTTAATCCCTCCTTGAGAGTAGATACTGGCATCCAAATAACTGTGCATAAATGATAGACTTGTGAATCTGTCTTTTTAGGAGTGGATATGTGTCAATGTGGTTTCTTGGAATCGTGTTTAGGAAGGTGGAAAATGCAGAAAGTGTTAACATTGATTTAACCTATGTTATACAGTCATTCACAGATACAGGTAAGCCTATATTTTGCTCTAGTCTTGTAAGGCTTCATTTTTTTTTATACTAGCAGAAATGCTTCACAAAGCGAATTGTGCTTCCTTCTGGTATTAGCTATTAGATATTTCTACAGAGAGCAACGTATAGAAGATTAGCTTTAAAAATGGACTATTTTGATACTTTGGCAAAGTCAGTCCATCTTGAAGCAGAAGTGTGTACTACAGTCATATGCCATATACCATATGTGAAATAACAGTTCTGCAGATCATAGTAAACACACTCACAAAGGAACCGCATCTCATGGAGCGGACGGTCAGATGTGAAGCCAGGAGATGTCCATTTACTGGGTGTAGCTACACTTGTCAAAAACAGTTGTCAGTTGCTGAACTTTGAAAGTGGGAATTAACTGTATTGGGCTCTAAAATAAGTTGTTAATGCCTGTTGACAGTACTTTTCCAAAAGAACAGTTTGTGTATGATATGATCCCGGAACTTTGAAAGTCAGTGAGTTGTCACATTGTAATTACATGCAGTCTTGAATGTAACCTTCATGTTAATCTTCTGTTATTACTTTTGATAGACGTCGAAATAAAGTAATATTGCAAGTGGTGTTAGATAATGCTAGAATAAAGGGGGGTTGGGGTGAGGAGTCATTTGAAAGTATAGGTGTCTTCCATAATCTGTTTACTTCTTCCCAAGCCGACTGCTCTTGTGCCTTTCAGAAGTGCATGTGTGCTGTCAGGCTCATGCCTAGCTATTGTAATGAAGAATTAAAGGAATCGGGTTACTCTTCTGAAGTGACAAGTGTGTTTGGACAAAGAGTTCTAAACAGTGGACTCCTTGAAATGGTTGTTTGCGCTCATGAAGGGTTTAGCTGTAGTACCAGCATGAGCTGTGTGTTGTCTTGCTCAGACAACATGAGTAAATGCAGTAAAACCTGACCTTCTCTTTAGCTCATGCTTTGGGATATGAGAAAAGCACAGAAAAATGCATCAAAACTCTCGTCCGAGTTCCAGGCCAGGTGGGGTGACTTCCTCAGGCTTGCGCTGTTACCTGTACTGATGCTTGTCTTGTCCGTTACATCCAGTGGCACTGTGTTTCAATGTTGTGGCAAATGTAAATTATGTCACCAAGGTTTATGTACTGCTAAGAGGCTAGAACTAACGTGAAATCCCTTATTTCTGTGCACAAACTGTATTAGTATAGCTGTGTGCTCTTAGTTTAGTGAAGCACAGCCTGTAGTATGTTCCAGATACAGGGTTTGAATCCAGAGAGACTGAACAGAAAAGGTATTTCTTGAGAGGTGTGAAATCCTTTGTCAAATGTGACGGTGACCGGTAGTTATGTGCAAGAAAGCTTTTATCATGTGCCTTGACTCCGAGAGAATATTTTTTGGAGGGCAAAGATTAACTTCAAGTTGATGAGCTCAAGAACATAAGGCTCACTGTTTGGGAGGCTTTTGCTAAGTGAACTTTATCTCACTTTTACATAAAAACATTACTGAATTTACTTTAAAGCAACTGTTTATTTAAGTGTGAATGTTCATATCTGTGCTTTTATTTCACTTCTAGGTCTCCTGTAGAAAGACTTATAAGCCTTTTTGTGGCATGTCCTTACTTTGATTCCCACTCTGTATGTTAGTAAGCTGACTTTCTAGTTATGCTCATGACAGGCCTGTTAGATAAGCTTGTCTAAATGTGACTTCTGTAATAACTGCTGTGCATTTTAAAGTTGCATAAAAGGCTGTTTGCAGGCAGCTAAGAAAAACCTCTTTAAACTGTAGTGATTCTCGTAAGTCAGATGCCCCTAAAATCCAGTTTTATTTGGACAGATAAAACTTTTAACGTCTAAACTACTGAGAAGTTATATGATGTTACAGAACTGTTACAAAAAACCACAATCACCACATTAAATACCAAATAAAAAATTAGTCTGAATCTTGAGTAAGGTGTCTGGTCTCTCATCAGCTGTGCACAGTTGGGTTGGTTCAGGAAGTCCTCTAGATCTATTCTCAACCAGAAAACTAATGGTTAGGGAGCGTTATCTCTTTCAGGTTTAAAATCAACTCAGATGTGAGCTGCATGATTAGCAAACCACAGCTGTAACTGAGCACATATTTGAACTTAAATAGCTGTTACGTATCTGGTCTGTACTGGATATGAAATGGGCATCTTGGGTCACATTCATCTTCTTGAGACTACATGCGGAGCGTTTGGGTAGCATTTCATGTTCAGTTAGGCTGGAAACTTCTTGCTCTTTGTTTGAGCTGGACAGACTTAAAGGCTTGCTGTTTCTAAAGAAACCACGTCTAACTCTGACAAATACCTAATGCAACCATCCCCACTAAGCTACAACACCAAATTTCATGTTAGTTTACAGACAGGCTAACAACCTCAACGTGCTAAAGGAAGGTATGAAGATTGAGGCGGCTCATGTGAAGAGAAAGCATCTCCACTATTTTTTGCCTGCAGAAACCTTACAGAAAAGAAAGAAGGTATGATAAAAATTTGGCTCTTCTGGCAATGTTTTTCTTTTTTGCTTTAATAATTACTTGAAGAGTTCATTATTTTTTTAACTGTTGTTTCAGCAAAGCATGCCAGATATCAGTCAAAATGCTAGTGGGCTTCAGTGCAAAAGGACTTCTTCAGATGGAAGCTGTTTGGACGGTTCCAGAGACACGGACTCCAGAACAACCTCTTTGTTAAATAAGATAACTAAACTGGACACCTCTACAGCAGAGATAGAAAGGTTGGCACCATAACCTTAGAACTGTGAAGAAGCTGCTTTTAACTGACTCACAATGTGAATGAGGTCAATTCAACAAATTCTTGTTTGAATCGGTGCGGATCATAAACATGTGGAGGGCTCTAATGGCTTCAGGAACAAAGCTGGCATCTCCTTTGGGCACGTGGGGGGAGACGGGTTAAGGAAATCCTTGAAAAAATTAATTTAATGTACGCGAACACTTAGGAACGAAGAACAACTTTGATAACAGAGAAGTTATTTGATCTCGAATATAAATCCCCTTAGGTCAGCGTGTAACTTGAAGCCCGAGTATTTTATGTGTAGGTAACTGTTCTTTCTAACAAAAAGTATGGTTAATGCCAAGCAGTATTAAGTTCTAATGAAGTGCTGATCTTGATCACAGAAACACTAGAGCTGCTGCTGACTTAGTGGAGCAGTATGAGAACTCGGGCAGTAAAAGGTCTGTCACTTCATGGGAAGTCTGTTTGTCCATAAGCTACTTCAGCGCAGGAGGAATGTGTTATCTTGAGAGTAACAGCCCAATACTACCAAACGTGTAATGCCTGCTGTGTTCAGACCGTTTGGTACTGTAGGAGGAGCATGCCAAAAAAAGAAATTGGGTGCGTGTAGGGGTAGAGCAGATATGTTCATTAAAAGCAGCACAGAGTGCTGGATACACTAAGCTGGTAAACGTAGAGACTCACTAAAGAAAATGCTGAAGTTTAAATTCACGGTCTGAAGTTCAGCAAAATTAAGATCTGGTGCTAGATTGCCTGTGAGCTCATGTTGTTTAGCAGAGCTGTGACAATGAGCTAAGAAGGTAGACGTTTGTCTTGCATGAACTTTCTGGAAATGAAATGTATAGTATTTTACAAGCTAGCATTTTATAACTCTAGCGTCTGACTTTTACAGAAATGCTGTGTATGGGAGGTCTAACGGTGCTAACAATAGAGAGAAGGCACCTCATGTAGCTGTGCCATCAGTGCCTAAGGGACTCTCCGTTCCTGTTATTGATCCAAGTACGTATTGAAGTAGTGGGTGGAATGCAGTCTTTAATTTCATGGCTGAAGTCTAAAAGCTCGGTGTCTCCTGCAGAAATGGAGGCTGCAGTTGCAATAAGAACATCTGGACCTCCAATTGGCTGCGCCATTCCAGGACCTAACGCGGTTTCTCAACTCAGAGCGCATTTTGTCCAAGGACAGCATGAGTTGAACGGGACTCCAATTATGGACTTTAAGAATGCTGCACCAAAACGACCTTATTCACCGACCTCTAACGGATCTCATTCACCTACATTGGAAGAATACTCCAAAAAAACCGTTGATGGAGAAAAGGTAAGGAAGGGGGAGCTAGGCCAGGGAGGGTTTGAAGTAGTATTAATTATTGATGTAGAATGAATGAAATAACTGAGAAGAAATGCATATATAGATATTGCCAACGGATTCAGGACTCTAAATTTAAGCATAATGATAGTTTTACTAGGATGTAGATGTAACTGTCTTGGATATAATGTATAGCTATTAATTTTTTCCAAGATCTGTCACTAGTGACTGTTTCTGGTCTGGTGGCAGGGTCTCTAAATACTACTGTACTTATATACTACTGCACTGACCAATTGCTGAATGAACTGGCTCATTTGGAAGCAGTTATTAAAACAATTCAGAAAAAAATTATCTCAAAGTGAAGAGGATATGAATCTTACCAATGTAAAAGTACGAGCTAATCTTGTTCTGGCGGATGATTTTTGAATGCCTAGTGATAGTTTTGCTGCTTTAGAAATGGGCAGCCTACTCACTAGGTTGTCCACTGCTGAAATGACAGCATGGAGTTGCTTGTTAAATCTTGGTTTTGTGGAAGCTGTAGATTAATGCTTGATTTGTTTTATTGCTATGTATCAACCTCCTTAAATAGCTGTTCTTGTGGCTTGACCTCTGATTTGAGGCAGAGGCAAAGAACAGCTAGAAAAAAACCTCAATTTTGACACTTGTGAAGAATTAACTTGCGGAACTGTTCTCTAGTATTGAATATTTTGAGTACAGGTTTCTAGGTTTTGAGACGCTTGAGATTCCTGTGTGGTAACGGTTGTCTTGTCTAAATGTTAAGAATGGCCACTAATGCATTTATGTGTTGACTGGCATCTGTACCCAAATATGAAGGTAACTTTAGTATAGCGATTATTTTGACTCTCTGTATTCTGTTCTTCTAGTTAACTGGCCAGGACTCAGCATTCAAAGATGGTGGCAATCTGGAAGATGTCCGGAGAAGGACTATGGAAAATGTAATTTTGAAGTGGTTTTATTCAGTGTACTAACTGAAAAGCTGAATGGACTGTTCTAGTGCCTAGACTACCTCACATAAGTATTCTACACATTTATTGATGCAAACAAAACCATGCTTTTTAGTTTAACTTGTTTCAGTCTTCACTTCCCAAATATTATACCTGTATGACCTATCTCTTAATGTTACTACTAAATGATTCGGTAGTATCTAGCTTCTTGCCATGCTTGGAATCAGAGTTTTTTTTAAACCATTTGATTCACTGATGTAAACTAGAACTACTATAAAGACTAAAGCACTTGGCCTCTCAAAGGGAGGATAGGGAGCTCTATATTTAGTGTAGCTTGCTACTGAAGCATAAACTCTTGAGGGCACACCCTCAAATCCAGACGTGGTCTTGTTGGTAGAGTGAAGGTTGAAATACCTGGAATGCTGTATGTGTGCTTATGGGGGGGCGGGGAATCAAAAACCAAGGCGGAGGTTGTCAATGCATGTATGTATTTAGTTTTTAAGTATCCTAGCTGCCAGACCTTGCTGTCTCTCAGGTCATGAATTTGACAATATTGCCTAATAAATCCCCTCTGGCTTTTTTAGGGTGTCCTTGGAGGAAAATCCATGCTGATCCCAATCATCAACACCACCAGATCACAGGTATTTATTGTGCCTTTGTTCATAGGTAAAGCAAAACTAGAATTTTGATTTTTATGTACAAAGACTTATGTACTATTAATCCCTGTAAACTTAGTGGTTCTAAGTAGCTGGTAAGCTTTTGCCTGTCGTGCTTTCACCAAATTGAATAGCTGAAGAACGACCTTCCAGGTTTACTCACAAAAGTGAAGCCAAAGCTTCCAAGTTATTGAACTTGAAAAACTTGCATGTTTCTGCGCACTCAAACACTGACGCAGTTTGTTTCCTGATTTGATTTTTTTCTTAAGCAAAAAGATCTGTAGCCCTTGCAGATCTTCCATAAGGTGATCTGGGCTCTTATAATCTTAAATACTTGCGTACTGATTTCTGTGACAACACTTGGAAGCTTTGAAGTGTATAAGTGGCTTTAACTCTTCTGTGTCATTTAAAATGTTGTGAAATTGAGGGTTATAAGACTAGAAATAATCTGGACAGTGGAGACACTCTGTTTTCCCGATCCATGGATCTGAGAAGATGGTAGCTTTCCTCTATTATGCTGTCGAGCAGCTTGCAACTTACTTCCCCCCTCAGGAATATAATTATCTCAATTGATGCCAGGAAAGAAGTGTGCAGAGGGGAAAATGCTCTTCCTCTGTAAACTGGTGGTAACTAAACAAGTGGTGTGGTGAAAAAAAAAACCCTTCTCTGTAAATATTTGGTTTTGGGCCATACTGTTTTGGTACATAAAGAATGTTGTTATATTCAGCTAGGAAAGGGTTTATCTGCTGCTACTTCTGTATTAATGAATTTGAAACTTCCATTTTTTTTCTGTGGCATCTTTTTGTGTGTTGTAGAGGCTTTCCAGTAAAGAACTACCAGATTCTTCATCTCCTGTTCCAACAAATAGTATTCGTATTATTAAAAGATCCATCAAACTTACCCTTAATGGGTAACCGGTATCTCTTCAGGTAAAGGTGATAATCACTTGTTTAGCGGTCCATATTATCAACGTGTATTGTGGTTGCTAACAAAGTATGGAAGGCTACTGTTGCCATACTGCAATTGGCCAGTTGAAATCATGGTCTTATTTTATAGCATTGTTAGATGCTTGCTTCCTTTTGAACTACTTTTTGCATATTCTTGTAACAGTTATCCTTATTAGTCCTTTTTAAAAGTCTTAACTGTCGCTAGCTGAATGAAACAGCTTTTGAAAAAGCCGCAAAAAACAACCTGTCCTGTGACTTGGATTCAGAATGTATGTAAACAGGGTTAACTAGTCACTGCAACCACATTCCGGTTTCAAGTGTGTATGAACATGTTTGTATTCATTTGTGCTTTCCTAGTTCATGTGCATATATTGTTCTTATCTTAAATTATTTTCCCGTTTGGCACATACACTCCTGTGCATCTATCACAATGGTGCTCAGCTTCCTCAGCTAGTAGCTTTCCACTGTCTAGCACAGCCATGCACTACACAAGTATTGCCTCCCATGGAGGCCCATAAATAATTTAAATACTGAAGAAAATGCAGCAGAGGATGCTACCAAGGTATGGAGATGATAGACGTGTCCCATGCCATGTTATCTGATTTTTGTCTTAAGACTGCTCCAGCATGAGACTCGAGGGTTTTTTTTTTTGTTGCCACTGGGTAGTAAAGCTAAACTCGGAACACACAGCTGAAGATGTACTTAAACATTGCGACAGCCGAGGCTGTTGTGACACTACGACCTACCTGCAAGCTGCAGTCTTGAAAGCAACTGGCATGCAGAAAGTGGTTTCAGATAAACCCTGAAAGCTGTTCTAAATGGTTACATGAACACTTGTAGTAGTCTTAGGTCTGGCTCTGTAAACTGATAACACTGCTTACCCAGTTAAGTGCATTAGGGTTTTCTGAGGGGTGGGGAGAAATTCTGGTCATAAGAAACAAATGTTATGCTCTCTCTATTGTAATTTCTTTATAATTTGGTGTTTTTGTAAATGAAGTTGTATGTTTTTTCCAGAGTATTTTTGTATGTACTGTAAAATACTATCTTCCAAAGAGAAATTTAAAATCTTCAGTCTCTTTTTTCAATGCAGATGGGATCTGCTTAAAAAACCCAAACAACTAAACCAAATGTAAGGCGGGGGGGCAGTGCCACAAAATAGATGTTCTACGAAATGATAATGTCATGCTAGAGTAAATTTGAGGAGACTAGGAACACTGCTTTCCTCCTTCTAGTATTTCCGGGCTTTGAATTAATGCCCTCTGAAGAGCGTGGTTTGCAAACTGCGTTGACGCTGAAGTCCCAGTTTGCTATGTAGACAACAGATACCCCTGAATTCTTTTAAAATGAGTTGCTTGGCTTGATCAGAGCTCAGAATTGCTGTTTATCTTAAGCATGCACCTAAAACCCTAGTGACAAGACCGAAGGACTGTAAAGGAATAAGAGGAGGCATGTATCTTGTAAGGTCTTCATTCTCTAGCGTTCTCCTTGCTGCTAGTATTCCAAACTTGTGGAGAAAGCATGACTGTATTTATCACAATATACTTAGGTTTTTTTTCCTTATTACCTCTGGTTTCCAGCTTGCTTCAAGTGTAAAGTATCTCTTAGAAAATTGGCCTTAGTGGGTTTGAGAGGTCTTATTCTTCCCTCTCCCCTCCAAAAAAACCCCAAAACTTAGACTGCAAGGCTTGGGTTTAGCCACAGGTTAAAATTAAGAAACAGAACCCATGTTACTTAAGTGGCTTTTAGCAGAACTACACCTTGAGTTTATAAAATGGTTACCTCAGGTTTGTGTTAAAACCATGGTATTTAAACATTGTCCAGCCTGTGTACCAGTTACAGTGTGTATACAACTTCAGCACCTGTGTAAATAAAAATCCATCATGAATTTGAAGGAATCAAAGCTGAAGTAGGTGATAAGATAAATAGCAAAGCAAATATGAAAAGCAAGTGCTTTGTAATAGTCTACAACCCTGTAATATTACCATGCTTTTAAACAAATTCTTCCACTTGAGTATTCCAAGACTGTTAAGGGCTGTTTTGCCCTTAACCTTTATGTCAGCACATGCATTTACGCAACTAGTCTCAAGCTAACCTAGCTAATGGATATCAAAGTATATGCCTTTACACAGACTTTTTCTTTTTTTTACTCTTGCTTTGCAGTTATCTTCTAATTGCTCTTACTTCTTTTTTTCCCTCACTCTTAGGGCTTTAAGAAGAATGTTTAGGAAGAATGTAGGTTACTAGTTTCTCGGACTTGATCCAGCATAGGTGAGATTACACGCTTTATCTTAATATGCCCTGACTCAACGCTTGGCCCAGTGCAGAGTGACATCACTGTTCTGGAGTTTCCCTGGAGGTTGCAGAAGTTCGATACTGCCCCAGGAGTATGCAGATTAGATTTCAGCTGTTTCAAATAAAGTTCGAACTGCAATAATACAACTTAAATGTTTTCCTTTGTTTATGGAGCAAGTCCTCTGTTAAAGTGATTGAAAGGGAAGATACCCATGCGTAAAGACTCAGTGAGGGAGGCTCTTTGATATCAGACTTCCTGCAAACTTTGCTGTTTTCTATCTGCTTTCTTAGCTGGTTGCTGTATGTGTGGCTTGGAGGTCCAGATGGAAGGGGTGAGGGATGCATGATCAGTCTCCTTAAAGAGGAGCGGCTCTGTCTAGAAATTGTGTGTGGTTAGTCACTTTGAGCAAGAAATTCCATTGCAGGAATGAACGTCTCCTGTAGTTTTACCTGTTAGGTATAAGCAAAGAAACAGTTAATGTGAAGTCACCTACACTTCTGCTGTTGCAATGGATGTCCCTGGAGAGAGAGAGAGTAGTAGAATACTTAGTTTTTGCCTTAATGAGTAATAAGCAAAGGGGGGGAAAAAAAAAGTATCTTGAAATTGTTAATCTTGACTTTGGGAGGGAGGGGGCTTATTAATACTGCCTTTACGTAATACTTAGTGACATAAGCTCTTTAGCCAAAAAACACAAGCAAAAACTCCTAGCTGTATTTTTGTAATTACCTCATCACACTTCTTATAAAGAGCCTGGTCCCATGCATTATTCCAGTAAACGAGAAGCCGTGGCGGTTGTGCGCTATGTATCTGTGTGCAGCCGAGGGGCTAATAGCCGCCCTGGGCTGGAGGCACTCCGTGCCCTCTCCCCAGAGGAACTCAAATGGCTGTAGGGGGCACCTCGGTCTGAGCAGTAACCCCCTCCTGTGAAAACAGGCGTCTTCCTCTCCCACAGGACCACCCCGGGGGGCTGCAGCCTCGCATTTCTCCATCTGCCCACTGCAGAGTGGCTGTGGGGGCTGCGTGCCCTTTCCCCAGGGGGGGGAGCCGGCGGGGTGAAGGGGAGCTGTGGCCCCGGGCTTCCCACGCCGGGGAGGGTTTCCTGCCGTCAAGTCCGTGGCGGAGGCGGGCTGGGGGGGCCGAGAGCTGCGTGTGCGGTGACGGTGCTGGCATGTGACTGCACCGCTGCAGCGCTCTGAGGGCAGACGGGCGGCTGGGAAACACCGCTGCAGCCCTGCGCTGCCTGCCACCCCTGACCACCGGCCTGGGGGGACCAGCCGCAGCCCCCTGCTTCCCGGCCAGCTCTGCTGTGGCTCTGCCTTTTCTGGAATCCTGCTGGGCCAGGCTGGAGTAAGCAGAGTACAGTGGGGTGTTTTCCAGCCCGGAGCTGTGAAGGAGGGGAGCGGTGGGCTGTTGAGCGCTCCTTGCTGCCTCCTAGCACGCTGGTCAGCATGGACTCCCCTTCCCTGCGGCTGAGGGTTTCTTCAGCCATTGTTTGCCCCTGGGGCGCCAAGCCCTGAGCGTGGCCCGGGGGCTCAGGGCTCCAGGCTGCTGGACCTTGGGTATTTTTCTGGGGGGAATCTTAGCAAAACAGTAGCCTGGGGGCTGATTTTTTTCTCTTGTTCCAGAAGATACAGCCTGTTGACCTCTCAGCTGTCTGACCTTCAAGAAATTGATAGAAATCAAGGAAATCAAACTGGGACTGCTCGTCCTTGGGCAGTTCCTCTTTGCTGGGAAGACCCTGTTCTGAATCACCCTGCTCTTTTCACCCAACCTTGGTTGTTATTCACGCCTCATCTCTTTTCATTTCATCTGATCTCAGGCTCTTGCCTGTCTTCGTTTCCCTCTGATAGCTCACATCTTCCTTTCTCACCCAAATCCATCTTTGCTGCTTCTGCATTTAAACTGGGTGGTACTTTATTCTGTACCGATGGCGTGAAAAATCCCGGGAGTCCTGAAACCAGAGGAGAAATAACCTGCCCTGTTTCAGTTTTACTGTGTGGCAGCCTGGCAATCAGCTGCCCGCTGCGGGGACCATCCAGCTCACTCTCTGAGTGAGAAAGTTTCTCTGGAGAGAAAGCTGAAAATTTTGGCTACTAAGCAAGTCTGGCAAGCATGTGTAAGTTCAGCCTTTTCAAAGGTTCAACGCAAGGCCAGAGGTGTGTGTTTTTTCAAAGGAAGAGCAAAAAGTCCAGCAGTGACACCAGCGCTGTCCCTGCTTCTGAAATGTGAAGAAGCTGAGAGTTTCTCAATAAATTCTGGATAAAAATTTTAAGAATTCTTTGAATATAATTAAAGCAGCATATGTTCCCCATGATCATTCTTAGAAATGACTGAGTCATTTTTGTTCTCTTTCCTAAAAATCGGTCGGAGGCGCAGTATGTGTAATCATGCTCCAAAGAAAAGTTTTTGGCAAACTGGGAGTAACTGAAAATGTGGCTTTAAAATAGGAAGTGTTGACTGGCCGTAACCAACAAAGTGCGTTGATGGTAATATGGCAAAAGTAAAACATAGCGCCTACTTGCTGCAGCATTAACTAAAGCTAGAAAGTGCTAGAATTTATTTTGTCCCTGCAGTTTTAATTCTGCTCTGTTTTTTCCTGTGTGGTCACTTGGCAAGAACAGAAAGTTATCATAAACGGTATATCCAAGTGCATGCCCGCAAAGAAGAAAAGCTGAGGTTTTGCGAATCGCTTGACGTGTAACTGCTTGGCTGCCTGCCTTCAGCACTGCTTTAGTATGTTTGTTGTGATTTTTGTCGGATTGTTTTTCCTCTCTTATTTCTCTGACGCCGAATTTCCGTTTTATTATGCCCAGCCTTTTTCTACTCCTTGAGCAGAAGGGCGTAAACCTGTCGTTGTGAGCAACACAACAGAGATTTCTAATAACTAAGCTAAAGAAGTAATAGCTATTTGAAGTTATACGTTTTCTGCTCTCCCAAACGAGGCAGGCATTAGACCGTCGGAAACTGAAAGCTGGTCCGGCTTCTGAATTGTATATACGAAATGGGAAGTCTTTAAGTATTTCTTGCAAGACTTGTAGCTGGTCATTACATTCACTTTTGGTTTTGTCTGGATGGTAGAGCACGTGTTAATTTTCGCCACTTGTTTTGAGTGGTTTTACAGGTCTTTACCAATACTGTATCTTTTCTGCTATGGAGGATAGCAGCTGTTGGTAGAGCCTGTGAAGCAACCCGGTGTGGGTTTTGTTCAATGCGTTTACCAAAAAAAAAAAAAAAAATCCAAACTGTCAAATCACGAACAGGAGGAAGATCACGGATACAGTATTTTCTGTATAGTGATCGTTTGCAGTAATTTAGTCAAGAAAATCAAACGGGACAAAAATATACCTCTGGGAGTCGTGTTTTGAGGAAAATGACTGTTGCAAACAGCTAAGTACTAGCAATGAGAAGGCAAGGGAATCCCCTGTTTCTGTTCCCCTGTTTACCCACTAAATAAATCACTGGGTTATACCAAATGATAAGCTGCGTAAGTACAGAGATGTTTACTTGTCTGTAATGCAGGGTAAATATTTGGCACATGCCTGTAAAATTATAAATCTGCTTACTAAATTATATTCTTCTTGGAGAAATAAGTCATCGATGGTGTGTTAATTTTCTCTCCCGTTCTTACATGTCGTGACTTCAAGTGGGGGAAAATTCAGTAAAGGTGATATCTCTATTTTCTCCAGACTGTGCTTATTTGAAGTTGTTTTCAGTTCACCTTTCAGTAACAAGTAAGCTGAGATGGATTGGCCAGAAGCCCAACTACGGAGCCCAACTAGAGGTTCGTATGTTCAGACTCAAATCTTGCATGTGTTCAGCCTTAAAGGTCATCCCTGATTTCAGTGGCTGTGATGTCAATGGGGAAACCCTGCTGTGCTTTTGTTTGTCCTTGTGCGAAGGTCTAGAAACGTCAAATAAAAGCAAAGCAGCTACTTAGAAAAGTTTAAGGCTTCAGTGTAGAAACTAACCACAGGTTCTTTAGTGGCTCCTAAGCAAGACTGTTACTTCATCAGTTCCTGCCTGTATGTGAACTTGGGTTTCTTTTTGGTCACTATTCCTTTTGCTTAGACTGTTTTGGTTTTCAACTACTTATTAAGGAGAGCTTTTGTTGACAAACACGGGGTGATCTTGTATTTGTTAAGTAACGGATGCCACTGACGGCGATGTTTAAGACGGCTTCTTGTCTGAAATAATTGGACAGAGGATGAACCAGGGTGCCCACCAAAAGTTCCTTATTTGTATTAAGTTTTGGTACTATTGTGTACTTTTTTTAAGGCTTTCCCTGACACCATGTCAAATTCTTTTTCAATGCTTAATAATTCTTTACAACGTTTCTAAGAAGTTTTTAAAAATATTTGCTTTAACAGATGAGAAATCTAAGGCATAGAGATGAACGATTTATGAAGGGTGAGACAGAAATTTTGTGGCAATACCAGAAACTGAAGCCGAATTCCCTGAATGTATGAGATTGTGTTGTTTGACCCTTTTTCTTTAGAGTCATGTTGTCCGTGCTTGCAGTGGGGATTCCCGGTACATACTGGTTACTGCATCTGGCTAAGGACTGTTGTAACTATCTCTACACACTATAATTGAACCCACTGCCCATTTTTAAGCCACTACCTATGTGACAGCACGCTATTCTTTCTTATTGCTTTTTTATAAGCTTGCACATTAAACATCTTTTCCTTTCAGATCTTGATTACCTTCTTAAGAAGAAGAAAAAAAAATCACGGATTTGTTTCTTGCTTGTTCTTTTGGTTCTCCACAAAACAGTCTCGCTAAGAATTTTAGCACAACGTGCGGTACCATAGGACTTGTCAGATCCAAGTTAACACCTTACTGAGTGCTGATGGGTAAGTTCGTATGTTTTACCATTGTGGGGGTGGATGAGGTTGGTAAGGAGGGATCCCGGTAATTCCTGATAGTAGAATTGTAAAAAAAAAAATAGTGACGTATTTTCTAAGGAGTTACTACTAGTCGCTACAGAAAATGAATGGATGCTAAGTGTATGTCCTTTAAAGGAAAAAAAAAAAAAGGAAAAAGGAAAAAATACTAGAGGTCTAACTGTCCAAATTGTAGGTGGCTTTTTACGTAGCCTTCATTGAGATTCTTGTTTAGACACTCTGCTAGAGATGCCTTTTTCTGCTGCTGAACAGTTGCTGCAGCATCTAACCAGAGTTTCTACGTGAAAGACGGATGTAGCTCTTAAGTGACTGAGTACATCTTTGCAGAAGTATCATGTCAACTGTTACGAAAAATTGGATATCCCGTGGTACCGTTTCAACGTAGGAGGCTCCATGCTTAAGGTCACGCGTTAAAGCCGCAAAGGCCTTAGGTATCACAAAATCATGTTGAACCGCGTGGATCGGAGAGGCTCTGTCGCTCGGTGAAACATGAATGCCTAAGATGGGTGTTAAGTACGGCAAGACTGAGCGGCATAGGACCTCGGTGTTGCCTTGGGTTTGCCTCCAACTCACAGCCATGATATCAGACTTTTTTATTATCGTTTATTTTAGGCCTAAAGCTTTCCCCCTTTAGATTCACTGTTAAAAGTTACTCTTGGCTTCAGTAGAAGCCAAATCCTTTTATTTAGGAAAGGGTTGTAGCTACTGAGTCGAGTCGGTTGAATTATGAATGTTACGTACGTAAACTGGTATATTGTTATATCTTTCTGAATGAATGATAGTTTACAGCAAGTTGCTGGTAGCCATCTCCCTTACAATACTTAAATGAATGTTCTGTTTGCAGGGCTGTGTATTTTTATCACTCAGACAAAATTCCAGTCAACCCAAATGGAAGCTTTGCCTGTAAGAGAGGTGCGTGGTTGGGTACTCTTAACTGTACTGTATTGCTATGAATGTATTATTGCACGGCCCCAAATTTAATACGCTTATTCCTGTAATGAAAGCTTGTTCGGTGCAGTGAACAAGCACAATGAGCGTGCCTCCAGGGCCTAAGAATGTGCTGTTGTTTAATGAGTTGCTTAAAGCCCCTCAAATAAAGGTGGAAGAAACACTCAGTTGAGGGAAGTTGACGTACACCTTCTCTCCAGCTTTAGGAGTGTGAATCTTCCTAGATTTCGTGAATAAAGCTGTTGATCCGTCTCTGCTGCTTGAGCCTGTTATGAGCAAAGATGGAGACGCTCCTGTAAAGGGAACCACAGAGAATTCTGGCTCCCCTCCGTCTTACTGAGCCAGGAATTTATGAAGATACCAAACTTCTGTTCATAAAGCACCACTATGCACACTGGTTGTGTGTAACAGAAACTCCAGAAAGCTCTGGATTGGAAGACAGCCAGGATCTTTTGCAAAAGTTGAAAGAGTTGTGGGTTAGAGGCTTATGAAGGGGAAGATATAGCAAAAGAAAGAGAACTGGACAGGATTGCTAGAGAATAAAGCAGCTATGGTCGTTATTAAGGGGGGGGGGAAACCACTTTAGTCTGTTGAGCAGTAGTTACTTTGCTGTTTATTGCTTTCATAAACCATAATCAGTTTGTTTTTCATCACTTTAGGAGGTTCTTGCCACCACCTTCATCCCCGGCACGCTTGAGTCCTTCTTACCTAGCTGGAGACTTCAGCTTCATCGGTTGTGGCGAGTCAACTGTCTGTATATAGCTAAGGAGCCAAACACTCTGTTAAAGGGAGCAAAAATAACATTACATTTATTTGCCGCTGGTTTTTGTTATTTCAAATTAATATTTCAAATTAATTACAGGGATGTTTATGAGGCAGGCTTGTTGACCACACAAGTATAGGTTGTTCATAACACATCTAGTCTGGGAGAAACTGTAATTGCTATGCTAAATGTAATTTATTCTGTGGTTCCATTCAGCTATATATTTAATTTTATTTTTCCATTCTTCTTCTAGGGGCGCTAGTAAACATTCTTCCAAGCAGGGATAGTAATGATGAGACAGTAATTGTCTGAAAAAATTATCCAAGCGGCCTTCTTTCTTTCTTTTTTTTTTTTTTTTTTTTTTTTTTCCCTCTCCACTGCCTACATTTCTGGTGTCCTCTGGCATCAGAACAGAAGTATATGTTAGTCCTTGGCTATGTCAATGAAAAGTTCTGTCTGCATTACAATTAAAAACATGTCGGGTCACATGGTTTCCACTTGACCAGTTACAGCAGCGCTGTTTTGCAAACAAGGTTTTAACTGTGTTGCAAGCGTGAAGTCCTGAACTGACCAAGTCTGGAGTAACTGGGTCACCTGCCAGAGTTTTTTGTGATGCAGGTCATGGGAATATTTGCAGAAGCAAAAGCGCTGTCATTGCAGAGCTGTACCAGTATTTATGTTGATATTGAAGCTTAAGGATGCATATTCAGGGAGCGGAACCAATACCATGTGTAACTAAGACATGTAAAAGGAATATAAATCCTATTTTTAAAAAATCCAGCCACTAAATGACGTGGATTTTTGAAGAAACGTTGTAATTATTTCGGGTTTACTTCTTAATGGGCTTTTTGCCCCCTGAGAGCTGCCCACTGTTGGAGAACTAGTAGCAGTAGCATAACCCCGAAAAGAAACCCACGTACCACTGGAGGAATCGCTGTGAAACAAAAGAACAGCTCCTGGCCTGTAGAGCTGACTGTGTGTGTGACAGAGTAAACACAATATATACTTGTGAAGCAGGGAGACTGTATAACAATACGTAGGTATTATCACATGTAATTGCCTAACCATGTCAGAGATTAGATTGACCATGGGGTTGCCATGCAGCCCGGGAGCTGTAGTCTTAGACCAGCCTGTTGTGCTGTGGGAGCAGGATGATAAATCCCCCAAAACTGCCCCAAAGCCCTAGCAGTCTAAAAATAGAGTAAGAGAACAGGTGAAGATGGTGAAACAGCGTAGCACCAGCAATTTAGAAGACAGCGTCTGTCCGCAAGCTGATCGCTATCTGTAAAGAAAGCGGGAATTAAAGCTTTTCTTGCAGCAAGACCTTCTCGCTGGGACCTATAGACTCCCTTGGTAGGCCGGATAAGTTTGAAAGACTTGCAGTCTTTACAGCATTAAAAGTTTCCGGGAGTGAATCAGGTCTCAGTACCAATTTCTGAATTGCAACAGTCTCTCTTCAGACTGCTTATAGGTGAGTGTGGACCATAACAAATATTAATTAAGTGTAGTAGTTAGTTGCACTTCAGGCAAGTCTCTCTGCCATTACTGTGTTTGAGTTTCATGGACTCTGCCAGCTACAGAATTCACTTCTTACTGGACTACGCAGCATCCATGCTGTCGGGAACAGATTTGGTAGCTCGCTTTTTTTCTTTTTTTTTAAAGCAAATGATTAGGTAGATTCACAGAAATACTTTGCAAATTCAAATGGGAACTTTGGTCTCCGTTTATTTTCTGTTAAGCAGATCATTATTTACGCAGGTTTCCTTTGATGGAAACTCCTGGACAAGGCACAGTCTTTGGCTTCGGCTACTTTTCTTGGAGATGAGGGCTCAAGATACCACAGAGGCTGAAGCTTTTATGCGCAAAGATCTTCACCCTCCTGCGCTGGAAGAAGCATGCGACCACACAAGCGTGACAAGCAGTTAGAAGCCGATGTCGTGAGATTTACTGGGAAGGGGGTAGTTTGCATGCCCTTTCAGGAAATCATTGTAGTGACCACGAGGGGGCATTTTTATCAAGACACCGCAAACCCGACGGTATTATTACTCATGATCACTGGGGGACTGGCATCGAGGCCCTTGAAGGACCAGCTGTGGTGACAGCCAGGAGTAAGGCCAGTAGAACAGCCATCAGGCACCGTATTCCAAATCCCCCCCCTCCCCCTTAGCTCCTGCTCTTTTGATCTTGGAGCCTGGAAAGCTTCCCTTCTCATTGATGGGGCTAGGGCGATGGAGAATTTTAGCGAGCGGTTACCTGTCTCAGCCTTTGCGAAACGGGTAATTCAACAGGTTGATTTTCAGCGCTGCTGACTTGGCTTGCACCCCAGGATCTCACTGGAGACTAATCAGAAGCGGAGCTAGGACATTGGTGCCTTTACGATATATAACGGTTACCTGTCTCAGCCTTTGCGAAACGGGTAATTCAACAGGTTGATTTTCAGCGCTGCTGACTTGGCTTGCACCCCAGGATCTCACTGGAGACTAATCAGAAGCGGAGCTAGGAGGACATCGGTGCCTTTATGATATATAATTAATCTTTTCTACGCCTGCATGTTAAGGAACCTTTCCCATTTGCAGTTATCTTTTTTTTTTTTTTTTAATTCAACTTCATATATGCCATTGCCCTTCTAACCAACTCTAGGCCTTGTTCTAAGTAATCCTTCTTGCCACTGGTTCGTTTCTTTCTTGAGTTAGGCCTTCTCCTTCCTCTAGTTCCTGCATTTACTTGCCAGAAGCAGCTTGTGGCGGCAGTTCTCCCTTCACGTCTGTCTTGTTTCCATTCAACAGGCTATGCGTCTAGATCTGTTTCTTCCGCTGCACAGGGCAAAGAATCCGTTCAGTTCCTTTCTTTCTCTCTGTGTGTGCGTTGTGCAACAGATGTCTTGCGGAATTATTATTTTTCCTGGCTTATTGTTCCTTTGAATCACAAATAAAAGTCAGAAGACTGATACGTATATTCTTTACTCGCATAGAGGAAAGGAATTTTTCCAGGCATCTGAAAATGTTCTGAGTCTCATGGTGGGTGACACGCTTACTATACCTGAGGCACAACATTTCAGACTGAAAACCCGGCGGACGTTGTTTGGATTTTATCTATTTTCAGCAATATTAAGGTTCATAAGTGGAATTGCTGTGCAGATGAATGAATATTTATCAAATGTATTGTTATATGAGAGGTTAACCACTACGTCGACTACAAAAAGGATGCCGAACTTTCCGCAAATGTCCCGAAAGCAAAATTGGCAAGTCACGCAGCCACTGCCAGGTGAACGAGACTATGAAATAGCAAACCCCATCACTGTTCTGCGGGAGAAAGCAAGGGGTTTCAACCTTGTAATTAAGAAAGCTCAGACTAATAATTGTGGCCTTCCTAGGATGTTGGCCTTTTTAGTAAACCTAAATTATTTTATTGCAGCCTACTAGTAAATGGGATGCACAGGCAGACGCAGAGGCCGAGCAGGCACCGTGGGGACTAACTGTTCAAATGGGGTGAAGCAGCGGTGTTGGCTGTGGCTTACTCACAACCATTGCCGGTAAGGCTTTGCATGGTGAGGTGGCACTGTGACACACAGCCCCAGGCAATTTGTAAAAAGGGCGAATGCAGGCCCAGATAAGATAAGTAGCTGCCCACTTTACAAATTGTAGCTATGCTTTGCATGCGTAGGAGGACTTTATGCATAAACTGGTCCCAGAAGGTGTTAACGTGTTTATGTTCAGCCTGAAGAGTGGTGTCACCTTCTGTGATTCCTGGGTGTAATCCTTTAACTGTACAAGTCAGAACTACATGAATCATTGGGCTAGAGATCTAAAAATAAGGTGTAAGACTTCGAATTAAAAGGAGGTATATCTGGTGGGGCTGTACTGAAACAATGTGCCTTTTAATCTCTTTATTATTGGCTGCAGGTACAGTCTTCTGATACTCCTGAAGCTCAAGGTGATGTTAAGTAGCCTAAACTCCTTGCGAGCCCTGAGGAAAAAGGGAAGTCTTGTAATAAAAACCTGGAGGAGCGATTGTTATCCTCTGTAGGTGGATCCAGTGCATAATGGCTGGCTGGTATGTGCTGGGGTTTTGGGGAGCAGCAGAATTAATATGAGCATACATTGCCTATTTTTTTTTCAGTATGTAGTTTTTGCGTTACAACTAAGGTGTTCCAATAGCTTGCTGTTGCCAAAGGGGACGATTCCCATCCTTCCTTCTGCCTCCCTATCTTTCTTTTTTTTGTGCCTGCAGCTAGAGCAATTCTGCTGCTTCCTTTCGGTACCAGCAATAGCGATCTGGCTTGGAGAGCTAACCTATTTTGAAAAATCATTCTGGGCAGAAAAAAGTTGTTTTCTGCTGATTTAGTTCCTTGTTCAGCCTGAGCTCATCTCTTCCCTAAGTCCTCTCACTACAGCGCTACTGCGTCAGATGAATCTTGGTTGTGGCATAAGGAAGAAGTTTGCAGTTTGTCCATTTCAGAGGTCACTAGATCAGCTTCACTGTAAGATGAGGCTTTTATGTAGCGCTGTGGAAAAAGAAAAAGCTCCTCAATTTTTTTTTCTTTGCCTGCCAACAAAGGTGAAAGATTTTTCTCTATTTAAAATAATGCGGCAACTCCCAAACTGCGGTAGGTGTTTGTAGCACTGGGATGAGGAGAAAGGAATAGGAAACACTTGAGAGGGCTGGGGGAGAAGGTGCCCGAGAACTGCTCTGAAAGCTAACTCTGGGCAGGAAGGATTGTAAATTAGAAATTTCAGAGAGATTTACCAATTTCTCAAGCTACAAATACAGCGTTACGCTACAGTTCTGTGAAGCTAGCGCTCTGTCAGGAAGCTGGCACCTCTGCCCCAATCTGTCTTCCAGAAACTTGTTCTGGCCTTGGTGCCACCACATTCATTGCTGCTGGCACAGTAATTTCTGTGATTGTACGTGGGACCGGCTCAGTAAAAACTGAACCAGCACAAAAACAATCTTTCTGTTTCCCCCAGGTTACTTTTAAGCAAGCTCCCGTATCGCCAAAGGAGTGCTTGCAAGAGCGTAAGAACACACATGAGCGAGTTGCCTGGAGGTAAGGAGAGAGAAAGAGGGAAGAGACTGCCTTTTTCTGACACTACCGCAGCCTAAAGTGTTCGTGGAACTATCATTTTATTGTGCTCAGCACTTTCATATGTGGTTCATCCCCTGAAGTAGTTGCATCATGAGTGAATAAGGTAGAAGTGTGGGAGCAAGGAAGTATCTTCTCTGATTTCTGTTGGGGAAATTGAGGCTCAGAGAATCAAACGACTTGCCTAAGAGTAGAAAGGCTGACTTGCCAAGAGCCGAATTCCAGTCTCCTGATTCATAGCCTTGTGCCTTATCCAGAAGACCAACCTTTCTCTATTAGCATTTCCTTTCTCTCCGCCCTGTTTTGAGAGGAGGCACAGTAGCATTGTTCTGTGTCAAACAGACTCAAAGCATGACACAGGAACGCTTCCAGCAGAATGGCTTGAACAACCTTTGAGTTTATCATTAATCTGGAAGCCATGACTTTTCTTGGAATGGCTTCTGCATTAGAACCTTCCTCAGGACCAGTAACCACAAAAGCTTTAACCATCAAAAGGCCTGACGGTGTTTAAATAAGAGGCCTTTGAGATTAAAAAAAAAATACTTCAAACAACAAAAGGTTTCTTAAGGCATAGAGGATTGGAAATTACTGATCAGGGGACTGTGTGAGGCTTGAGATACAGTGGACGAGAAAACAGGACTTAACTTTACTCCATAAGGGGAGAAGTGAATGATTTTTTTATTATTATCTTTATTCCCAGTATGATGTACCTTATTAGGAGAGCCATATTCTAAAGTACCTTAGTGCCTGCTTGGCTGCTTAACCAGGCCAGTGACAAGTGGCTTATCTTTGATCTCAGTCAGATAGCTGGGAACAGGAAATAAAGACTTAACAGTTTGCCTATGCTGCTTTTGTATCGCAGCAGGCTTTGGCAGACTGCGTTGGGCAATGCCTCTGCTAAGCACCACTGAAGAGCCATCACCCTAGGCTTGACAAATATCACGTCAAACACTCAATCCTTTGCTGTAGGAAGTTTTTAGCGGTGGTTTTTTCCCCTTGCCCCCCCCCCTTTCTCCTCTTGCTTGCCCCATGACAATCCCTGCCAGAGCAGGAAGCTTAATTCCTTACAGCAACCGAGGTGTTAACTGCGCTAGCGCAGCAGCCAGTGAAAAGCAGGAGGGAGGACTTGTCTTTGGACTTGATAAGTGGAAAAAAAAGGGATCTTAAAACACTGGCTTTAACTGGAAGACAGGAAGTGAAGCACTGGATCAAACTGGTCTAAGAATTCTGGTATCTTGCCTCCGGCTATAGCCAAAGTCAGCTGACAAAAATAATAGTGATGCACCTGGCTGTCGTTATGCAATGCTACAGGAGGGGAATTCCGTCCTGCTTTTTGCAAAGATCTGCATATGCCCAAAGTTATGACATGTTCTTGCGCTTCGTGTCAGTTGCTGACCAGGTTTCGGTAATTACCAGTGCCATACTGCAATTCTCTAGTTCGCATCACTCTCGCGGGATAATCCCTGTGCCGTAGATTCAGATCACGGCAGAACAAAATTGCGTGCAGGGTAGTCACAGGAATAGAGGGATCTATCGATATGCTTGCATGATTTTGAGTAAGGCCTCTTTAATTTGTTTGGGTTTTTGCCTTTTACTTGGGAAGGCTTCTCGGTTTCTGTAGATCATTTTGGCCCATTATTGTGGTCCTCCCTGGGCATCAGCTTATGGCTACTGTTGGAGAGAGAAAAACTGTCAAGAACGTGTCTCCACTCACACTGTCCTTCCTCCAGTAACTTTGTTCAAGGACTTCCTGAGCCACATCCAGTCTCCGTGTATTCAGATGATGGGAGCGTGTAGATCTTGTACAGTGAAGCACTTCATATGGTTAGTTTTCCTCTAATTTTATTACAGGTTGTTTTCATTTTAGGGAAGGGGTAGGGATAGAGTTAAAGTTTTTGGGATGCTATACGAAGTGTAACCCATTCATCTTTTTCTTAAAAATAATATCGAGAAGCAGTTTGTACCGTAGATGCTGGCGTGTATGTGAGATACTGCCTCAATTTCTAACATGCAGTCTTAAGGATTGTGTTTGAGTAGCCTGTTCCTGCAAGCCCTAAGAGTTAGACTTCAAAAGAGCTGGGGGAAAATAGGGAATGCTTATTGATGTTTTAGTCATAACATGGTATTTCTATTGCCTGGAATATTGCCCTTAATTTCACATCGGTTTAGGCTGTATAACCTACAATAACACTTTCCTCCTGAACAAATGAGTAGCCACTTCTGTTTTGAGCCACAGAGTTTCCCAGGTACCTTGGTCTGTGTCTCTTCAGTAGCGTCATGGGCTAGAGAAGTAGGTGAGAACCAGGAATATAAGCTGTATTTAGGGAAGCACCTAAATTCATTCTTCCCGAAAGGCCGCAGTTTACTATCTGAGATTTTGCAAACCAGCCTGAAGATAAGAAAGGAAAAGTGTTTAGTCGCTTCGTATGCCTGCATTGAGAGCTTGCTTTACGTCCAAAACCAAAACTCACATCGACACTCCAGCTCCTGGGTTATAACCTCCCGGGGCTTTCCCAGCTTCAGCTAGCCCAGAGGAGTAGCACCCCTTTCCCTCCTATAATCCTGCCCAGATCACTCCCGTGACCTGCAGGGATGCCCTCAAGTTGGGGGCGTTTCTCCAGCTGTTCCACCTTGTGAATGAAGTCTGTCCAAAACTGTTGTGCCACGGCCAAGGTGATCAATTAAAAAAATGAAGGAGCTTCTAATATTAGATGTTCATGAGCTAAACGTGTTTGGATGCAGGCGCTTAGCAGAGAGAAATCCGGGTTGCGTGCTTTCCTATTTGTTGCCTTGGTGCTTCTTTTACCGTAGAGCAGCACAAGCAACGAGACGCTGAGCTCCGAGCACCCTCCGTGTTAACATGCCATCCCGTTGGCATCTTCTAACCCCATCGGTGAAAATGCAAGAGAAAAGCGTCTACCCTCACCTCCACCCCCAGCTACCGCCTTGAAGAATGTTTCGTTTGCCGTCTCTTTGTCGGTGCGTGCTTTGGGGTTGTGTGTGTATGTGTAGGTAAAGTCTAAGTTTGGTTTAGAATGCTAGAACCCCTTTCCTGCTTTATTTTACATCATCAATCATAGGGAATCCAAGAAATCCCCGAAGACCTAAAGGTCTAGTCCTAGTTTCTCATGGTTTTGGGGCACTGCTGGTTTGTACCTTTCTTGGGTTTTTTTTTGTGGGAAAGAACATGAGAAATTGTGTTCTTCTGGCAAGAAACTAACCCACAGCCATAGAATTATTTCAGCATAATATCTAAATATAAGAATGTAGCTGTTCTTCTCTTTAATCTTCTAGAGCGAACGTCACAGACATTTTGATTATCCTGTGTGCCCCATAGGATTCTTCTACTGTGATTTCAGTTATAAATTTGACAGGGGTGTAACGATCCTACTGTATGACGAACTGTGAATCTTGAGGCAAGTTTTGCTTGCGGGGTGGAGAAAGATAACTCCCGTTTATAGGAAATATTGTAGAACCACGAGTGATGGTAGCTGGGCAAAATTAAGGTTATAAGGAAAAGTCCCGTTAAGTTGAGATGGACTACAGAGCAGGGAGAATAGCAAGCATTGGGCAGTCTCTTCTGCTTAACTACCTGGGTTAGCGTATGGATTAGCAGATTACAGAGCGGCGCTTTCTGCTGTGGTTCACTTCTATGCATCCCAGTAACCTTTGCTTTAAAAAAGGATAGTGAGAAAAAGAAGAGTAAAAAACCTACCGGTTACGTACCTCGCTTTGAGTGCTCTTTGAGGCTGCTCTTGTTATTTTATTAATGTTTCCTTTTCAGGAATACTAATTCATTTAACTGCATTTTCACATGTGATAGTGTATTGTATTCCCAGAGTAAAGATTGGGGGGGGGGGTGTGTTGTGTTTAAATCTTGTTAAATCTGCTAACTAAATGCAGCCTTGCATGACAGCTGGGTGTGTTCCTTCGAGTTCTTCTCTTTACAGGTGTGTCTAACCCCCCTAGATGTGCTTGTTCCTTACTGACCCCACCACCTCGTCCAAATTTGGGCCTGTGGGGTCGTTCCCACGGTGTTCACCTCCTCTGCTTGATCTAGCTGGGAGATGTGTTTCAGATTTGGATCCGGGATGCTCGGAAGGTTAGGTAGATTTTTTAAGTTGACCATTGTGCTTTAATCAGCTTGCAACTTCACTGTTACGCTAGCGAGTATAGTCTTCTGTCATCGCTGGCGATGTGTGACCACCAGGCCCGCGCGCAACTGGGGAAAACGCGGATAGCGAGCGCGCTTGCTCCCTCGAGGCTTACAGAGAGGGGGGAGGCAGGGTGGCGGAGGGATGCTGCCGTGGCAGGTGGCTTCTAGGTGCTGAAAAACAGGAGAGCGAGGGCTAACGCGCTAGCTACCTCTCGGGCCGGCCTGGAAGAAACAGGCTCGAAGCACCCCTCCTCTGCTCGGAAACGAGAGGGCTCTAGCAAACGGAACCGGACTCTTTTCGTTCTACGCCTGCCTACCGCCAAGGAAGGGAAGGGGGCCGGCGGATCGACCCCTTCGCCGTGGGGAGAGGGGGTGGCTCTCCCCTGCCGGGGGACGCCGTCCTTCCCGCCCCCGCGCCGTTCCACTCCTCCTCCCCGGAGCCGGGGCGGGGGG
>NW_008824358.1:3519604-3525048 GCF_000699105.1 Pygoscelis adeliae | reverse complement strand
CCGGCTAAAGGAGCCGGTGCCGAGCTGGGGGAAGCGCCGGGTGTCGGCTGGTTCTTATTTATGTGCGGTGAGGGGACGGCTGGCTTCTGCCCCTTCCACCGTCTCCCTCCTGACTGAAGCCCGTAGGCGGGCGAGTAACAGTCCGAAAAAGGGTGCCCGGCATCGGCTTCGGACGCCGGGTCCCTGTCCGCGTAGCTTGCAAAGTGGGGCTGATGGGAGAAGGTAACGAAGCAGCGGCGCGGGGTCGTTCAGGTTAGTTGCGCCAAGACCTCGTAAGGCTGTTCCGTTTCCGAATGGATCTTTGAAGTCTTAAAATTGTGCCGTTAAAACGTTTAGGCGTGAAATAAGCACATGGGTCCCGCATCTGGGCTGGAGGCGTCAACAGGCCAAAGGCTCTGGGGTGCTGGGCAGGATCCTGTTCGCACGGGAGCTTGCCGAGGAAGGAGAACGCGAATGAGTGAGAAACAGAGACGGCATAAACGCCAAGTAACGTAGATAAGGGATCGTGCGTTGAGCAGTTACAACAAAAAGCACAGTTAAGTTTCTTCAGGCTAAATTAAACCGAGCTTGTCATCTTTTCAGAAGGGGTTTCTCTGGTATCTTTCTTAGGGTTCAGAAAAACCCCCAAACTTAAGACTTGGCGGCATTAACTAGAAGAGCGTTTCTGAAAGATGCTTTCCTTCCTCAAAACTGGGGGGGGTGGGGTGGGGTGGGTTCTGTTACCCCTTACCAAAGTATGAACTTTCACTCCTGCTAAATATATAGCTGTGCTAACTGTCAACAGAGAGAGAAAATAACTTGCGTTTGTATGGAGGCATCTTTTAAAAGCGACGTTGCGTTTTAGAGTGGCAAAACCGAAGCAGGAGATGGCACTTTTCTTTCTTCACATATTAATGTATTTTCAGTGTAATTAGGAACCAGATAAGGAATTTTTCAGTAGGGGAAGTTCATAACTTCCTGGTACGAGCTAGCTTTTGTAGTTCTGTGTGGTTGTTTTTTTTTTTTTTTTTTCTTTTGGTTGCTGTTCTGTAATGTAACGCGATAGTAAAGAGGAAGTTTGTGAGCAGTTTTGTCTCTCTGTTAGAAACTGTACAGTTTATGGAGTCCTGGGTAGATTACTGCTTTCTAAAATAAAAACGCATTTACGCTTTTGGTTATTTTAGATTGAGCTAGAACGTGCTATAACAAATCTTCCACCATTGTCTCTTTTGCCTGAGCTGTTGCAGGAGGTTATAAGCGCGTAGATTATTTGCTTTTGCTTTTCAGAAACGGCTATTGCCGTGGAGGACGTAGGGTCACCGGTGCTCTGTACCGAGAGCAGTGACATCGAGGTCGCAGGGCAGCACCGCTCCCGTCCGTGTCTCGCTGCAGTCACCTCGGACCGTAGGGTTTTGGGCGATACTTTCGCGTCTTCCGCGGAGACCCGCAGCTGCTTTGCTTTCACACGCAGATGTTGCTGGAGAGGCCGTTCGCAGGGCGCTCCTAGTCGAGCAAGAAAATGGCAAACCGTGTAGTCCCTCCAGAGCCTCCTTCCTTTGAGCGAAGGAACGAGACAGAACGTATGGACCCTTGATCCCGTTGTTGCTCTGCTTGGTGGCAGCGTGTCGCGCTTCCTCCCGAATGGCACAGGCCCTGTTAAACTTTAAACCGGCCCAGGTTTCTCATCGTGGAGAGGCCTGATGGAAGCGTTGTCTGGAGTTCCTGGGGTTGTCCTTTTGTTCCTGTTTGTACTGCTCAAAACAGTTTAGAATAAGCCAGCCTTCAGTTCTTGAACGAGGATAAGCTGGCTGAACTCCTGGTGCTGTTACCGCTTTTACCTCTTTTCCTTGCGTATGGAATCGGGACGCTTGATCTCCTGTATTCTCTCTTAAATTATTTCGTGTAGCATTCAGGGCACGGGGGAATAAACAATTTTATAACAAAAAGAACAAGAGGCAGGTTGAAATATGTTGCGTAATGGTTTCTATTGCTGGCATGCATTTAGGCAATTATAATTAATTACAAATACAAATTAAACTCTTAAGCACTTAGATGAAGGATTAGCCAGATTTTTGCTTTTCTTCCATTTCAGATGCTTTTCCGAGTAGTTGTGGGCAGGTTGGTAATATGAGCAGCCGTGCGTTTCTCTTCCAGAATCGGCAGAAGAGAGTTTGTTTTTTGACATAGCTCGTGTTTGTTTGACACACACGGCAGGACCTGAAGAGGACAGGTCTTTAGCAACTGCGTGGGAACTAACAGACCTCTGTGCGTGAGAGCAGGTTGTGCAATAGTTAAGCCGTGCCACTTCACAAGCACAGTGCTGATTTACAGAAATAGGGAACGCTGAACAGCCCCCCGCTTCGCTGCAGAGTGCGGGCAATAATACCCTTAGTTCGCGCAAACGCTTCTGTGTGTTTCCTCTCTACGCAGAACGTGATGACACCAGCAATCGTGGTAGAGAGGATAACGTGATTCTTAAATAGAGCGAGAGAGAACCAAGATAAAACGAAGCTTAATGTTTAATCTCTGGAAGCTACCGCATCATTGAGCTTTACTTTCCCACAAACACACCTGCTGTTAGGCAGTGGGTTTGCCTTCAATGACATTTGTTTCAACCACAGCCCCGTAAAGATCACTGAGCCCACAGTTTTAAAATAAAGCGCTCTTAATAGGTGAGAAAAAAGTCCTCTTAAGCAAGCATTAATAGAGCATGAAGGGAAATTATTGGTTAAAGCAGAAGGAGTTAGACTTGAAGCGATGGTGTTCTACAGTAGTTTCGAACAGCAAGGCTGGAGCCAGTTTTGACAAGTACGTAATGTATGTGGGTGTACTGTGCGTCTGCTTAGCAGCTATGTAAGCATGTGCATCTCCGAAGTGAGATGATTAGCAAGCACTTTACTGCAATTTTGTCATTATAACGTCGAAAATAGATCTTTAATTTAGTAGATGGATACGTGTCTGTATTTGTGGCGCGCCGTGTTACGTAGGAAGGGAAAGGCGAGATTCTTTCCTCAATTGCATGATGGAAACGGGAGGCTGACTGATAGGCAGCAGTCGCTCCTCACTGCTGGCAGAAGTCCTCTGTTGTCTGGTCCACTGGACTGCGCTGATAAATACAACAGCATAAGTAAATTCAAGCGTGAAAGTTGAATAGCCGTACGCTGGGGTGTGAGCTCGGTTTTGTGAGAAGCTCAGACTTCTGCTCTCTCTTTGAAACCAGCTTTACGTCATTTCTAGGCTTTTTTTTTTGTTATCAATGCCCGTCCCCCTGCCCTTTGCTGGACTTGCGTATTTTCCAGAAAGAGAAAATATGCAAAGCTTATTTAAAGGAGGGTTAGGTAAAATCTGGGACGTCTCTAGAAAAGGGACCATCCTTGTAAGTAACTGGACCTAGAGTAGTGGCTAATGTGTATTTAATGTGGCAGCTCGTGGTCTATTTTCAGAAAATTATTTAAAAACTACTGGATGGGACGTGATCAGTTTAGATATTGCATTTTGATAAATTGTTAACAAGGAATATAGAGAGGCCTAAACCGTAGTTCTCAAATGTTTGGCATCAAATACAGCCTGGAGTTGAAATGCATCGTGCCTTTTAAAAAGGCATTCGAGATTTGGAAAGGCACTTGTTGTTGAAGACGATTCCGGCATCAGAGCTGCTTTCACGTACTGCCATTCCACAGTCGTCTGTAGGTGCCTTACAGTTGAAATGTGCATTCAGGTAAGACCAAGGTGACATCTCAGAGAGGAAGTTCTTTCCATCCCTTCTCCGCTTCTCTTAATTACTTTATCTCTTAGGTTATAATATTTCCTGACTTTGAGCGTGAACCGCTGTAGCGCTGGAAATGTTTTGCGATCAACAAGTCCCAGGCATAAAGTCCAAGCTTTGTGTTGGCAGGTATACCTAAATCATTGTAGGTGCAACAAAAGAGAAGCCTTTATTATGGAGTTAAGATTGGAATCCAGCTCTTTGCCAAAACTCATATGCTGCGGACCTTAGGCTGTATAGACCTTGGGCAAAAGGAAGTAGGAGATCTTTTACCCTTTCAGCGTTTTCAATACATTTAATAACTATTTTGCTTATTATGTTGAAGTCCAAGCACTTTTTTCAGTGCTGTGCCACAGGATGTTGCCTGTCATGTTTGTTTGTGATGCTCAACCTCGCTAGAGTAGGATGCTATTATATGAAGATGACAGAGAGCTCAGTAGACATTTCCATAAGCTATGTTCTTCTGATCATGCAGCACCGTGATGATTCAACTTCTACAATATTTACTTACCCTCTGTTATTTGTTTTTCACATGCCATCCCACTGTTGTCACTGTTTGATTGACTATCCTGTTTGATGTTCTCAGTAAGATATATTAAATAGCTTGTTACTGTCTGGCAATAAAACATCACTTGAAAAGTACTTACGCTCTTGCTAAGTTAATGTCTTTCTAACCCCCCCATTTAGGAGTTCTGCTGTCTCTTATTCTTGTCTATCACTCGTGTTTCCCAAAAACCTCTTTTTGACTACCGCCCTGTAGCTTTTACTGAGGTTTCGTTGTCTGGGGAGATACCGCAACTGGAAGCTGGCCCTGTGGGAGGTGGGCAGCTCAAGATGTAGAATTCAATACCAGCAATCAGGTATTTTCTGAGCCCACAGTGATGGTATTCAACCCAGGAGGGGTTGGTTGGGTGGTTTTTTTTTTTTGCATAATTTGCATAGTTTCTGCTTCACTATAATAGGAACTAAATCAATCAATTCTGAGGAAACATCTTCACTTTCAGAGGACATTTGAGAGAACATAGGACTGGCAGTACCTGTACTTTGAGAGGACAACCAGTCCTAAAAGTGTATTACAATTAAAAGGATCAACCAGTCCCGCAAAATTATGGTTTGTTTTCTGTTGTATAAAATCCTCTTTCATCAGACAGGTACTCTCTAATAGCTAAAAGAAGCTACGCTCTAGGTGGGATGGAGGGGAGGGCGTCCTTTGCTAATTACTTAGGTGGCGTTGATACCTGAGGCTTCATTTAAAATCTGTTCTCTCACCCCCCACCTTCAACGTGTGCGTGTACATAAGAAGAAGAGTAGATTGTCTGAGAAGGTAGTACCAAGTGGAAAGACGGTCATATCAATCAAAGAGCCTGGATTTTCTAATTCTTACATCTTCTGCTGCTCGTTAAGCTCTACGGTGTACTAACATTGAAAATGTTTTGTTTTTAAGGTGGCCCCGAGCCCTACATTGAAATATTTGAACAACCCAGGCAAAGGGGCATGCGTTTCAGATACAAGTGCGAGGGAAGATCGGCAGGCAGCATTCCAGGAGAACACAGTACTGAAAACAATAAGACGTTCCCTTCCATACAGGTAAATGCCGCTTTTATCCGTGAATTACCATTGCCCACATTAACATTGTGCTGTAGCTGTGCGTTGGACTCGGTGCAGTAACTAAAATGCTTTTCATTTCATGTTCTGTTAC
>NW_008824358.1:3512314-3519520 GCF_000699105.1 Pygoscelis adeliae | reverse complement strand
TTCCCTGGCATGCAAATGTAGTTGCAGCAGAGTGGAAAAAGAGTTCTTTGCTCCTAGTCATTAAAGGTTTTGTTTCAAATTTACAAGAAGAGGAGGAGGTGTAGAGGTAGTTAACAAAGTGCTGGTGGAGAGGGAATTCAGTGAAGTTACTCGTTGCCTGGGAATCATTAGGTATTAGCTTTTTCTGTATGCACATTTGCCCTGGTTTCTTAGTGATGTGACTTGGGTTTGTTTTTACTATATTTGGACTGCAGTATGAATTTTGGGAGAGCTTTGAAGGAGTTTGCGTACCAAATTTGAAAAGGCTTTGAAAAGCTGCTGGGTGCAACATGAAAGAAGGCACTTTGTACAAGTGAGCAAAGTAAGAAAGTGACTTGCAGCCAGTGATTAGGTGATGAGGCTCTGCAAAAGAAACTACCGTGAAGTATGTGAAGTCAGAAGGGGATACAGAATTTAAAAACGAGCTGAGAAAGGGGAATTATGTGGTCAGAGCACCTGCAATGAAGACGATTTGAGTGGTTGCATTATGGATGGGTTGGGAAATCCAGAATGAAGGGATTCAGAGTAGCCCTAGCAGCCGTGATCAAAGCAGGGCAAAGATACAGACGGTGGAGGTGGAATGGAAGTGCTTTGGCAGTAGCTTTCATATGTGGGACGAAGGAATGTGTCAAAGACCCTAGACAGGTAGGGTAAGGGAGAAGAATTTTTCGTCTCTATTTGAAGTTCTAAGTTGCTAGTGTTTCCTTGATCTCTTTCAATTTGGAGAAGATCTTTCAGAGATGAGATTAGAAGAGAAAGCTCAAATATAAATGGGAAGTGACGAGTACTTGCCATCTGGAAGTACGTTACAGTGCCCAGGAACAGAAGCTGTGCATCTGTGTTTGCAGTGTGCGCAAGTATAAAAAAAAAGTGTAGCCAAAGATGGAGTCTCTGGACCCACAGCAGAAAAAGAACAGATACAGAGGACGTGAAATCGGAAAAAATATGAGATGTTTTAGGCTGAGGCATAAAAGTTCTTTAAGAAGAGGGAGAGTTTGAGAAAGATAGTGTTGGCAGTCATGTGTTGAGCAGCAGAGCGAACCTCTCCTACATAAAGCAACCGTGCAAGCTGGTCTGGCCCTGAAGCCAGAATTACTAAGGGAAGAAGCAAACGAGAATGTCCCCCGCTGGACTACCGCGGTGCCAGATTTGGTTAAGGAATGCAGGAGATGGAGATCTTGCCAGACTCTTTTTTTTTTTCAGCACTCTACCAATTGAACAAGGAACTACGTAGGCTGCTGGCAAGAGTAAATACTTTCAGACTCTCAGCCTAAGGCTGTGTCAGGGCGCAAGTTGGACAGGCAGTGTAAGCCCTTGATTCCTCTTAGCCTGGACTGTGCTGCACATGGCGGCCAGCCAGAACCCAAAGGGAAGATGGGACATGGTAGGTGACCGTGCAATCCTGACATAGCTTGTTCTTTTTTAAAGGTGACTGTTGATGACAGAGCTGATTGTTACCGATAGCAGGTGATTTCTAGGTGAATTCCTGCCTCCCTGAAGCCCGTTAGGAGGCTTTGGTGCTGATTAGCTGCTGGGGGAGTCCCCTCTAGAGATGGAAACATCAATGAGGATGAGAACAGAGAGGCTAGGAAGAGGTTAAACTTCGTGATGCGGTTGAGATGAAGAACATCGAGGAAGAACTGGAGAATCAAAAGTGGCTAGATCAGGCTTCAAGTTCAAGGGACTGGGTGAGAAATGAGGGAGAAATGATGTAATAGTTGAAGGAGGTGAAGGAGTGGTGGGAGTTTTATTTTAAGGGTAAAAAGTAACGGCGGCTTGTATGAAGGCCAAGGAAGGAGCCAAATTGGAGACTGAAGAAGCTAACAGATGATGGAAGCTAGAAGAGCACAGGTCAAGTCAAAGGTTTGAGGTGTCCACAGGATATACGATGGATCCTTGGAGTCTCAGGAGGAGGAAAGAAAGGGCTGAAGGAGGAGAGGAACAGTTAGTTAGTTATAGGGCAGGGGAAGTGGAGGAGGCGAGCTCGCCTCTGCACAAATGTGTGCCCGAGCAAGTCTTGTATTTGCTTTCAAGTTGTGCTTCAAACAATTTAGGCCAAACTGGTTTTGTTTTTTTTTTTCCTTTCTTTTTTTCTTTTTTCTTTTTTTTTTTTTTTTACACTCACCCACGCAAGCCTTGGTGACTTCACTGGTAGCCGTCAGCAGGAGAGAAGATTTTTATGCACCTCAGAAACGCGTGTTGAATTAGGCTGATGACTGCTGTGAAAGCTCTAGTAGGAGCTTGAGAACTGAGCGCCCCCCTTCTTGAATAGAAGATTGAATAGTCATCTGAGAATTAATTTAAAAAAAAAAAAAAAAAGATTTCGTAGGGGATTACGTCATGCTGTATCTGTTAAGATCTTCTTTCACTACTTAGTGTTCCATGGACGGGTGATAGCCTTATCCCTGCGGCTTCAGGAGCTTTTTCCTGAGATCTCTGGAGCTAGACCTGTCCTTCAATAAGCATTTGTATGTGGTCACCTACGTAGAATTTTGCATCTTTCATTGTAAGGCTAGATATGATAATGAGATACGTCCTGTTACGTTTGGTCTTACAGCATTACAAGCTGGTTTACTCTTAGGTCTAAGCTTCTATATTACCTCCGGCCTTTTGCACAGGGATGAATTCAACTCATATAAAGAGCCCTGGTAAGATGGTGAAGCAACAGATCTCCAGCCTCAAAAAAAAAAAAAAAGGGGGGGGCGGGAATTCTTTAGAGCCTTTCAGACTTCTTTCCCATTCTTGCAGTAGGGTAGTTAAGAGAACTGAATGGATTGAGTGTCAAATACTGGCACCAGCGGAATTTTATTGTTACAAATAACCAGCTTCTTTGGCAAAACTAGCAGGCGAAGTATCTTGTCTTACTTTCTGAAGTAGATGAGAGATAATTCTGAAAAAAAATTCGCTTTTCAAATATTTTGCCGAAGAGTTGGTTTTTCAGCGTAAAGTGAACAGAACTGAAATGGAACGAAGAAAACTTCTGAACGTTCCTGGCTTTTATGAAGCAATAATGCCGTTTACTCAGCTGTGGTATTTCTTCCGTAGAGTATTTTAGGATAGAATGTATTTTCTGTTACATGTGGGGACTTCACTAGCCCTGGTATCTAAAATAAATAACCTCGCGGTTTTTGTAGATTCTGAACTATTTTGGAAAAGTCAAAATAAGAACTACGTTGGTAACGAAGAACGAACCCTACAAGCCGCACCCTCATGATCTGGTTGGAAAAGACTGCAGAGATGGCTACTACGAAGCAGAGTTTGGGCCAGAACGGCGAGTCCTGTCGTGAGTAATGGAGTTGCTTGGGATTTCGATTAATTATGAAAGTGATTGGCTAATCTTATGTTTTAAAACTCCGACTAGTGATTAAAAGGCCAATTAGTATGCTGTCTTTGCTGAAGATTACTAATCCATCTCGGGGAGAGGGCAGCTTCTCTTTGAAGTATTTCCTTCTTTTTTCAATACTTCACACGCTCCTCTTCGGTCCTGTTCTTTTCCTGTCGCCCTTTTCTTTCCTTTGTTCATTCTCCTAACGTCTGCCTCCTTTTCCTTTCTCCCACTTGTCTGCTTTTTTTTTAGCCTTGTTCAGTAACACTTCTTACTCTTGAGCGTGACTCTCTCCTACGTGTGAAAATGATGATTAATCGAGTGGGTAACAACAACATTAGAATTAGTACTTCACGGTGATAAGAGATTTAGGGAAGTTCACGTCTTCCATGAGAATTATATTTGGACTTTCTGGAAACCGGTGGAGGAAGTTTGTCCTGGCTGAGTATCACGTCATTTAGAAGTTAATGGTTGTGACACATCTAGAAACGTGTTAGGAGCTGTCTCTGGTGTTGCTGTTTGTTTGGGCTGGGGGGTTTTTTTTGAGTAAAAAATTTGAGATTCTGCTCAGGACCAGCTCTGCAGAGCAAGCGTGCCGGGGAAGGATCTACTTGTGGATGCAGTAAGGAAAATTCAGGCTTTGTATGAGGTGTGTTGCTCTGTGCCATTCAGGGGGATGTTAGGAATATCTAAAAAACGACTGTATTTGATGGCATTTCCTGTAAGTTTACCAAGTCTTATGGAATGAAGTAAAAGCAGAGTAAACTGCAACAAATGTCGAGTGATTAGTGCCAGAGAGGGGAATTTAGAATTCACAAGCTGTTTGTGGTTCACAGTTTGCGATGTAGAAAATTTGGAAGTAGGCTATTGCTTTGGGGTAAACATAACTGAGCTGGGAAGAAACAAGGTAAATATTTCCGTGCGTAAGTAGCTCTTACGCGCTGCTCTCAGGCTGATGTGATTCTGTTGATGTTAGTGAAATTACTCCGTATTTATGTGGGTTTAGTCAGTAGAACACTATTAAAGGAGAGAACTGAAGGCGCAGTCTGTTTGAAGATGATGATTGCCTGATGGCGAAATAAACAGCCGTAATAGTGGAGATGCTTCTTCAACGTACAGCCCAGGCTCGAGTGGTCATGAATGTGCTGCAGCGTATTCAGGTGGCACGTAGCACATTGACTGTACTGACTTTTGCTGTTACAGATGCTAACAATTTTATTAGTTTATTGTTTTCAGCTCCGTTCACAGTGCTGTCCTAATTGGCAAACGGTAGAAAAGGATTAGTAAATGTAATGCCTGTAATTTCTCCCCCACTGTCATACCTCTCTAGAAAGGTCGGGCTGTCCCTTCAGGCACTCACCTTCCATCTTGATTGGGGTAACCTCATCCTCGGCGGCTTCCCCGCAAACAGAGGTCCCCCTTCACCGTGTCTAAAAGGCGGTCGCAAGTATCTTAAACTGTTAAGGGACGGTGCACCTTCCTCTGACCATCCATTCAGCAGCTTCTCCTTTGTCTTCTCAAATCAAGCTTCCTCGCCCAAGGGCGAAGGATGTCTGCCGTTCTAGCCCATCCCACTTCCCGCTCTCAGCTCCGTGCCTTCCGATCCAAAGCAAAAAGGCCCGATTGCTTAACACCTTTTCTGGTTATGTATTACGTTCACCGGGCGCAGGAAGACGCTGGTGGTTGTTTTTACCTCTTGGCGTTCTGTTGCACAAGGCCGAGCGCGCGAGCACGAGGCGAGCCTGCAGAGGGGCCGTTACAGGACGTAACGCCAAAAAGCATTGGGATGCTCTGCAAAAATTTATTGGCAAATTTTGATTTCGTCTCCGTTATATGTGTTGCGTCAAATCCTGTTCTTTGGCGTACTGCTGGGTCTCCATTTCACTTAAGGCACTTGTGATCGTTCGCTATGTGTCCATCAATTCTTCTCAATATCGTTAGGTTATAAGCCTCTCAGTTTCTTACAGAAGAGTAACTGGGCTACTTACACTTCACTGATAATGCGAAACTGGAAGCTTCAAATGAGCTTGACATCGGAGATCCTGACGGGAGGAGGCTAGAAACATTCTCTTTGAAAGGTTTCCAGCATCGGTACACTCATATTTTTATTTTTATTTTTTTTAACAAATCATTGGTTGCTATAAGATGAAAGAACAGTATGATCCATAATTGGATCTGGATGTTTAAAGTCATCTTCCTTTTTGTGGCCGGTGACTCAGTCTTCACATTCTTCTCTTCGAGTCCATGTTGGAGGAAAGCCTCGTACAGCATTAGCGAGCAGGCGATGTCCTCTCTTGGTACTGTTTACTGGCTGTTTACTCCTGCTGAGCATCCCAAACAGAGCAAAAATCCCCCCTCCCCCGCCCCGAACCGGAATTATCAATCCCAGATTTTGGGCCAGTTTGAGCAATTAATCTGCTTTCTGCTTGTTTGAAGTTCCCCGCGTAGTTCCGGTTGAACAAAGTGTTTTGTTCTGCCTGTGGTGTGAAGATCTTTGTTCTGCTGCCTCAACTTGATCAGAGCCCTGCCCGGCCGAAGCATCGCGGCAAAAGTATGATCGTTGGAGCTTGTGTGACTGCCTGTATACTCGGACTTTTACTTCCTAGTTTGCTGTCTCTCTCCACGTGGATGATATCATAGTTTTTAAAAACGTTTTTCTCTCCTTTTTTTTTTTTTTTTTTCTTCTTTCTTCTTCTTCTTCCCTCTCTCTCTTCCTACTTCTCCCTCTCCCTTCTCGTTATCTTGCTTGCTTCCTGTCAGCTAGCGTCGATGTGAAACCCCGCAGCCTTGCTGAGGTTCTCGGCAGTTTCTCCTCTGAGCCGGCCCTCTGTTTCGCCATAGCTAAACAGACACTTTCACTGTGACAGCGCGCGTTTAAGAAAACGTTTATAATCTGAGAATTATTGGGGGGGGGGGAGGGCTTAAAAGCCCAGTTTCTCCCCCCGAGAGGCTTCGTTCGCAGGGTGATGGCTGTCAGTCCTTGCGTAGCCGGGTAGAGGTTTTCTTCGAGGCCGGTTCGGCATACGTGCTCGCTTGATGGTATCTGTAGCTTGCGGTGGGCGGCTGGAGAGCCTGGGGCTGCCGGATGGCGGTTTGGGGGTACAATACGGAACCAGGCCTGTTCGGGGACTTGGAGCGTGCTTCGAACTGAATCTGTAGAATACAGTGGGTGGTTTTTTTTGGGGGAAAAAAGCAATATGTGCTGTGATCAAGCCCTAAAAAAAGTACTACCTACACGAGAAGATAGAAACAGGATTGCTCATCAAGGTACAGTACAAACGAATGTCAGTAGCCACAATATGAAGCCGAAGCGCTTTAGTGAATTATGAGATGCTACTGCCTTTTATTTTCCTCGAGGTCACCGTATCAAGTTCAGGTTCAAAAGGGAGCTTACGCCTCCCTCTAGTGAATGGAGGTTCTGGAAGCGGAGCCGGCTTGCAGAGGATTCGGGACCCTCTGAAGAGAGGGTGTTGGGCGCAGGCGAGGGAGTTTAAGGAAATTAAACTTAATATCGTGCTAGGATAGTCTCGTTCAGAGCAGGGAAATGCAGAACTACTCTTGAGAGTGTTGGCGGGAGCAAGGAGCGTCTTTCGGTGCGTTAAGGTGGTGTTTTCGGCACGGCTAAAGCGAAGAACTTTGCAGCGTCGAAGGGAGGGAAATTGCCGGTGCTTCTGGAGAGAGGCGCCTGCTGGCGTGACCGATCTTCTGAGCTTATTGTATCATCGTGAAAGGCGGATTATTATTTTATTTTATTTATTTATTTATTTTATTTCCTGCTTTACATCCACTCAGCTTTGATGATGTCATGGTTTTTCCATGTGGGACAGAGTCAGATCGCCTGG
>NW_008824358.1:3507429-3512192 GCF_000699105.1 Pygoscelis adeliae | reverse complement strand
AGTCAGCTCGCCTGGGACTCCCCCCACCTCCCGCGCCGGGGTGACCTGCGCTCTTATGCAAATCAGGAGGAGCTGCAGCTCTTCAGAACTTTTCCATAACTACGTGAGATTTAAAAAGCCTGTTTTGGCTTGCTTCAAAAACCCTTTAAAGTAGCGTTTGAAATCTGCGTTCCCCGATAAAAGCGGGAGAGCAAATCCTTAACTAACACAAATCGGCAGGTTTCTTGATACAAATAATTGTCACGTTAATTTACCTGAGACTGAGTATTTAACTTCTAAATCACTGTCGGTTTACTGCAGAGTAACAATTCTTAACATAGAAACATACATTCTTAATAAAGAATATAAATTCTTTAGAACTTTATTTTAGTATTTTTCACTTCTGTTTCTGCTCTTACTTTAGAAAAAACCAGCGTCCCTGCTTTTCAGATCTTTTACACCCTTCTCAAAATATGCTTTTTATTTCTTACGCTGTATGTTATCACACTAGTCAACATCAAATAATTTATTGAATATTCTGCGCTGAAGACTTTTATTAGTTGCTGAAATCCTGCCACGTGTGCTTCAGTTTTCAGAATTTGGGCATTCAGTGCGTGAAGAAGAAAGACCTGAAGGAATCAATTTCTTTACGAATCTCGAAGAAGATTAACCCCTTCAACGGTGAGTAGAACGTACCTCGTTCACTTTGGTGAGGTTTTGGTTGTCCTGCCTTTGCTTTTGTGGCGGGGCTTTATTTTTTACCAAAAATTTTTTTTTTTTTTTTTTTTTTTTTTTTTTTTGGGAAACACTTTTCCTCTTCTGTGTCCCTCCTAGTCTTCCCTCACTGTCATCGCGTGATGAATCTATTTGGGTAGTTGCCCCTCATTTATTTTTTTTTTTATTATTTTATTTTTCTTTTATTTGTTTTTTAATCCCCAGCAGCAATGTGAGCTGCTGCTTGGACGGAAGCAATGGGATAGCAGCAGCAGCCTTCCCTGGAAACTTCTACAAGTATCTCAGGAATCAGATTCCCCAGTTCTGGCAGCTGTGAGAATGAGAGAGTGAATTAGCGTAACTCTGCAACAACTTAAACCGATACAAAGCTAGCTTGCCGCCGTCCCATCTCTTCTCTTGTTGTGACACTGGTGTTTGTGACCCCTCAGCCGGCCGGTTCAGGGAGCCGGTGACTCCCTGAAGCTGCCCCTCGCTTGATTTTACAGCACGGGAGCTGGTACAGGCACTCGGGAAGTCCGCAGCAGTGTCGGTCTCCGTCACGTCCGAGGCAAGTTGTGCTGCTACAGAACCACGCCTGTAAGGGCCGACCCACGGGCCGTAGTTTTATATCACAGCTGATCTGTGGGCTGCTCTCAAAAAGAGTCATCCTGCTCTTCCCTCCTTCCCTGGTCACACACTCCTACTACATTCCTCGCACCAGATACGGAGGCTGTGGTGCTACAGGGTGAACGGACTCGGCAAGTTGCTAGACACCAGCAAAAAAAAAAAAAAAAAAAAAAGTGGTTTCCCCTCAGATCAACTTGCTAAACCGATTCATCTCACAGCCACGTAATCGCCAAGTTCAGTGCGCGGAGGGAGCGGGGAACACGCAGCAAATCGTAGGGCCAGCTGGAGCGGGACCAGCGCTTTCAGCACGCAGGCACAACCGGGGGCAATTAGATGAAAAGCATAAACCCCCCCCAAACGATTAGCTAAGCGTTATTCTGAACGCAGTTACCTATTTGCTTAAGTGTGGCAAGAGCTTGGAGATTTTTCAAATACTGTTTGGTTTTTTTTTTTTGTAATACCCGCAGAAGTCTTGCTAAATTCGGGTAAGACCCTTCGTAGAGAGTTGAGAGCTGGATTTCTGGCTAGCTTCAAAATACATACTTTGCTTTTGTTCTGAACTGGGACAAAAAGAAGCATGTTGAACTTACTACAGAATGAGGAATGTTTTAGACCACTTCCTTAATTTTTAGAAGAGCCGTTTGGAGTCAGGCTGATGGTCCAAATGGTCCATCTAAACAATTATCCTGGTTCTGATAGTGTATGCACACAATAGCGTTTGTTTTTACGTGAGTTTAGTCCATCAGCACAATTTAAGCAGTTTAAGCGTTTTAGTTACGTTACCTTGACTCAGCCAGCTCTACCTTAATTTCAAACAAAAAAGGGGAATTATTCTGTTCAGCCCTCTTGGCTTTCTTTTACTCCATAAATAAAAAATGAGTTGACGTTTTTCTCTTGAGGTAGTGCAGTAAAAGGACATGCTAAAATCCCTTTCTGTACGTGTATTTCGCCAAAGAAACTTTAGCAACCACGTCGTTAGCTCTGTTCCTAGCGCCGCTGGGTGTAATAGCGAAGACATGTTTAACTCAAGTCATTTCACAGTCGATTTTTACAGTGGTTGGCACCTAACTCCAAATCCACTGATCATTTTTGGGCGATTGCAGCAGGTCGCGCTCGGTAGCATCAGGGCGGATCCTGGGCTGCTCTCCGCCAGTCCCCAGCAGCAGAGGAGAGCCTTGCTTGGGTGACGCGCAGGGCAGCGCCCTGCTCTGGGCAGGGGTTGTGCTGAGAAAGGGCCGCTGGCAATCCCCAGCCTGCGGAATCGCCTTCCGGCACTTGTTAACGTGTCAGCACAAAGCAAGAGCCGCTTGAGGATGGCCTCCAGCTGCTCCAGGGCAGTCCCACGCTAAGCAGAGCCCAGAAAGGCATAGGACCGAGGTCTAATAAAACAGGATTAGTGACAGAAATATTTTTATAGGTGTACATAGTTGATCAAAACAGTGTTTCGTTAGCAGCAGGCCCCGTAATGTTCGCTGCTTGATAAGATTGAAGGTTTTATGTATGGGTTTAGTTTGTTTGTTTGCTTTTTAAGGTCAGAAGAGCATCGCTGCATTCTCCCGAGATTGCACAGGCTGTATTGTATCCGTCCTGCGCTGTGCTTTATTTATGTGTCTTCAGAAAGGCATCTGACTTTTCTATTCAGGGAAGTTTCGGAGTTAGGTGCATCCTCTAAGCAGGTTGCAAGTTAGCGTTACTCATTTCGTGTATGAGCACCGTAAAAGAAATTTCAGGGAGCTGAAAACTAGCCTTCAGGCTGTTTGCGTGTTGGTTGTTTGTTCTTTTTTCTTCCCCACCTTCTTCTGGAAGAGTCAAACAGTCCCTGGCCTGAGTCTCCTTTCGGGACAGAGGTTCAGTATTGACCCTATTAACAGGTGCAAAATGCCTCCAGCCTGCCAGCATACGCATTACTTGTCTTGTCCGTGAGGGATGAAGTAATAGCAAGGCGTGGGTCCACAAAGTTGCGTTCCAAACTTCCTTGTGTAAAGGGGCCGTCGTCTTCCAGGGAAGCCCAGATGCCACGGACGACTGGGATGGCAAAGGGAGGGTGAGCCCTAACACAAATTCTGCGGTGGTGTCATCCCTCCTCCACGCCTTCCAGCATATGGTATGGACACATGCTGAATAAGGGTCACAATCAGCAAGAGTAGGAAGTTGCTCGGTCAGGATGTACGGGTTTTAAGATCATCTTCTCCAGTGCTTTCGCCTCTACTGTTGAAGCAACGCCAGGGAATGATGTCTACTTCTGAATTCCTGGGTGATTAGAAGTCGGTGTTTGCAGATCATGCCGTGTGCCTAGCTGGAGCTGTCTGCATCTGAGTTACTCTGCAAGCGTACCTGTAAGGCTGCTCCACTACGAATTCCCCGCTGTTTGCTGGCAGCACTTATCCCTTGTTAAGTTCGGCACAGGCTGTGCAAATCGTGCGCGTTCACTAGGATGCAGATCAGATCACTTGCACTCAGGTTGCTCCTCTTGCGTTAGCCTTGTTTGAGAGAGTTGCTGTTTCCACGCCATCTCTGGACGTGTTTGTGATCTGCTGTGTTCACAAGGTACATCCCATACATTTTTGCCCTTTAATAAGCTGAACAATGCTAGAGATCCCTTTTGTCTCTTATTCCTGAGCACGCCAGGGAAGTGGTGCGCAGCGGCAGCCTAATGTGTAACTAGGACTCCTTGGCATGATGATGGTATAAATAGCACAGCATCGAAGGAGCAGAGTTACTCCTCCAGTGGAGCTGGTCCACGTCTGCTTTCTAGGTTGTTTGTTTTCTTTTAGTAGCTGTTGAGTTGTGCCATATCCTTGTCTTCCCATGTACTCTCTGATGTACAGCCAACTCAAATTAAAAGAAGAGCCAGTCTTGAGTTAAGAGCTTTTGTGGGTGGGTGTGACTTGACAGAGAGACAACAATTGAGTTAATAACGACTCTAATTATCAATGAGGAAAAGCCCTAAATATGTTCTCTAAATTTAGGGGAAAACTGTCCTTAGCGAAGTATTGCAGAGGACTAACCTTTTTCTAGCCAAATGGATGACGGCATGAAAACCCTAGACTTGTCTTAGAGCGAGAAACCCAGAGGATTGCCAATTTCAGGCCATTGATCAAGAGAGGCTTTCCCTGGAGCTTGACATATGCTTCAGGTTCCTGTTCCTTTGTAATTGCTCTTGCTAATAAGCATTTAATTAATTTTTAGGCTCTCCCCTGTACCCCGCAACTAACCCGGCTCCGTTTGCCTCCGCAGTCTTTCCTTTGCCGTTTCCCCTTTCCGCCCGCGAGCAGCTGACCCCGCGTTGGCTTCGCGCTCGTCACAGTCTCCACGACACCCCCTGCACGCCTCCGCGCTGCACCCGGGCTCGTCCCCACACCAGTCACACTCGCTTCCTGCCCACGCGCGCAGTCACCCTCTCCGCAGCTTCCCTTGCTGGCGTCTGCGCCCGTAAGACCCGA
>NW_008824358.1:3471168-3507282 GCF_000699105.1 Pygoscelis adeliae | reverse complement strand
CTAAGCAAAACCTTAGGAACCAAAAGAAGACCCTTAGCAAGAATTCGGGAGTCGGGAATGGTTTGAGAGTGGGAAGCATCAGAGGCCTCTCTAATGAACGCCCCGGACGTTAAAAGAAACTTTAAACTCCTGTCCTTAAATTGAAACAAACGTGTAACCCCCCCAACTAAACTCTCGGGCTGAAAATCTTGGTAAGTGAGAGCTGTCAGCTTTTCAAGAGGCGCGGAGCAAATCCGCTTGAGGGAAGCTAAATGTTCTGATCATAACACGACTTTAGCTTTTAACTTTGGAAAGCCCTTTGTTCTTTCGTTCCTCATGCAAATGCTTCGTGCTGTTTATGCTGAAATTTTTCTATTAACCTAAAGGACAGACGCTTTTCAAATTGCTTAAAAATGAAAAGGAAAATTACCAAGTGGAGACCAAAAAATGCTGACTCTTTTTTTTTTTTTTTTTTTTTCCATACTATAAACAGAAACTGCTAAAAAACGTGTTAGAAATGTACAGAGGCCCACGGATACATTCGCTTAAATCTGCTCCAGTTTTACCTTTTTCAGATTGAACTTCAAACAGGAAAAAGAACGCAGATTCAGAGGAACCTTGTCTAGACAAAGCAAGGACTGAGTTTCGGAAGTTTCAGCTGTATTCCCAGTTCATCCCTTGGCCTTTGTGTCAGGCCGGGCCGTTCACCTTCCCTGCGCTTCTTTCTTCTGTGAAACAGGGAAATGTAACCATAGTAGTTGGGGCATTTATTGACTCTAGGTTAGCATCTGAGTTTTACAGTCGCTTGCGCTAATCAACCCCCTGAGTTTTTGCTTTTTTTAAAATCCACTGAGTGTTGCCGATGTGCGTTCCGTTTACAGGTACGTGCAAAGGTTTCTTTTTTTTTCTGCAGAATTGATGGAAACTTACCTCCTCGTGGATCACAGGGGTGTAAACCGGGCACGGGTGTATCGGGAGAAGAAACATAGCGCTGCCACGGTCCTTCCCTCCCCTTGTTCCCGGCTTCTACCTCTCAGCAAGTGCTAGTAGACGGTATTAGGCCTCTGGACGTGTAGCTGGACGGCCTGGCCCGTCATCCAGTACTGCGTGTCCAGTTGCCGAACCCCAGGTACAAAGAGAGCACAGCGTTCTGCTTTTGGCAGCAAGGCACAAACAGCACACCAGGTCATCTGCTCTTTTCTTTGTTACCAGTATGGCCGTAGTTCACTTAGAAACAGCAAATGTAGCATTAAACTGGCTGGCGAGATCCTTTTTAGCTGCGTAGAGTTCAGCTACGGGAGACACCAGTCGAGTACTTGGGCAACGTAGCGTGTGCTCTGTTACCAGCCTGCTTGTAGCCCTTTCTAAGGCTAGCTGCCACGTAGCTACGTGAGACGCGGTCGCAACTGTGGCTGCAGCGCAGACGTGGGCTGGGGGGAGTAAACTGAACCCGAAATGTACTTCCCAGGCACGGAGAGGGACCTGTGACTTGCACCCGATTTCCCTGACCGCCTGAACCTGGCACAAACCAGCCACCGGCACTGGAAGGGGCAGTCCTTCCTTTTCGCTGCGTCTGGCTGCTTCCGCCGTCTCCCTTGCGCCGGGGCTAGCGGTCGTGGGAACCAACTGGCTGAAAACAAGCCTTTTCCTCTTTTCTTCTGGCAGGTTAGTTCCGAGCCGGATCGGTTCCTTGATCTGATTCACCACGTGAGAGCTAGTCCCAGCGTAAGAGCGGTGCTGGAAACGAGGGTCGGGCAGAGCCAGCCTTTCACAGCAAAACCTCTGGCGTAGGCTGGGTTGAACGGATCGGTCGGTATCAGGGCTAAGGAGGGTATCTTTGCGCTCCAGGAGCAAAACACTTGAGGCAAACCTCCTCTGTGTCATCACTTAAATGAAACCGAGCTCCCAGCGTATCCCTAAATTAAAACCCGTCATCTGCGTAAGAGGAAAGGCAGGATACAGCTCATCGTGATTATTAATGATGTGTGTTCCCGAGCGGTCTCCTTGGCGAAGCGTTTTTGTTCGCGGGAGGTCATTCTCTTTGTCCGAGACCTAGTGTGGCTCGTAGGCCCCTCGTTGAGAAGGGAAGGTCACAAGATGTCCCTTTGCAGGGTGAACTGGTATTCTCGGCGTAGCCCTCTCTGAATGTGTCACACCACATCATTTGCCCTGGAAGTTTCCATGCAGGTTAAGTTTAGATGCTAAAGTACCTCCAACTCCACCCACTCCCGAAGCTTCTGACATCATTAGTCTAGAAGCTGGGTGGAGGGCTGTACGGGAGGAATCTGCTATTTAATCAGGTATCACGTTATCAGTCAAAAAAACAAACACTTCATCATTTCTCTTCAGTGTTCAGAATAAGCTTTCACTTTCCCTGTAGCATCACCTTATGAGTAAACATCAGAGCCCTTAATCCCCCAGTAATTTCATCACAGACCTGGTATTTTAGTAGTCTTTCTGGATGTTGAAGACTCTTAAAATAGTAAAAAACATTAGAAATTAATAAGCTGGGACAAACAGGAGGCCGGATCTTACCGGCATCTTTAATTTTGTGCCCGAACTTGGAATTGCATGTTGGTGGGGTGGACCCAGAAAGTCTCCGCTTTTGTGTTAACAGAAGCAAATCCAAGAATTCCTCTCGTTCAGTAGAAAGCCAGCGGGGCATCTCTGGACTTCAGTGACATAAATCTCTGGGAGAGGGACAACCCAAACCTAACGCCTGTGTCGCCTGAGCTGCTCGGATTAGCCAGCTCGGGTTGGAAGGAGTTCATGGTTTTAGCTTGCGTGGGGCGTTTTTGTGCCCACGCTGGGACCGTATCAGTCTCTTCCCGTGAGAGCGGATCATGGATTAGAGAACGGTTTCAAAAGGTGATTATTTTTGCAGTTGGGGAATCGGCGTTTCTTTCAGAAGAGTTCTAACCAGATTTATAAAGACAGGATTTACTAGTTATTGTAGCCCCTTTCAGGCTGAAGAGCTAATACCCCCCAGGTTTGACTGTAACTCTAGATACTGTTTTTTAAATCCTATCGCAGAATCTTGGTGAGTGGGGTTAGTTTTCTTTTTCCATTGTGCAGGTGGTCGTCTCATGGCTTTTGTTGGCAGCTTGTCCCACAGTTCACTTAGAATTTTGATTCTTTTTAAACTTTAGTTTCATTTCTGTGTGTTTGAGTTGCTAAGCGTTACTTTGGAAAGCTCTCCTTCCCCTTGTAAAAGAGCTGTACTTAGAAAGGTTCCTTCAGATGCTCCTGTTTGCGCAGGTAACTGCGGAAAATGAATTTCTGCCAGGTTAAGGCTAGGTTCTTTTATTAGATTGGGCCATCGTAGGAGCATACCTAGATTGTTGGTCGGATTCCAGCTCTTTCGGTTGGAGTCGTATGAAGACAGTAAGGTGTGGTACCACACAGCGAGAAGCAGCCAGAGGAGGAAGTTGAACTCTTGCCAAAAACAGAGTGCCTTCTTCCTTTTATTCGTGCGTCGCGTTCGAGCCTTTTTTACCGTATCTGCTCCCAACGCGCCGCATCGTGCGACGTTTTTTACTGCACGTGGGTAATGGCACTGCTTTCAGTAGAGCCGCTTGTGTGGAGCTTGCACCGGGTCGATGGAGCGGCTGCTCTTCTTCTCCAGTCCTTTCTGTTCCCGAAATCTTTTAACAGCGTTTCTTAATTTTAATAACTTCAGGTTTGTCAGGTTTAACCCTGTCTGTTGTCCTTCAGTCCAGAAGTCGGTGAAATAACACTGAATGACACGACCATCCTCCGTACGGCCATACTCCGGGCATTAGTCAGTGTGTTTGTCTGCCTCGTTTTTGTTTGTTTTTAATATTCTTCGGGTGTAAGCCAGCATCCATCCAAGTTAGTGGCTACGCTCAAATTGACTTCAGAGGGAGCAGAATTAGGCGTTCGTTAAAAATAACAGCATTTTACTTTGTTTGGATGATTGTCCTTTAGGTGGGAATGAAATACGTTTTGAAATTGGTGAAAGCTGTGCGCTTCTTTATAGGAACATGGAATCCAGCCTTTACGTATTTTTTTCAGCGTGTCATCACAAGATGGAGTTGCAGCTGTCTTGTTCTCCTTTTTTGCCCTGTTATGTTCTTCTCATCTGGTTAAAAATAGCCCAAGAGGAATCAGTCTTGACTGAGCGCTTCCTCTTTCAAACTACAGATTTTTATTTTTTTTTTAAATTGTACTAACTCATTTATAAGAACATGCAAATTGGGAGCAGTGTTTGCTGGTGTAATACGATGAGCTGTACGCAGCAATTCTGTTTCTTGCCATTATTGGCACACCACACCTTTCCTGTACCAGGTGGTTGAACAGATTTACTGGGAATTTGTGAAAGTTCATAGTATAGGAAATGATGTAACTTGAACATCAGCGGTACTAATTTTCCCCACATCTAGGGGATGTATTTTTGCATTTGTAGAGTTCTCTTAAGCTTTAAGTCCGCTGTTATTTGTTTGTGGGGAGGAGGCTGCTGCGCCTGTGGAGAACGCGGGGCAGGACTGGCGCTGCTTGAACCTGTGAGCGAGAGGCTTGACGGCACAACCGCCGAGTCCTCGCTTCGCATTCGGAATCGGAAGCCGGATCCAGATCTTGTGCTTGGGAGTTGGCTTAGAGAAAGGTATCGAGTCTCTAGGCTCAGTTTAATTTTTAAGAGGTTTGAAATTTGGCTACGGCTTGGGCTCTCTGGCCGGACCCACGTGGTCACCGGCGGCTAACGCAACACACGAACGTGAGCCTTGATGCCGGAGCTAATTGCCCGCTGGCCGTGGTGTCGGAGCACGGATTAGAATCACCTCAGCTGCTGGGAGCAAAGTAGCGCGTTGCTCTTCTGATTATCCCTTCTGCAAGGTGCAATCTAGAGAATGCACCTTTTTTTTATTCTCTAAATCAGGCTGTAGGAAGAGGCAGCCGGGCTGCGGAGTCTGCCAAAGCTGAGTTAGGCTGAACGGCTGCGTGTTCCAAACCTGTTTTCTAAAGATCCTATTTCATTAAGTTAGCAGGTCAGCTAATGAAGTACCTTAAATTATAAAACTTCGCTCTGCGTATCTGGTAATACAGTCAGGCACCAACCTGCAAAGTGCACGCTGGCAAAACTCCCCTGGGCACCAACGTTCCTGAAGTTACGTATGTAGTTGCTGCTTAGTTTTGTACTCGCTGAGGTGTTTGTCTTGAAATATTGCAGATCGCGGACTTTTAAAAGGGAAAGTTGATTCGATTTCTTTTTACAGCAGAGACCAGGAGAAACTGAGATATTCAGAGCACAAGAAAATCTAAAAATGCCAGTGGAAAGTATTCTGAGCTCAGTGCATTTATTATTTCACACTATCAAAAGGTGAAGGGAAGAAGTCATTCAAGTGGGCATTGTGGACTCCCACTCGCGGCAGGGTGGGTGGGCCAACCCAGTGATAACAGTTAAAGGTCGGAGCATTGCAATCTAATCAGTACAGCGTGATCCCCAGAATTCTTATCGCAGGCACGTTTAATCTTTTATTCTTGCGAGAGGCCTTTGAAAGGGCAGGGGAGGGAGCGAACCGGAGAGGCTGTGTTCTGTTGACTTGGCGCGTGTTCACTTTCGGTGAGTGCGAGGAGTATCTAACTACGCTGAACTGCCGCTTTGAACGACTTTGGGGAAGAGCGCCGCCTTAAATGATTTTAATTATCAGTACTTCTACTTAAATGGAATTAAATCGGTTTCTCATTTTGCTAGCACTGCACGTCAACATAATAGTTGATGTCAGACCTTAAGGGAAAGCATCGAGTTCGGAGAGGGCTGCTTTTCCCAGGATCGCCCATTGAGGTGGGAGTACGTGAAACGTTCGGTAATGATATCCCGGGTCCTACGTCCTGAAATTAAAAGAAGTGGAAGAGTAAACAAAACTGAAATGCTGAGCTTGGGTTATTTATTATTACTGTGTTTTACACTGGGAGGAGTATGCAGGGAAACAGATCCTTCCCAGCAAGGGTTTGCTTGTTGTATTATGAAATTATATCATAAAGACACCGCTGATCGCTCTTCTCAAAGGCACTGAAGTGACACAGATGTTGATGGGAGCGGGGAGATGGTTTGTGGTGTTTCGGCTTCGTTCTTGCCCCAAGAACTGCCTTCGGATGATTTTTCCGTCTCAGTTTCTAGAGGAAAATGATGATATGTAGCACAAGTCCCTCACTGCTGCTGAAAACCTTCAGCTAGGTCCTAGGACTTACTTGTATTGAAAGACTTCTTTTTGGCAGCGGCATTCATTTTGTAAATTTTATTGTGCACAAACGAGAGAGAAACGTGTCCAGGGAACGACTTTTGAACTAGAGATACACAAAACTGGTCTGGAAGGCAAGGTGAGGAAAGCAGACGCAAGAAACAGCTGGAGAACTGGGACGGTTTAGCCTTGTTTGATGAAGGGAGAGCGTTAAAGGCTTCCGATCTTATTTTATGTATTCAGGCAGCCCCTGTAAAGCTAGCAGGGGCTATGGGCACATTCCGCCTGCCTTGGCAACACCATCTCTTTTACCGGCGGAGATTCATCCCCAGTTTGTTAAAGAATTACTGCTGGTTTTGATGACTAATCCTCAGTCTTGCCTTCCCTTCCGCCGTTCAGTGCCTGAAGAACAGCTGCACAACATCGATGAGTATGATCTCAACGTCGTCCGCCTCTGCTTCCAAGCTTTCCTCCCCGACGAACACGGCAACTACACGTTAGCTCTTCCTCCTTTGATTTCCAACCCCATCTATGACAACAGTAAGTATCGATTCAGTCAAATGTGTATTTTTTTTTTTTTTTCCCTTTTGTTTTTCTCGTTCACTTGGGATGAAAAATGCCAGGCCGGTTTCTGAGGTCCGTGCCGGTCTTCGGGGTCACTTCTGTGGTTTGGGACTGCTAGATGCATGTCTAACGCGCGGCAAGCCAGGGAGGATATACTCAGAAGATGATCCCGGGGTGAAGTGTTGGCCGACCAGAGTAAGAACTGTCCGTCGCATCCGTGGACTCGCGCACGGGTGCTTCTTCAGCCCTTGTTCGCGTATCGCAGCAATGACTGCGAGGAAAGGCCTGCTCCTGACGTGCCAAGCGACTTAAATAAGTAGTAGCGAGATGGACGGCTGCCCTAAGACTGAGCTCTTTTCCAAGGATGTCCTCTAAAGCCTGTTTGTGCCCCTGGAGGAGTCTTGCCTTTGCCTTGTGAGGGCTCTGGAGCAGGACTCGAGAGAGAGGTTTATCCCAGTGGGAACCTGCCTTAAGGCTTTTATATATCCCTTTCGTATCCCGGTTGGTTGCCGCTTTCAGTGTATCGGTAGGTAACGGGGGAATGTTTGATCGTGCTCTGGGAGGGTGCAGAAGTACGTGAAACACCCCTTCTTGGGACCGTCTTCCACATTCCACAAAACTGGACTTCCGTATGGCTTTGGCAGGTCGCTGCAGTTGAGGATTTTAGCCCTCAGCGTGTGCTGGACTTCTCTCCTGGAGAGGAATAGCAGAAGAGCTTTTAGTAATTGGAAATTTTTTGGCAGCGGTTTTTATTTCTGCAGTGAAAGCGTTTCCGTGCTAAATATTTAAGGCCATTACTTTAGCAGAAACTACTGAATAAAATGAGGCCTGCATTTTATAAAGTTGATGTTAGGATTGTGTTGATGTGGGCATAATCACTATGAAAATGTCGCGTATGAACTCGGGTGTTTTTGATGCTTTCAGAGTCTCTTCTAGAATTATCTAGAAGTTGGAACCGTGTGCATGGTGTTATTGAGAACCCTTGTAGTACTAAAATAATTAGGGCTGGGAGCAAGTTGATGTAGGAGATTTGCAGCTATGTCTCAGATGCCATTTAGAAATGTGCCAAATCATGGTTACTCGTCTACGTTGATTGACGTCAGTCTTTGCGAAGCTGCTGAAATGACAGTTAGCTGCGTGGTGGGGGAAGCTTGGTTTTTTAGTGTGGGTGTATGTGGGCAGCTCCTGATATACTATAGGTGTCTAAAATCCTCCGTGTAACGTAGCAGCGGTGTAAATAAAAGAGTGCATAACTGTAACCACAAATCGTAAAAAATTATGCTGCTCTTGCCCGGACCAGCAGTTTCAGACCTGAATTTCTTTTTAAAACGTTAGCCTTTTTAAACCTGCTCGGCCATACAGAACTGGGTAAGGTCAGGTTAGAACTTCGGATAAAAGATAAAACTGTACGGTACAACGGGCTTGGAAATCCTAGGTTGTTAGATTTCAAGCTTTCGCAGGTCCGTCCAGACCAGGAGCAAAAAGGTACTCGGAGCTTTTCTGAAAATCAGCTTCCGCATTTTAAACCTGGCATTTTCTTCACTTTCTAATACTTCGTAGTCTCCACCCGCTTTGGATAGCGGAGGTACATAAGAATAATACGGACGTAATACGGCGGCAACCGCATTAGCAGAGATGGCAAGTTTATAAAATTCAGTATTACAGGCAGCTTCTGTTTTCAGTCGCTTATAACGTTAACTGGTTTTGAACAGAAATTTCCCGAGTTGCATATCTTACCGTGCTGAAAACTCTTGGGAAGAGTCAGAGAAAGCGGCGTGCCGTTTCTGAGAAATGAGGTTAGGGAGAACATATCGTTCTGCCCTTGTTGAAGGTGACGTGATTTTTGGCGAGAAGCTCGTTTTTCTAGGGATTTGTTACCAGGGACGTGCTTTTGGGGAGCGAGGAACAGGAATTGGGCAGGAGTCGAGGCGACGGGGAGGTGAGGGCGTGCACGGGGGGAAGAGAGATGGGAAGCAGCACGGCGCGGCAGAGGCCACAGAGAACGTCTCCCTCTGAGGCTGCCGCCAAACTCGGTGTTCCTGCCCGGCACCGGGGCTGACAGCGGTGCGTCCACGTCTGCTGGCATTTGTGTTTCTTTCCTTTATCCTCCCTTCTAAACTCCCCTTAAAGACAGAACAACAAAAGCCAGCCTAGGAGACCTTCCCAAAAACCTGTTAAAAGGACACCGAGTGCCATTCAAGCATACAGAAGTGAAACAAAGGTAAAATCAGGCTTCTCCTTGCCATTTTTAATTCACCCTTCCTGTGAAAAACGCACCGTGACACTGTCAGTCATATGATCCTGTGCTGTTTCTGGGTTTGTTTTGTTTCCCCTCCCTTCAAGGTTTCTGATTCATTCAGCAAATGAAGTGGCATGCGTCACGTAGCGAGGCTGTAGCACCCGCTTCTCCCAATAACAACAGTAATAGCTGCAGATAGGGACTACGTAATTGGGGTCTGGCCTGAGGTTACCAGGAGCTCTGTTTTAAGCACAGTCTGTGTTGCGCTACAGCGTACCTGTTACAGTACCATGAGAGACCGGGCAGGAATTGACTCAAACTGAGAGTCTAAAGTAGATTTTTTTTTTTTTTTTTTGAGGGTGACACCGTGAGCTTTGGTTTTGTATTTCGTTTCTGTGCCCGGCACAGGGAGCCCGTGGTGGTGTGGAGCCTCATGTTGCTGTGGCGGTAGGAGGATCGGTTCCTGGGTCGCAAAGCGGCACCAGCCGGATCCTCCCAGGCGTTTTAAATACATTTGGAGTGGATGTCTTGACGTAGTAAGATGAGGGAACATCACGGCACAGTGTAGGTTCGTTCTGTTGGGATTGGAGGGGTGGAAGAGGGTGCAGTAGACTATGAATATGGTCACAGACGGTGGCAGAAAAATGAGCGTCAGTCGCTTCGTATGTTAGATGAAGACGGGGTCTTGAAATTGGCACGTGCTCATGTACTTAAAAGTATCGGCGCAGCATATAGGCCCAGGGGGTGAACTTGAAATTCTGGAGAGAGTTCTTCCATTCTGGCTTTTTTTTGTTTGTTCTTTGTTACTTCTGAATCGCTACATTGGGACATTAGTGCCCTTTTAAAGAAATTGTAGCATAGCCCACAAAGCTCCAAGGGGGCCGTTCTTTCTTGCAGTAGTCTCCTGTCCGTATTTACCCTGCAGGAAAGCTGCCGCTACTGAGCGGGACCAGACACCGTCAGGCAGTGCTTGTCTCCGTCCCGCACGAGTCCCCCGTAGCCATCAGGTTGTTCGGACGCAGCGTGCAGACTTGGGTGGCGGTTCATTTATTGCGACAATACAACGCTACCAGAGATTGTGCACGGGGCGGCTCTCCAGCCGCGACTATCACGAGTGCTGTCCGCGAACAGCCACAGCTTGGAGTTGGATTTTGAGCGCTTTTGGGTGAAATCTGCTACCCTGAGTAAAGGCATGAAAGTTAGACTCCTAGATCTGCTCTCAAACACCTAGAGAGGGTAACAGAGGAGAGGTTTGATGGCCAAGCGTGTTTGGTACTCGGAGAGGGGAATTTTCTTGACTTGCTAGCCCAGCTTTTTCCAGAGAAGCATGCCTGTAACAGGTAATCAGTCCCTCAAGCTGTAGAATTCAAAGCAGTTCTTTGAAGGGCAGCAGCGCTGAGCACAGTAACGTCATTCGGGGACGTATTTTGAGACTACTCTAGAATAGTCAGGGAGTGAGCGGCACAGCTGCGCTGGTATCTTGCGTTTGGGGATGAGCGGCCGAGAGCTGTAGGATCATGGAACATCAAGCCCCGCTTCTCAGTTTCCCGTAGGGAGCGACTTGGTTAGCGTGGAGTCCGGGCTGCGTCGCACTCCTCCAGCTGTTGCCTTCCCTTCACCTGCCTTAACGCCCGGCACCTCGTCTTCACCAGTGACAAAGTTACAGTAATTCTTTACCAACAGATTGCCTGTTTGTTTCCAGGAGCTCCCAACACGGCAGAATTAAGAATTTGTCGTGTGAACAAGAACTGTGGAAGTGTAAAAGGAGGAGACGAAATATTTCTACTGTGTGACAAAGTTCAAAAAGGTAATCTTGACTAGGTTTGGTTTCCGCCCCCTCCGCCTTTGTTCCAAATGGCTGACACTACCACTTCCTAGCTGGGGAACTTAAACCCTTCACCACGCTCCCGTGTAAGCGGTCTGGTTTTATAGCTGGGCAGGACAGCTTTCAGGTTCAAGGGCTCTCAGCACCTCTGAAAGATACTCGGTGCCATTAAAGTCGAGCCATTTACTTTGCACCCGAATGCTGAGTCAGACTCCTTTCCTTGTTCCCCTTCCCCCTTTTTTCTGCTGCAAGTTTTCAGTTTTCGGCTTAACAAGCATCCTCTGTTTCTAATGGACTAGATGATATAGAAGTCAGATTCGTCTTGGACAACTGGGAGGCCAAAGGTTCCTTCTCGCAAGCGGACGTTCACCGCCAAGTTGCAATTGTGTTCAGAACGCCGCCCTTTCTCAAAGACATCACCGAGCCCGTCACGGTGAAGATGCAGCTGCGAAGACCTTCAGACCAGGAAGTCAGTGAACCTATGGATTTCCGATACCTACCAGATGAAAAGGGTACGGTTCCAATTAGCCGAGTTTCTGAAAAGCCGTTATCAGTGCAGAACTCGTGTTGATAATAAACAGTAGCTTAATTAGGAAAAATTTCACAACGCTACTTCTACAAAGGAGACTTTTGGGTTTCAAAAGTCACAATAGTCAGTTTGCTCCCTCTTTCAATGAAAATATGAAGAATCGCCGTTAATAACATTGTCTTGGTTGGTGCTGTCATGTCTGAAATATTTTTCTCTAAATACATTTTACTACAAAGAGGAACTTAACGCTTTTTCCTTCTACTCCTCTCTCTCTAGATCCGTATGGCAACAAAGCAAAAAGGCAAAGATCAACGCTGGCTTGGCAAAAGCTCATACAGGACTGTGGTAAGGAAAAATATTTGTCTTTTTCTTGTTGGAGTGAACTTACATTTAGACGGAGTTCTTTTATATGAAAGCAAACATTCGGTGTAGACTCGTGCTTTCTTCCATCTCAGGATCAAACGCGACAGAGAGGCCCAAAGTAGCTCCGTTCCCCGCTGTCACTCCTGAAGGGAAGCTGATCAAGAAAGGTAGGATTCTGCACGCCTGTCCCAATCCGACAGCGGTTTGAAACAAATAGTGCCTGACTGCTGTGGGGAAAGGCATTTTTTTTGGGGGGGGGGGGGGGGAAGCGAAGTTCCCAAGGCAGCAGTAGCACCCCTCTCTTACTTTCCCTCCTCCGGATTCTTCTCCAAGCCTCAGCCGTGCTGCAACTTCCCCTTTGCACAGGAGAGGGCTGCACCTTCTTCATCTTTAAGCATTTCGCTAGCTTTCCGCCTTAATTTAGGTAACTACCCATTTTCTCTGCGTTCAGATACTCAGCCCTTCAAGCGTACGCTCAGTTCCTGGCCTTCCCTCCTCTTTGCTTGAAATTCTAACACTCCCCTGAGGGTTTCTTCCTGTAAGATACTGGTACTTTTGACTGTACAAACTAAAACCATCAGTTCTTCACTTAAATGTAGCTGTCACCTTCAGCATTTGCCATAGAGGGGTGAGGCGGATAGCTGACTTGCTGCTGTCCAGAAATCTAGCGTCCACCCCGGAGAGCAGTTAAGCAAGTACGAAAGTGCAAGTGCACGTATAATCTTACTAAGATAGCCCTGGCTTTGCTTCGCTTTTTACCATTTGTCATTTTAAAAAATACAAAAAGCGGCATTAAAATGCAGTCACGTCTTTCCTTTCCATAGAACCAAACATGTTTTCATCCGCACTGATGATGCCGGGGCTAGGAACCCTGGCCAACGCTAGTCAGATCTACCCCGTCTGCAACCAGATTCCCCATCAGCCCGTGCAGGTGGGGCCAGGGAAGCAAGACACGCTCTCCTCGTGCTGGCAGCAGCTGTACGGCACCCCCTCCTCAGCCGGCAGCCTGCTCAACGCGCACCCACAGAACAGCTTTGGGGCAGACGTGCCTCAGCCTGCCGCTCAGGGCAGCGGCTCTCTCCCAGCTTTCCACGACAACCCTCTGAACTGGCCCGATGAGAAGGATTCAGGCTTCTACCGGAATTTCGGCAGCACCAACGGGATGGGAGCAGCGGCGGTGTCAACTGCAGATATGCAGAGCGTTTCTAGTAACAGCATCGTGCACCAGGCTCATCCCGCCAGCGTCTCCACAGCCAGCATCGTGAACATGGAGACCGATGACATGAACTGCACTAGTATAAACTTCGAAAAGTATAATCCAGTGTTAAATGCAAGCAACCACAGGCAGCAGCTCCATCAGGTGCCTCCAGCTTGCCCGTCTGTAGCAGCCCCGGGCGGCACGCCTTTTAATTCGCAGTCTAACTTAGCTGATCCAGCTGTTTACAATTTTATAGACCAAGAAGCTTTAAGCGAATCAAGACTACCCACCAACCCGATGCAGAACCATCAGAATAGCATTGCAGATAACCAGTACTATGACACCGACGGTGTCCACACTGATGAGCTCTATCAGTCTTTCCAATTCGATAACATATTGCAAAACTATAACCATTGAGCCAGCAAGTCGGGCTGGAAAGCGGGTACGTAGAGTTTTTCAGATGGCTAGCTGTGTGAAGAGGGATAACTTACCCTTCTGGAGTCCCTGCTTTCTCTTTCAGAATGTTACTATGCGAGTTTCGTGATATGACTTAAGGTTATGTATTGCAGCCCAAAGACTGGTGCCCGTAAAGAAGAGAGGTGAGAGTAGGGTTTGGGGCTCTGTACCTTAAAAGCACCTCGTATACGTATTTTTACGCTGTTGGAAAAGGGAACTGTTAACACTTATATCTTCCTTACCTTTGGGGACTGTAAAAGCTGGCACCTTCAGAAGGGTTAAAATTTCAAATACTTCACAGGCTTAAAATTGTTTGAAAAATAACCATTTTTGCTATGGAAATGAAATTTCAATTTTGATAGGACAGAAATTAGGAAAAAAACCTGCACGTGGGCACTCTAGTTCAGACTCGCTTAACAGTGTTAAAGTTTTACTCGACTTACCTGGAAGGTTTAGGTTTCTTGCCCTCTTTCTTATAAAATACTCTTCTCCTAAAACAAGATCATGCATTGATTTTTCACATTTTCACCACAATCCATTTGCTTTGAAGGCAAATTTACTCTAAAATTTTTTTAATGACTATGTCATTGTTAGATATATTTTTAAAAGACCGGAAGGTTTGAGGTTTTTAAGTAGTCCAGCACTGTTGTAAATTAATCACTGCACAAAAGAATGAACAGAAAGTAAGGACTTCTCTGCACTTCGTCCAAAGTGTACTCTTTCAAATGATAAACCCCTGTTGCTTTAGGAATGGAGCACACGGTTATTTCTCTGTAATTTTGTGTGTGTGTGTGTGTGTGTAGCTGTGCTGTGTATGTTACGTTGAACTACAGAAATACGTTGAGCCAAAGCATCTGCATCTTCTTCCCTCAGGCATCCCGGCAGTTTCCTGCTATGCAAGTGACTGCTTAAGAGAAGGCTCAGATCCTGCCTCCCTGCCATCCCCTCCCAAGAAAGCATTGAGGCAAACCCGGAGGCAGTCTTAGTGCAGCCTCATCTAGATACACTGTATTAACAATGTAAGGCCATTTCAGTCAGAACTAATTAAAAACACTCCTCTGTACTCTGTGTCAGAAACGGGAACTTACTCCCTTTCACTTCCTTCCCAGTCTTCATTCTTAGCCTGAGTTGCGAGATGTTCAGTGACAACTCGCCTGGATTTAACTGGCTAGGTAAGACACTCTACTCTGTGCCATAGGGCTTTGCCATTTTGTTATTTTTTAAGAAGTAACAGAGCAAGAAATATGTGAGTATTTCTTAAAAGTTATACAGCTGTTTTGTATGGCAGATAAGGCTTCAGAATCTAATCATTGCTGTTTGGCAACATGAAACTTTGAAAGAAGCAATCCTTGGAAACGATGGAAAGAAGCAATTAAAAAAAAAGCACGTTCCGCTACAGAAGACAAACAAAACCCGCAACCCTAAATCAAAAAAGCCACTTGAGACTTACAGTTGTGCGCAAGGCAGAAGGGGACTCCGAAAAAACCTCCGCGGTTTATAGGCAAGCAATGACTCCTTAACTGCAGTAATTCACTGCATTCAAAGCAGTAAGGTGCTGCTGCTGTAATGCATTACGCCAGTTACACAGGTTTGACACAATATGCTCCTTAGAAAACGTGTAGAACGTACAAAGTTTGGAAAACTGCTTCCCCTAACTCAGAGCTGCACAACACAACGAATTGACTCGCCACAGTTTAAAGCAGTTTTTCCTCACTTCTGCATCGCTCCTCTGCAGCTTAAGTAAGCGAAAGACCAAAGAAATGTAAAGAAAGCTTGAAATGTGTTGTTTATTCAGTTCTGTTTTGAAGTTCTCAGTTTTAAGTATATTAAATGCAAACATTTTGCTCACTTCACAGAAAGCTCTTTATAGTACAATTTGTTTTTACTGTATAATTAAATATTTTCAACGTTCTGTTTTCCTTTGTAAACGAGTTGGTTTGGTAATTAAAAAACTGGTTATACTAAGTACTCAGCTTCTGCAACCTTCTCAGACTCATGACATCCCTCACCGCAGGACAGCCAGAGAACTGGGAGAAGATAGGTTATGGGTTGCTTACCCTGGGGCTTTCGAGAGTATTTTCTGCTCACAATTACTCTTGGCCACTACAAAACCTAAAGCGATGTGTGCAGTAAGGGTTCATCTGCGCTCAGCAGTTTTTTGTGGCAGAGCGATCGACTTTTTAGTCAGAGGGGCAGAGAGGACAGATGCTTTCACGTTCAGCTAGAGCTGTGCTACTGGTACAGCTTTCTCCAGGATCAGCTAAGCTGGTGCAAAAAAAAAAAAAGGGGGGGGTGGTAGTGTTACTGGTGACCAATTGTTCAGAGAAATACAATGGCTTTACGTTGAGTCCTTCCAGTGCAAAGAAGGATGGTGCTAAGGAGCACTGGACCTCATTTTTTAGTATTTTTCACACGTGCTGGAAAATATCTACCATTTTCACACGTCTCATGAACAAGATTAGATCTTCTTTTCACAAAACTGTCCTATTTGAGTACTCACAAGGAGGCATTTTACTTTTAAAAATAAAATGAAGGCCAAAGTACTACATTAATATTATTGCTGCAATACTCATTACAGATAAAGATAGTTCAAAGCGTTTACCTTGTATTAGAAACTGCAGACTTTAAACAAAGTTCAAAAAACAGATTACATCGCTCATTTTCATATTTTCACATGATCACTGAACAGTAACTGTCTAAAGAGCTGTAGAGATGTTTGCATCATCAACGCTTTTTCTTCCCCCCCCTCACTTGGATATTTCACATTTCTCATAAAAGTAAGCAATTTGGGAATTTTGGTGGACCTCTCTACGTTGTACGGAGAAGAGATTAGACTCAGCACATTTACTGTAATATTTATAGCCTTGTTTATCTGCACTTTGATTTTTAACGTCATCTCCACTGTCACCGTGATAACGTACAACACATTGCAGAAAGAGCTGCGGATGGGAGCACTTAAAGTATCCTTGCACTACGACAGGAGCAGGAGCCCTTTCTGCTTCTGCCTTGTTAGCTCTGTTTCCCCCTTGGTACAGCTCTTCTCACGTCTGTCATGTCCATAGTGCGGTCTTGTTTACATTTTTTTTCCCCCCCCTGTAGTTTATGGAATTTATAAATCATATTTGAGCTCACTTTGAGTTTCAAGAAATCACATAGATACGAGACTGAAATTCTCTTTTGTTTGTTTTCTGAATTTGGTTTCCTAAGTTTTCCATCATTCATGACACTTCCTTTCTGGGTACAGATTATTATCTGAGACAACTATTCCTGGAATCTGTTGCTCATCACAGCTTTAAGATTAAAACAAAAAAAAATACTGCTGTCTGAATCATGTATTTTTGTGTTAGAAAAAACAGGAGCTTCTGAACTACTGCCATACTTATGTTACAGTGGACTAGGAAAACAAATGACGAGAGACAAGTTTTGACAGCTCATCACAGGCAGAGCGTATAATTAGGCTAATTTTTCAAGATCAGTTTTTAGGACCTCCTTGGAAAACGTATTTATTAATGCCTTTTTGAGCCTTCAGCTAAAGTTACCGTGCGGCTGTTCTATTACGAGGTCCTGGCACCACTGAATTGAAGGTAGGCCGTCGCAGTAATCCTCCCTGTCCCCAAACAGCGGTTGAAGTTCTCAGTTTTAAGTATATTAAATGCAAACATTTTGCTCACTTCACAGAAAACTCTTATATAAGCGGTTTTGGGGACAGGGAGGATTACTTGGCAAATAGTACCCTCGTTATTTCTGAAATGGTAACTAATGAAGAGCCCTTAAATGCCAACCCTTAATTTCTTGTCGATAGTTTAACTCTCTTCTGTACTTCAGCTGAGCAGACGCATCTTCCTAATGGATGAACATGATAGAGGCATAAAAGTGGGTTCTCCTAAAGATGTAGGGGGTGGGACCTGGCTAATAAACAAAAATAATCCTGCAGCGCAGCCCCTGCTTTGTGTGAAACATTTAAAATAACACAAGCAAAGAAAAAAAAAAACCAAAACCCTCAGGTCTTCCCTGTTCCAGGCAAGTTCCTAGGCAATGTTCAGCTCTTCCAGGCATCCATCCAAGGTTGGATACTAGAAAAAAAATACGTACTATGCTACAAACCAAAGCTTTTTAATCTCTGACTCGTTCTTTCAATACCAACGTTCTTCAGTACATCTCATATTTGCCTGTACTTTGGGGTTCTTGGTATTCCTGTTTTTCTTTAGATTTCCATCGTGCACCACTGCCAGGAGTTCCCAATCTTTTTATATAGGGTGACTCAACTGGGGAAATCCTATGCCTGAAGAGGACTGTAATCAGGCCAGAGAGCTGCTGAGGCCTCGAGTGCCTCAACTGCTGTTTCTAGGAAGCATCGCTGATGTTTTTAAATGAGAAAAACTTGGTTTCAAGTGCAAAGTTTTCCTCTGAAAACTGTTTTTCCCTTCGAAAAGTACTTTGTCTGGGAGACAAATTTACCCATCTCTAAAACTGACACTGCCCAAAAAGCAGTCAGCAGAGTGCTGCCTCGTTCCAAGCACTAGCCTGGTTTCAGAGTCTCCCTGACTTTTGGGAAATACTCCTGCATGAATAGTGCTCAGAAAAAGTTAGGACTGGGTTTGAGGTAACTCAGTGCTACCTGCGTCCAGACAAGAAAGCTGCAGCATCCACTATAAAGAGAGTTAAAAAAAACATCTGGCTTGAGGGAGGGTTATTTAAAATGTTTTAATTAAAAACTACTGCAGAAAGCACATTTCCTGTACTTGCTCAGTAAACCATTTGCACATGTTACACCATTTTTTTTTTTCTTGATTGTTTTTTAAAAAGACTTATTATCACTACACTAACTTACCAAAATCTTTTTATGCACAGAAGAAATTAAAATAAGGCTAGAGATTGGATGAACACTACCTGTTTCAGAGCGTTTAAAGTCGATTCAAAGTAACAGTGTCCTTTGGCAGATCAACATGATCCAAACGTTCAACAGAAATACTTTGCAACCAAGCTGTAATACTGTACAGTGTTCAGTAACCAGCTGCTGACAGAGTTGCTGCTTCTTCCTCGTCCCAACTTGAAAAGTTAATTATCCAATGTTGGAGGCCAGTCAACATCAACAGACTACAAGAGCAGGGAAGGGGGAAAAAAAAAAAAGAGCAAAATCAGCAGACTTGATATTTTGCATATATAAAGAGACTTGCTGTCAGAGCTCTATGCTTGTCAGCTACAGGCTAATAGTGTAAAGAAACAGAGTAAAGGATGCCAAAATAAGAGACGGGGGACAAGACAAGCAGGAGACAGTGGCATGAAACAGCCACCTTCTAGTGATGCCACGTGTGCCTGCCGAGCGCTCTCTGGGAGCTGGGGTTTCTTCATAAAGCAGGGTCACAACTGCTTGTACTACTACTTCCCAGCATCGTTTGATGTTGGGCTACATTTGCGAGTGTCCAGGACTGTTAATTAGAAACGTGAACCACCTCCATCTTCTACCCATCCTATAGGTGGGCCGTTACGATGTGAAAACAAACAACTTGTTGATTGATGCCACAGAAATACTCAGGTATTGGGCAGAGCAGGCAAGGTTCAAGCAGAAAACCATCACCTGTCCCCAAACCTGCCTCCTGAGCAAGGAAAACTAGACTAAAAGAATAAGCTGTCAAGCATTATGCGCAAGAATTATCTAGGCAACATCATTAACAGTCATCCTGACTGTTAGTCAAAAGGGACAAAACATGCCTGACACTTTATTAGAAGCAAATGTCGTAATTACAACTTGGATTATGTCTTTCTTCCCTGGCCTCCCTGAGGCCACCTCTCCAGTTCCCTTTGGGCATAAACTTGTTGCTCACCCACTTCCAAAAGCAGAACACCCTGCGCTACCGTAGTATCACCATTTGCAATCGCAACACGGCATGTTAAACGCGGTCTTGGCTTCAAGACTGCCTGCATTAATCATACCTACTCCTTGCCTAATCTACAACTTCATCAAAGGATTAGGCTCTTAGGCTGAGCTAAAATGCATTGTTAGCAACATGACTAATTATTTTCTAGTCCCTAGACTTCTTTCACAGTTATGTCCAATAACTGTAGAGACATCTATCCATACGAGAGCGATGCTCATCAGCCCGAGCCCCAAGTCAGGCGTTGCTGTTTTCAGAAGTAACAGAAGTGCCCTCTGCAAGCTCTCTTTCTGTATTATTATCCCACCAAAGACAGGCAAAATACTGCAAGTCTCTTCGGCAAAATGTAACATGGGCAGCTTTCCAGAAATACATGAGAACAAGCATGTTGATGACTGGCTACTTGAAATGAAAACCCACATTTTAAATAAACCTTGCCAAACCACTAGGTTAAATATTAAATCCGTATCTCTACGTACATTCTTTTAACCAAAACAAATTTTGTCTTTTCATCTGACTCCAGCAAGTGAACAGATATAATTTCTTGCTGTGTTTGAACCAGCACTGGAACAGGAAGCCAAAATCTCTCCTTTTTCATCCGACCCGGTTTTGAAAAGCAATGATGTGGTACATGTAGCCTTGCTAAGCTCTGTTCCACTGGGTGCTAATAAGAAGTGTCATCAATTCATGGTATGTCCTCCCATCCCTCCCCGACATGAATTCAGCAAAGGAAGTCTGTCACATGTGGCGGCGTGGTACAAACCACTATTGTTGCATTAACATCAATTTTTCTATTAACTGTGGTAAGGAACGTTGATTCGGTTAGAGCAATTCCACCATCTCACAAATGCAACTAACGTTACTAATTTCCAGGAAAGATAAATGGCAAACAACTTACTTCTACATCCAGCTCCAGAATGTCGGCGGTTCTATTCAGTAGGGAGCCAATATTGGGCTTTGTTCTTCCAAAGTCTCCATGCACAAATTCTTTAATGTAGCTAGGAATACTGGCTAAGGAAAGGTGTATTTCACCACAAAGAAATCAAAAGGGGGAAAAAAAAAAAATGGTGAAAAACGCTCAAAGCAAAAATAGCGTCTTTTTCCAATTTGCAGTGAACGTCCTGTTAAGCCCATACCCATCTTTAAAAGACATCCTAATTCTTGGCTTCTGCCTCTAATGCCAAAAACTGCACTATCGACCTGTATTTTCTGTTTTATTCCAAAGCGAGCGGTGACTTTATGACGAGAATGTTAACTTGTAAGTAGCAGCAATCTACAGTATGCATTGCAGTGCATTAAATATTGCGGAAAAGCTTATTTTCTAAGGTGAAAAGTTTTCAGTTAAATCAGGAAAAGCTTAAGCATATCTTTAACCGGTACATTTTTATAGCTGTCATATACTTTAAAACTATCAGACTGGTCATCACAAAAAGACATACACACGGGTAGCATTTTTGAATGAAAGCCTGAATGTGAAATTCTGACATGAAAGCAAACATTATGCAGCAACATATGACTGCTGAAGAGCGGGGATTTAGAAGCACCGCAGCGGTAAAAGCAGGAAATTTCCCATTACCCGAATTACTCTAACCAGCAAGCTGTTTCGTAAATGCGTTGTGTAACGGCATCTAAGGATACGTTCCTGCTTGAGTCTTCAGATGCAGGCGAAAATGATGCTCGTCTATGTACTCAGATTGCATGGTGTGAATGATCCGACATCTTACAGCTAAAGGCCTTCTGTGAAGAACCCGGAGAGGTGTCTTCTGGTCAAGTTTTAATTCCTGTTACAAGAGGTAACAAAACAAACGAGGAAGGAAATGTGCAACATACTGCATAGATTGTAAGAGTCATATGTATTGTTAACCAATCACATCTTTTTTATATTGTATTATGGTAGTTGAGTAATCTTCTTGAGGCAAGACTAATTTTTTCCATGTTTATCAAAGGAAAAAAGGACAGCCATCTCAAAGGCTAAATGAGAAGGCCTCATATGAACACAAACTAATGGAATCACAAATACAGAGGAATAACCTTGAAATCTCCATAGTCCTTTGCTGGAATGACTCCAGGATTTAGAAGCTCACTGAGAGCCTCAGGGCAATAATAAAAAAAAAAAAACAAAACCCAAAAAAATCCCACCCACAAAATGCTTTGTCTAAACTACAGCCAACCCCCTAGAAAGAAAAGTGATGAAAAAAACCCGAAATGAGATTAGATCTCGTAACAGTCTTTTTAAAAGTTCATTCCCCACCCCCTTTCCCAAATGAGATGCAGCAGTTTGAAAGGCAACTTCTCAGGAAGTGAGTGGGCATGCTAAAAAAGCTTCACAACAGTTGTCTCCCTGAACTGTAATGGCTCACGCTTTGAGAATGATTTCATGGCCAAGCCCCATAGGAAGTGGTACAACACAACAAAAACAGAACGCACTTCTCCATCAGCAGTACCCCTCTGACCAACACTTGGAGAAAGTTCTCATTAAGACAGCGTGCCTGTTACGTTGAGCACTTTGTAAAGGCCTCTGCATTATTTTCCATAGACATTTCAAACTCCTAATTGCTGCAGCGTGGAAGAATGGCTTTAGAGCTTGCAGAACAAAAGACCACCTCTGCTCCTTTCACTTAGGCAAAACACTACCTAAGGTAAAGAAAGGGGTGTGGGTGCCAGATTTCCTCCTCTCCCATTCACTACTTCTTATTATTTGTCTACTGGAAGGTCAACATTATACAACAGTTTGTTGTCTTGGCTCACAGCCAGCCAGCTATATTGCTAGCCTGACAATGGTGAAGTAAGGAAGGATGAGCACGGGGAAGGGAGGTATGAAAGTCCCTATAGCAAGAGAAACCCTGATGAAAAAAAAACGCCAAACACAGAGAAAGAGATATGTCCGTGGGTGCACGTAGATAAACTCTCCCCTAAGACACCAGGACAGGTACTACATAAATTAGCAAAAAGAGCAGCAGATACCTTGATATCATCTAGAAATGCAATATCTTCCTTCTGTATTGCTTTGTCTGTCCATATTAAGGCACTATAGGTCTTTGTCTTTTCCTCTTCACCCTCCTTCATACGACCAATTGCCTCTCTAAACAAAGGAAATTAATTACTCATATAACATAAATAACATAAGCATAATTATATAACGCTGTGAGCAAGAACGCTTGCAAAACTCCCAAAGCATCACTTTGAAATCCCTTGCCAGCGATGATAAATACTGACCTGGTGACAAGCTGTAAATCTCGAACCTGTATTTTGTCTGAAGAGTTATTAATTGTCTGTGATATTTAAAAAAGAATCAGTTAGCAAAACTGCTCAGTTAGAGAAGAAACACATGCTTTACAAGTTCCACGAGGTGCAAATGATTTACCTGCTGAAGTCCCTTCATTTCCTCAGCAGTAAAACGTATTCTACGAGGATTCACAAGCTCAATTGCAAAGGGCCTTCCTGGCAACACGCACAGTCATAAAACATAAAAACATGTTGTTCTAAATTAATGTTTGAATTTATGCAGTCAGGTTGGAAGGTGTGAAGATTGTCTGCTGTTATGCAAACAGGGATAGGACTTGTGGGTTTAGGGATGTAGCGTCAGATGGAAGGAAAGAAACAAGGGACTTTTTTTGGCTACTAAACCCCAGTATCAGCAATAAGTGCAAATTACGACTTCCCAGAAGACATCTTGTACAAGTCTGTGCTAATTAAAAAATAAAATAAGAAAAAAAAGCTAATTAGCTTATTTTCTGTCACCTACAGCAATGCCCAGGTGCAAGATGATGTTAAATCCCGCTCCCTCAGCTAAACATCTGTTGCAATAGCTGCACTTTTTGTGCTCAGGGCCAGAGATGATCCCCAGTATGAGCAATGCCAAGAACTACGCTACAACTCAGACAGCAACTGGAACACATCATTGTTAATTTTTACTTTTTCTTTCCCCTCCTCCTTTGGCTATAGTAGCTTCAGCATATTGGAAAGCAACTGACCTTTTTAAAGGACCCAAGTTCAAACAGAAAATAAGGCTTCCCCGCTCCCCAGTGACAGTGAGGCAAAGCAGAAGGACCCAGCGGAAAACAAGATAGGAATCAGTCTGACATAAATGGCTTAAAAATAGGAAGCGAGTAAAATAAAATACTCCTGACAAGCTATGCACTTCCATGCATCTGTGCAGCCAAGGACACTGAAAAAGGGCTGCTCCTTCAGTTGGTTTTATGAAACTGTTCGGTCTTTGGGAATAAATACATAAATATCACTAAAATGTTTCCGAGATAAAATTTCAAAGCATGCCTAATCACACACTTATGCACTCAGCTTCAGTTAATCATTTTGCTGGTTTCTGTGTTTCACAAGGGATGTTCCAAGCCTTACCATTGCCTAGCGTTCTTACATCCACATCTTCTCTTCCAGAGGAAGAAAAATTAAAGCCTATAACAGATTTGAACAAGGGAGGTGAGATTTTATTTTACATTTTTAATACTCTCTACAGCTTTTAAAAAGTGAAATATTTTCTTTCTAAACTTATTTGTGTTTGCAGACATACTTTGAAGAGCTATCTTTATAAAATGAAAACTGCACTGTATTTGAAAAAATCTGGGATAGTTATTGTTTATTGCATCAGGTTCACAAGTTCCTCAAAGAGCACTCCTAGTTCCTTGGCCTGAACGTGACCGCAACAACCCTGAAAATGTCCAGAAAAAAGCAGTACCATCCTAAATGAATTCCACTTACTGATTAATTTTGTTCATTTCTTACCCAGCTAATTCAAGTCTGTGAATAAAATCAAACTGAGCTGTCTTCCTCCAAACCACAACTTTTTATCCTAAATACACCCAATGGTTTCCAAAGATTTCAGAGAAATTTCTGCTAGTCGCACACACCTGGACAAAAGAGGAAGAAAACTCAAGTCCAAACTGAAAAGTAACCTCTGTGTATTTGTTTTTCTCACCTTTCAAGCTACAGAAATGTACTGTTGGGTATTTAGTTTCCTTCATCATACCCCTTCCACCTTTAAGCTTTGCCTGAAGGAGGAATGGGGGACCAAACCCTGCACTAGAGGTGACTTTGCAGCGCTATTCCAAAGCGTCTCTGAAAAACTGATGGTTTCAAAACTTTTTCCTCCATAGGGAACATAGAGCGTGCATACAGATCTCCTCCGTTTTTATTATCTCTCATTTCTCTGGTCGTATTATGGCAACTACATAACCATCTGCCACGGTCATGAAGGTGTATTTTGGTCATACTACCAGAATTTTCTTGGTGGGGAATGCTCCAGACCCTTAATCATCTTCACAGCCCTTTGCTGGACTCATTCTGGTATGTCCACGTCTTTCTCGTACTGGGGAGCCCAGAACTGGACCCAGTACTCCAGATGTGTCTCCCCAGTGCTGCGTAAAGGGGAAGGATCACCTCCCTTGACCTACTGGCAATGGTCTTTCTATTAGTTTATGTCTCTTCTCAACATTACTGCACCTGCATTTCCGGTAGTCCCTTGTGGTAATTCTGCAAGCTGAAGTCAGGTGTTACATAGTACCTGGCCTAAAGACACGGTTTGAGGATTTTCCTAATGTTCAGACTAACATATCCACTGGGAGGAGGGAGGAGAGGAGGGGAAAGTAGCTGTTTTTTCCAAACTAATATTTAATGCGATTTTTCGTTGGGCCTTCTACGTCTCTAATTCCACGTCCAGTAGATGACAAATGATGGGCAGTGATTACTTCATCTGGAAAATCCCTAGATAAGCATTTAGCTTGTGGAACTCTATGCACTGAAGAAAATAAATTAATCAAGGTAAGAAAAACACGAAGAGGTCGAAGGCTAGGCAGATATTATGGAACACTGATGGCAAAAACCTCCTTGTTACAAGCCATTTTATGAATTAGCAGCCGTTAAGAAGTATGGCTAGGCAAAAATACTACCACATAAAACTGTAATATTTGCATCATCAGATCAACGGAGGAGATATTTTAGAAGGATAAAAGACACTGCATAAAACAAAGCAGTCATCTAATTACTCACAGATCACGGCTAAAAAAAGTTTACAAGCTTGGACTTAGAAGGATAAGAGAGGGATAAAGAAACATGTTTTTTTCCATCATATTCTTATATTATGTTAGTAGCTACTAAGGAAAAAGTATTCTAGTAATGATGAAAAATATATATGGTAAAAGATCTCCTAGATACTTACTGTCTGCTTTGAATTCTGCCATTAGATGCTCTGAAATCAGTTCTTCCACTGAAGATTCCAGCTTCCGTTCCCCATCAATAATCCAGGGAGTCTGAGGTAAATTCCTTGAATATTTGTTGTATCTTCCTGTAAAAAACAACTATGTTAGCTGTAATCATGCTAAAGCAACGGACAAAAGCTCCAGTATTGCACGGCACAATACATTTAACTTTCATCGGAGCCTTGTGAAAATAAATTTACAGGCTTAAACTTGTTTTATGGCAAGAGCATTACAGCAACAGTATGAAATGCATGCTGCTGCACCTATGAGAGTTTCAGTATCCGAGATGGCTAGCTTAAAGGTAGACTTAGAGAGCCAGTTGCTGCAGTCATACCTTCAGGTATAACCACAGAAACAAAACTGTATATAGCCTGACACAGCTGGGAATGAAAACCCAGAGGTTGGAGTGCCTCGTTTGAGACAACTTAATTCCAAATGGAAAAACTATTTTTTTGAACCAGACCATGGTCTTTAACCAGCCTCCCCTATACCAAACTAGTGCGATACATATATGCCTGTCCACCAGTGTACGTCTGTCCCAAGTGAAGAAGTTCCCACACTCCCCTGTATCAAGTAGCTCAGGTTTCAATCCAAGTTCTGCCATTGTCTGAACGTTTAACAAAAGAAACCCAAACTAAAATGCTTTGGCTCATTACAAGGAAAGCCATGCGAGCAAAATGTCTCAGTAATAGACTAGTACAAATTTCAAGAACCTTGGAAAGTTGCCATGTAAAGAGATTGCCATCCTCTGACTGATTCCAGTCATAGTCTCGTGTTATGTCACACTAGCATGCCATCTCCCGTGACACGACTGCTATAAACAAAGAACAAGTGTGACACGGATGACCAAGATGAGCTTTCTTATCGACAGGTTTTATAAGAAGTGAAAATAGGCACAAACCAAGGAACTCATTCATAAAGAACGAGTAACCCCCCTGCACAAACAAGTTTCAATCTGAAACCTTGCATATAGAAAATAAAAAAGGAGTTTGAAGTAGCTATGCGTATTATACTGTGCCTCTGTCATCTCAGTTTTTTTGGTTTTCAGTATCATATTTTCCTATTTCTAACAATGTTTCCTGCTTGCATTCTGATCTGCAGAAAAACCCACACAAACAAACGGGGGAACTGACTAATACCGTTTCACTGGGGCAAGTAATGAAAGTACTGTGACTAATCATTCAGAAGTCAGCTTCACGCTGCTAAATTCTCTTTCCATAAAATGGAAAGAGGAAAATGATTTTTTTTTTCTTTTCTCTCAACTCCCCACTCTAATATTTTTAGCTTTTGCTCTGAACAACAGTGGGTTAAAAAAAAAACAGAAGGTGTTTCTCGGTTTGACAGCTTCTCCTGAAGCTTTAAAAAAAGGGGGGGGGGGGGGGCGGGGGCAGCGTTCAGTGAACACCAAAGGTAAGGTCAAGAGGGCAATACCAACTCTGAAACTGCGCTTACAAATTAAGATCCCGTCTCATTTAAACTGCTGTAATAACAAAATAACTGCACTGTACTCAACAAATTATTCAAAGACAACATCCTGCCTGGGTTTTTTTTGGTTTTGTCTGGAACAAGCTATAAACTATAAATTGCAAACCCAGTATTAAATCACAGGCAGAAAGCTAACCCTCTGTCTCTTTCTCCATACAGGTGAATTCTGATAAGACCATCCAACAAAGCAACCTAAAATAAAACAGTGTGTTTGGAAAAGGCTAAAAGACATTGGATATCTTGGATTCATGAAAGTGTACATCTAACTGCCTAATCAGTAATTAAAAATAAGAAACAGGTATGTATAGAACACCGACTAGCTGCCAGGAGAACATTCACTTTTGCATTTTTACTTTTCATATTATGTTTTCCTTTAGTCAGGATTTGTACCACCCTTTTAAACACAGTATGTTGGACTAAAATTGTAGGGTTTTTAAAAATAATCTGTTTGCATATATTTAAATAAGTGGTTGTTTATACACAGGACTAGGGGAAGGGTAGATACTCTTGCAGGCAAGTGATAGAAAAGTTGAATCACCTCAACTCAGGGACACCGGGTGTTGTTGCATTACCTGTCTCACCCAATTATTTCGGACGCTATCTCTGGGTTTGGAGGGGGGAACTAGAAAGAACTAAGCTTTCTAAAATTTAACCTTTATTAATCCCACTAGGATTGGCAGTTTTGGACGGAATAATATGCAGATAAATCCAGATGGTGAAAACCTCTGAATCCAAATCAAAATCCAAGCAAGGGAACAGCACTGCTGGGAGCTTATTTAGTGCGGAACTGCCTTTCCCAAACCATGTGCTTACTATGAGTGGACATATTACAACTGCAGGATTTGCAGGGATAAAGGTTTTCCGAAGGAGAGAGCAAGCTTTGACAACAGGGCAAAATTCTTTGTTTCTTAAACCGCTTCTGGACAAGCCCCCTTAATGAGCAGGGGCACAAAGACAGTTGTTTTAAATCTTCGCATCATCCTGTGCTGTCTCTACAAGAGAGAGCACTCTTCCATCTCTCAAAGCAAAAGAAAAACAATGGCAAGGAAAAGCAGGGTCTTCCCAAATATCCAGAAGGGAGGTGTGTGCACAACTGGCAGCAGCAGAAGTGACATGCTCCCCTCCTGCAGCTCCTAACATGGGAACCCGACCTCGGCCCTGACACAGCTGTCTCCAGCTCCCGCTCCTCCTCTTCAACCATCTCCACCACGCAGTCTCCAAGTTTAAATTCGCAATGTAAGAACAGGCAAACAGTTCTGATTTTAGCATGTTGATCTGTAATATCTAACTTTTCACAAAATCATGTCTTCAGCAAAGGCAAGTATAATTTCTTCCCCTGTCAAACAAAGTCCACTCTTAGATAGAGCCAGATTTGTTTCTTTGCTCCTTATACTTGATTACAGGAATCAACAAATAGCAAGAATCTTCTGGGTCTCGTGGCAGTATTATAAAGTTATGTTTAAGGCAACACAGCAGAAAATAAATGGATCACTTTACCAGCCACAAAAACTGCACCATTATTGCACTGAATTTCCAGAGCGACACAGAGGTTCTTTGGTGAACTTGGGGGACATGGAAAATGCCTGTATAAAAAAAGATTAAAAAAGACTAGTAATAGCAGAACATGACGGAGCATCACCATAGCAATAATGGCACGAAAGATGACGACTTCAGTTACACAAAACACAGCTACAGTATAAACTCAGCATTCACATTAAAATCTGGAACACCAAGAAATGGATAAACATTAAGCAAATCAACCACACCGCATTGCAAATACTTTTGTCAATCTGTCATCGAACATTATCGAAGTAAAACACTCCAAAGTGTGCTAATAAGATCTACCATACTATAGCTATAGCAATAATGAAACTAAATACTGCATGAAAAGTATCTTCAGGTTCTATTACTAAATCTTTGCTGGGAATCAAAGAAAAGAGCTGCGAAGACTTAGTGCAATTGAGCACAGTGAACTACAGAAAGAGTGGCTATTGATGTCTTCCCGCTGCTCGTGATTTTAACCATATTACGGCACTTGGTGTTTTCTTAAAACTCCACTCCTAACATTTTGGAAATACGGGAAAAAGTCTTTCTTGTAAAGAGAAGTTTGCCTTACAAACTCTAAGGTTCAAAATACAGAAGGAAGTTCCACGATTTTTAAATCTCTTTTGTGGTTTTGGGGATGTACATAAAGATTTTTGAATGTAAATGATTGGCAATACTACAACAAACTGTTTTCACTTCTAACCGTTCTAAATCCCATGCCAGCCCACAGATCTGCAGTGACGTACTGCTGAAAGCACAGAGCAGAACTGCAGCTCTCTGACCCACGATTTCTCCTCCGTGCAGCTCCTGAGATAATCAACCAATGAAGCACTTTTACTAATGGAAAAAAGACCATCATTTGTGTCACCTCCCGTTTTCCATCCTCTGTGGCTTAATTCAAGCATTTTAAGATAACTCCTTTAAATAGAAGATCTGGAATGACATTTTATTACCAGAAGAATAGAAAACGCAACATATTTTAACCAGTAAACTAGCAGAATTTGAACAACCACTACTTACCCACCTAGTATTTTCCCCTCCATCCTAATTCTATACAAAAGCACAATACTAAGAACTAGTTTCAGTATATACTTACTTGAGAAAATCCTCTTCTTTTATCTTCTCTAGAGCTTTTATAACTGCCATTCTAGTGAAAACAGACTGCACAGTGAAATAAAAAAAATTAGTCAAGAACTAAGAGAAGCTAAGAAAGGATATGCCTAAGGAAGAAAAAAACCCCTGAAATATACACACCGTACGCTTCTCACAATATACTTCTTTCACTTGTGTTTTGTGTTTTCTCATACCTAGAAGCAACTCTATATCAGCCAGAACTCACTGTGATCTCAACCCTAACTTTAATAGGGCAACAGAGAGCAACAGGTAATTTTGCCAAAATATATTCAAATAACTTTACTCACAACATGAAAGCAATACAACTAATATAGCTGACAGATTGGAACATAACAGTTATTTAGTTGTAGAACTAAGATTTGCCCCTTTCTTTCTAGAAGACACGTACAAACAGTAGTATATGTTTCCTCACTCTGTTTTTACACAGAAAAAAATAACAAGTGCCACTGACTGTCAGCAGGTCTAAAATTATTGTCACTCTTCCAGAGAAACCTACTCCAGCTCCTTAGACTATTCAACTGCTAACTCTGCCCTTTGGTTAGCTGAAAGAAATGCTAGGCATATCTTTGGAAACGATCTTATTTCAGACGATATATAAAAGTGTGCAAAAGCAAGAACAAAAAAAGTAGTGCTTGGGAGCTCAGGTCCAAATTTGCAAAACAGATTAAAAACAGAATCCCCAATCCATGAACAGAAATCTAAACCAGCTTCCCTGTTTTCAAGAGTTAAGTATACCTAAGCCCCAGCTTTTATCTCGGTGACAGTAGGAAGCTAGTTCTTCTGAAAATAATACTGTTAAGTAGATATCTGTCTATAAAGTTCAAAAGTTCATTCATACTCAGAAGTAAGGGCTCCGAATGGTAGGGCTTGGCAGTTCCCGAACTGTGGAAGGCGAGCAACTTCAGTCTCCTGAGCTGCATCAATTCACAAGGGTGAACTCATAGTAAAAGTAGTAATAATAGTACAACAGTGACAGGAGCCACGACTACCATCCTCTATGCATAGCCAGGTGCTGCTGTTGATAACTCAAGTGAGGTTAAGGCAGAAAACACTGAATTTAGGTTCCTAGAACAGGAGAAATAAGTGTTGTAACAGGTGAGGTGGAATCCTACTTTAGGAAGGCTGAGGACAGTAGGTGGTCTCTAAACGAACCTCCCTAATCAAAGCATGGTCAGCTATGAGATCAAACCATATTGTCCAGGGTTTTATCCAGTCAGGTCTTGAAATCCTCCAAGGATGGAGCCCGCGCACCCTCTCTGCGTAGCCTGCTCTACTGTCCGACTGTCCTCATGGTAAAAAGTTTTTTCCTATATGTACTCTGAACCTCTCATTTCAACTTACGTCCACCACCTCTCACTCTTCCAGCATGCACTGTGGTGAACGGCCTGGCTCCCTGTTCTCAGTAACCCCTCGGTTGGTACTAGGGGGAGATTCAGTTGGGTCTTCCACAAAGACTTCTCCTCTCCAGGCTGAACAAGCCCAGGTTCCTCAGCCTCTCCTCCTAGGGCACGTGCTCCAGCCCCTTCACTGTCTTGGTGGCCGTCCGCTGAATTTCCAATTTAATGATGTCTTTTTTGCAAACTGGATTGGGGATTTGGAAAAAACAGGGAAAAATACCGGGTGACTGTTTGGGACAATTTGCTCTAACACACAGTTCCTGGATGCCTTCAGGAAAGCTGCTCTTTCTCTTTCTATGCATAACTAGAGATAATAGCACTTCCCTTCCTCACAGAACACAGGAGCTGGAAAACCCTTAAACTAGCAGCAGGTTTAAATAAGTCTCTACAGCAGATGAGACAGAAATTTTCACTCAGAACCCAGTTTTTATACCACTTCTCTGATTAACACAGCCCTTGAAGCTAGCTTCAAGCACAGCTTCTTTGTAAGGATGAACCTCTGACGGCTCTTCAGAGTTGGTATTTTTTCCTTTAGATTCCCCTACATCTTGTTGCCTGTGTGGTTTTAACAGCCAGGCCCTGCTGGTTTAACTCCTTATGGGGGATTTCCCCCTTTTTAACGGAAAGCAATGCAGCAAGCAGTGAGTTATAACAATACAATCCTTCTAAAAAAAGACTCGCATTTATTGGTCAGGTGGAGTAGAGTAGGCAGAATTCCTGGGTCAGACTGCCTCAGCCAAATGTCGGTAGACTCTTCACCAGAAAGAATAAAAGGCCTTGCATAGGCTTCTGATAGAAGTTACTTGTTCTTCTGATCACACCCACTGTCCTACTTACATCAGTTTCTCTCCAACTGTTTTTTTATTCTTACATGTCCTCTTTTCTGTCAATGATGGTGTGTGTGCTCACGGCCTGCAACAAGTGGCAAGGTCCCTTTTCTTTCCTTCCCCCCCTCCAGAGGCAGACAGGATAAAACCATCCTGCATGTATTTTGTCTTTCACTCAGATCAGAGGACATGGAAACTGCAGTGTGATCATTCTCTTTCAGCTGCGGAGTCTCATCTTCACAATGTGACTTATCTGAACTGTTTCACCCACAGAGAGCTTAAGGATCATCTTTTATGCTACTTTTAATGCATGACAGTCAAATTCCTAGATCTTAAGGGAGGTATTTACAGAGAACATTCCTAAAATGATGGCCTTTAGACAGTCTGGAAAAAGAATGACCTAAAGAAAAGCACCAAGCGCTTAGTTCTCCTAAGCAGAGAAATGTTAACTGAATAAAGGAGACAACTTTATTTTCAGGCAACTGAAAACTGGAGAGATTTTTGATGAAGGAAAAGCAGACATTAAACACTGGCTGAATACCTAGAGAAGTTCTTCGTTGTAGCTACTGCTGTGAAATTCTGAATGTCAGAAAAGAAATACAACAATGATGAGATCCTACCTGTTTGTTCTTCGCTGGTTTGAAACAGTCTGGGCAGGCTGTGGCTCTAAATACAGAAATGAGAATTAGCTGCTTACAGAAAAAGAAATAAACAGGCAGGCAGGCAGACAGACAGACTTATAAGCATAGCAGCTACATTGTCTGTGTACCAATATGTCCAGTATCTCACTTCCACAGCTTAGCACAGAGCAGATTTTAAAATTAACTTTATCCTAAACCACAAATGGCGGAAAGCGTGTGTTGCTCGATCTAGGGAGAAATCATGGACAAAGCTGTGTAAGCCTCTTTTGCTCTAACCAACACAAATGTGTCTCAGCTTTGAGATGGGATGGAAAAGCACCCAAGAAGGTTAGCTTTCAGTCCTTTCCAATCCTTCTCAATAAAGATAATGACTAACATTTAAGTTCTGTGCCAGATTTGCTGACATCTTGAAATCTGTACTTGCTGGTCTTAGCCAATGCACACTGCAAACTAGAGATTCAAATTGCTGCTTCTGGATGGGAAAATTCAATTTACTACAGAAAAAGTAACCCCAGGTGTTCGATACCATTTGTGCTTTGCCTCTTCAAAAGGAAACTATTGGTTGTTTCACGAAAGTGAAAGCCAAGTCAGTGAAACACTTTTTCTGAGTACTGTAGAGGAAGTTGCTGTTCCTATTAGTGGATTTCTATGTATGCAGTTAGAGATGATTTCTAGCCTACAACACAATTTATCATTTCTTGCTGGTGCTTTTCAACACTTCTATAACTACTTTAGCCTATAAGGAAGCAGGTCTGACCTCATGCTGTTTCTATACAAGCAACTTGCCTGGCCAGTTTGTGACACAAAGCGTCACAAATTCCCTCTTCCGGAATTTAAATATCACCTTACCTTTAAACATAAACCTCCAAATGCCAAGTAACAAGAGCCAATTCAATCTTCCGTGTCAAACCAAGGGTCATTTTAGCGCACCTATCTACACATAATTGTGTGAGAACAGCTTGAGAGATGAGAAATTGCAGATGCCATACTTCGAAATGCTACCCAAAAGCATACCTGGAGGACTTCTCCAGGTTGAGATAAGGTCCTACTTTGCTTCCACAAAAAACATGACTGTCATTACTAAAGCTGTGACAATTGCCAAATTTACCATATTTACAACAAAACCAAACCATTCCCTCAGAATCTGCCCAGAACCAGCCATTCACATACACAGAATGCCTTGATGCCTGAGAAACTACTATGTAATTAAATTAGGTAACATGCTGTTACTTAAGAAAAATGTCTAAAATCTTAATTGCTGTTTAAGTATGCTACAAAGAGAAGGCAAATAAAGGGATAGTGTCAGGTCACATGGAATAAACCTGAGTAGTTGGAATGTGGAATGGAACTTCTTTACAGCTTTCACCTCTACAACTATTCCCCTTGGAGCGCTAGCATTGGCACCATAACATGCTCGGCATCGGTGTTTTTGAAACGTCACAGAAAGGATGGAAGGATAGGCTGAAAATAAGAGCTGAGAGGTTTCAGAGGAAGGAAGAGCACTACAGCAAACAAGAACTGATCAAGTAAAATTAAATAAATAAGAACAAAAGGGTGCAGGATCCAGAAACTTTTGAGATTTTACAGGATTGCAGGTAACATTATTTAGAATTGTAGTTTGGCCCTACTACTTTCTCCCCCTTTTGCCCGGTCTTGAAGAAGCTGGAAAGGAAAGATGTTCAGCAAATACCAGTAATCAATTCTTCCTACTATCTGGTCTGTCACCAAGCATGCACTCCCTCACCCACTACCCCAAGACAAGGGTGCAGCTGCTGAAAACCGAGAAGGTGGCAGATTGGGCATTCAAACAAGATCACAAACTGCCAGAAGGGGTAAAATCGGGGAAATATATAAAGGCTGCAAAGGAAATCTCTAGTCTCAAGAGATGAAGTCACTATGAAACAGGGAAGTCAGAAATTCTATGCCGAGCCTCTTTCTATGCTAAGATTTAACTTGCAGTAGAGTGCAAGCGATGAAACTGAATGACACTTAAGTTTTCCAGGAAGCATCAGCAAACAGCAAGAGTGAACCTAATTATCCAGAATATACTACTGCTAGATTTTGAGAAATCAGACTAAATGGTAGCTAAATTCACAGAAATATTTTGCTGAGCAGATGCTCTAGTGGGCCAGGCCAAAACCTATGTGTAGTGGCCAGGGAACTTCTGTTTGTTTTAATCAACCAGCTAAGTTGGATTAACTCACTTCAGAGCCTTCCCTCCCATCCATGTCTCCTGTAAGAGCAGGAAAACCTAGGCATGACCTCAAAAGATTCCCCCACCTGCAACTATGTGGTTTGAATTTATTTTTTAAAATGATACAGCTATATTGAAGAGGGTAATGACTTTGCAAAGGGCTGAAATTAAACAACTTATATGAGAGTTCTCCTTCCAGTTCAAACCAAAATTCTGGATGATTTTGTTTATTGGCTTTAAAGCACAGAATTAACCAGACAGAGATGGCGTAACTTTAAGTTCTGCAACTCTATCTGAATATGAGGAAGTTTAGATGCAGGCCCCATTCTAGTTTATAAACACTGCATAATCTCATCTGTAGCAAATCCAAACCAACAATGTTGCACAATATTTAGATAAAGATCTTTTGTTATTTATATAAAAACTTACAGGAAACGGCACTCATCCTCTGTTTCCGGGTGAGCAAAGACCACGCTAACTTCAAACAAACTCTGAATTTAGAAAAAAAAAAAAAAAAAGAAAAAAAGAAAGAAAAAAGGAAGGTAATACTTTGTTAAACAAACAGGGAGGATATTCTCAAGCATCCTCACTGTAATATTAGAAAAACATTAAAGAGGTAGACAAAAGAAAAAGTTACCCATTTATTCTACAAATTATCTAAAGACATTAAAACGTGTGCCATAATAGCATTTGCATTTCTGAAGTAACCAAAGATGATCCGAGAGCACTTCAAAAACATGAGTGACCTACACATCACAGATACCAGCCCCGTTTTGCACAGGGGGAACTGAGTCAGAGACAGCGTACGCTCAAAGCCTATTACGGTCACTAAACTTCACAAACCTTCTGGGAGAGCAGAGCATAGCGTGGAATAAAGATAAAAACCCTGTAGTAGTCACCATTGTAAAATTTTGTCAGGGGCTTCATCTGCAATGACTGGATGGCCTTGGGGCAAAGAAAGGCAACGTGTCCTAGTGGATTGACAGCTAGACCAGAAACTCTAGTGTAATCTCAATTCTACCCCCAATTCCCTCTTTGGCCTTGGGCAAACAACACTCATTACTTCTGTTATTCAGATACCAGAATACCTCAAGAGGGCTATTGAAAAGATTGGCTAATATTCAAGTGCCTTGTAGATAAAGAGCACTAGACAAGTAACTTTTATGGTACAGTGATGTCTGGAGTGGCTCGGTGCCTAATTGTTGTAGAGCTTTTGCTAACTTGGTATGTAAGAAGTTTGTTTCTTCTTGGATCATCTTCAGGATAACTGAGCGTTTCTTTCTTCAATAAGATAAAAGGGATGTTTTCAATTAGCACCCCTGGGAAAAGACAATCTGTAATTATTATGGAAGCTGACGAACCAACGTACAGACTAAGTGAGTCTAGTCCTGGGGTCAGTCCTATGGCTGACGACCGGTAAAAACTGCAGACTGCCTTGTCCTCAGCAGGA